>NC_138525.1:25795529-26308029 GCF_000230855.2 Cajanus cajan | reverse complement strand
CTCTTCTTAGCTTTTCTGCTTGCCTTTTAAACGCTTCAACTTTCCTGCTTTCTCACTTTCCATATTTGTGATCTTGCTTTTTGTGTAACTGTTTCACCTCGTTATGTTCTAACTAAACTTCTTCACTCTGGACTACTGAATCTTTTCGGTTTGTGCTTGAATTGTTGTCTAGATTCTGATATTTTCACCATGCCAGCCTTTGATTTCCTGCGCTGGTTGCAGAATAAAGCGACGAACTTGTTGAAATCCAGGAATAAAAAACCCAGCTTTGAGGTTCAAATTTGATATACTCTAACAAAAGAGTAAAAGTTTGGTTTTTTTTCTTTCTATTGGTCCTCCTGATTCTGGTTTTCTTGGTTCAGCGTTTATGGAGTTGATGGGGGGTGGAAAGTTTAAGGGGTGCTTTGTTTTTGTGTTCTTTGTTGCACTGTTGGTGGGTTTAGTGAGTGGAATTGGTGTTAATTGGGGCACACAATTATCACACCCTTTGCCAGCATCCACTGTGGTGAAAATGCTGAGGGACAATGGTTTTCAGAAAGTTAAGCTTTTCGATGCTGACCCTGATATTTTAAGTGGTCTTAAGAAGTCTGGGATTCAGGTGATGGTGGGTATACCAAATGATATGCTTTACACATTGGCTAACAGCATGCAAGCAGCTGAAAAATGGGTTTCCAAGAATGTTTCAGCACATGTCTCATCTGGGGGAGTGGACATCAGGTAAATTACCCTTTTGTTCTGTCTCTATTGAGTGTTGTCTCATTTATGTTGTGTTCAAATATTGCTTTTTATGCAGCTCATAACTTGGGGTGTCAATGCATGTATTGAGTGATTCAGCTATGTAATTCTGCATTTCAAGTGTAATTCAGCTATGTTAAGCTGAGTTTGGAGGTCCTGTTACATTAGGGACTGTTATTTGATCTGATTCAATGCTTTTGTGAAGTAATGATAATGGTACAGATAACAGACATTTTAGAAGATATCATTGCAACTTGTAATTGGAAGAAACTTTCAAATGAAAGAAATTACTTGGCTTTCCTTGATGTGCTTTTAGTGGAATACTCTGCCGAATCCTTTCCAATGTGTTTGAAATGATTAAAATGTAGAATTGACTTGATTCTGTTTAATAGAATTGACTTGGTTTGATTTGGATATTTGTTCGAATTTATTTCATCTGGAGATCAAATCCACTCAAATCCAACCAAATTTGAGTGATTTTCTATATGGACATGAGGTAAAAGGAGTGATGAGTTCTGTGTCATTATCTATTCTCTGCCTTCACGAATTGCATTCTAGTGTCAATCGCTGCAAAACACGGCACGTCCCTTGTTTTTTCATCATTAACAAATGAACATGTGTGTGAATAGATTAAGCTATTTAAATAAAGCTTTGGAGTTGGTGTTTAACTATCCTTTTTGTAACATGATCTTCACAGCAATAAGGTTCATCTATATTTATGCAAGTCAATGTAAGATGAGTGGCTGTCCTTATTTGGTCCGTCCTACCAACGATTCTCCCTTTTTTGAAACTAGTCTTGTTTTGACTTCTTGTAATTTAAAATCAAATTTATTGATCACTTCAGGTTTGTGCTGTCTTGCTTTTAAACTGCTTTTGTTTGCCTGTAATGAATCGGTTAGAGTTGCACAAGAGTGATTCAAATATGATGCTATATTCTTGTCCACTTGCATGCCATTGTCAAATGTTTGATGAAATGAGGACATAAAAATAGGACATGGTTTATCAACTTCCATCCGCATGAGCTGGTAAGAATACATAATATGGTTATTGGCTATGTTGCATTTGTAAAAATAAATAGTTGCAATGTCTTCCTAATTCTGTTGTAGTTTGAGTGTAGTTACATCTTATAGGGAATTAAGATCGAAATATTTGCCTTCAGAAAGATTGGGATCAAGTAAACCTGTGTGACTGTCTTCTACTTTTTAAATGTTTTGGAACTTCCCTGCCAAAAGATCTAACTTATTTATGTTGTGTTTGCTGTTGCAATGTTTTTCCATTTCTTTATCTGCTATTTATTGCAGATCACGTTTCCTCAATTGTAAAATTGTTGATTATTCATATATCAATGTTGCAATCATCTATATTTTCTCAAACATTATTTCCTGTAATTTTTTCAAGGTATGTTGCAGTGGGAAATGAACCTTTCTTGTCAACTTACAATGGTACCTTTGAAGCCACAACACTTCCAGCTCTTCAAAACATCCAATCAGCTCTTGTGAAAGCTGGTTTAGGCAATCAGGTTAAAGTCACTGTCCCTTTAAACGCTGACGTGTATCAGAGCGCACAAATGCCTTCCGATGGGGACTTCAGGCAAGACATCCACGACCTCATGGTGCAGATTGTCAAGTTCTTGAGCCAGAACAACGCCCCATTTACTGTGAACATCTATCCTTTCATAAGCCTCTATTCAGATGCCAATTTTCCTGTTGACTACGCCTTCTTCAATGGCTTCCAGTCTCCTATAAATGACAACGGAAGGATCTATGACAATGTCTTTGATGCCAACTATGACACTCTCGTGTGGGCGCTGCAGAAGAACGGTTTTGCAAACATGCCTATAATTGTAGGAGAAGTTGGGTGGCCCACAGATGGAGACCGAAATGCGAATCTTCAATATGCGCAGCGCTTTAACCAAGGCTTTATGTCGCGCTATATCGCTGGAAAGGGGACACCGATGAGGCCTGGTCCTATGGATGCTTACTTGTTTAGTCTCATAGATGAAGATAGCAAGAGCATTCAGCCAGGTAATTTTGAAAGGCATTGGGGGTTGTTTTACTATGATGGACAACCCAAGTACCAGCTTAACATTGGATCAAGAACAAATGGCTTAGTAGCTGCAACTGGGGTGGCGTATCTGGCTAAAAAGTGGTGCATTTTGAAACCCTCAGCAAACCTCAATGATGATCAAGTGGCACCAAGTGTGGCTTATGCTTGTCAAAATGCAGATTGCACTAGTCTTGGATATCAAACTTCATGTGGTGGTTTAGATGCTCGTGGTAACATCTCTTATGCATTCAATAGCTACTACCAAGTGAATGATCAGATTGACAGTGCATGCAGATTCCCTGGCCTTTCTGTTGTTACTGACAAGGATCCTTCTTCTGGAGATTGCAAGTTCAGAATCATGATCCAGACAGATTCTGCTGGCTTATATGGGAATGGGAGAATCGGGTCTCTCAGAATAGTACTCTTGGTATTTTTGTTTTTCTCTCTTCTGTGACCCTTGAATATTCTTGATTTTAATTTTATTTTTGGAGAATGTAGACAGTACTTCATTTTTCATATTCAAAATGTCGGTTGGAGCTAATGTATGTAAAGCTTGTTAATGAAGACCATAGAAGCTCCTTTGCAGTGTTCAATAGTGGCCAATATTTCCTTAAAGTGACGTTTGGTACAGGAATCTTTCATTTCTAACTAAGCTATTCTTTTGGGATGAGAATCTCAAGAATACGATTTTTGGTTTGGTTATTATTTAACTTTTCAGGAATAATATATTTATTGTCAATTAGTTTGAGAAAGTTTAGAATTTTTCACTCTATTGTCGTGAGATAATTTTATTCTCACCTTTAATATTCTCCGAAATTTTTAGAAAATGTTTTTATTCTCTTGTAGCCAATGTGGGAAGCATTTGTTCTCATGCAAATGTAAAATTATAGAATTATTCATCCCGTAGAAAATACACCCTTTGAAAGTTAAGAGACAGTGATTTTCATTTTCCCCTTTTGAAAGTCACATATGACCAAAACCTCAAAATGCTAATTTTCATTTTTCCCTTTCCTTAAAATCTGGATTCTTGATTCCTAATATCCATGAAAGCTGAACAACTTAAAGCAAATGTCGACAACATTTCCGTATAATAAGGAATGTGGAGTCTAGATGTTCAAGTTAACAACAATATTACATACATCATAACAGTCAAATGTGAATTCATTATATGCTCTAGAGTTATGTAGAAATGACAAAAGCTCAATTTCCCAGTCATTTGTGATTACACAAATACAACGAAATTTATATCTACTTTTAGGTAATATAAATACATGCATCTGTAAAATAAACTAGGATACAGAGTACTGGGTGAGAGGGAAACAGCGGAACAATGTTAAAGAAACGAATATAAAAAAGTGGCACGAAAATCCTAAATTAATCTTATAATTTAGTAACATTTTTATAAAAAATAAAAAAAAAAGAGTGAAAAAATGTGCTACATTATTTATTTAACAATGTTAAAAACATCATCTTTGAATTTAATAGTAAAGATGAATGAATTCTTTATGACAATAAATTATACTCCCAACTTTGGACCTTGTCACTTTCTCAAATAAATAAGCTTCCAGCTCTAGTCACTTTCTCAAATACATGGCTTTTGAAACTAACATAATTGAATAACAGCCATATACATGGCTCGAACACCCAAATAAACGCCACTGAATTCAAAAGAAATGTTGGAAACATACTTTTCTCAACACATTCTCTATTATTAGCTAAAATTTATAGAAAATCACAATTTTAAGGATTACACTTCATAATTTATGATCCATGGACATACACAATGTCTCAAAATTAACAATTAAAAATTACATTGTACTAGAAAAATATATTTTTTGTTGATCAAATATTATTTTAACACACTTTATTTAATGAACTTCATTCATGATTTTGTAGTTTTCAATAGATTTTGACCAACAACAATGTTACAAAAAGTATATTAGAGAATGATTTTGTAGTTTCGGATAGATTTTAACCAAAAAAAATGTCAAAAGATATATTAGAAAATGTGTTACTAACACTTCTAATCCTACACAATCAAAGCAATTCCAGAAATGAAAATTCTACTTCTACACAGCACAGAACGCTAGTTGGCATATAGTTCTATTTCGAGAGTGATTTGGTGGTATATAGTCTCATCACTCTTTTACATGTGTGATTTAGATTTATACTAACGGATGGGATGCTAAGTCCCTATGTAGACCCTATGAGGTGAAATGTACTATTCAATGAAGCTATAATCAAATTCACTGGTACTGGCCTTGTTTCTAACCACTTGATGAATTGTGATGTTCTGCCATATTCATTTGCGTCCCTTGCAGCCAATTCAGCCAAACTTTTTACTGTCATCTCACTTAGCTATGTCATTATTCAACTTAGACCTGAAAGGAATTTACAGTTAAAAAACAAAATCAATAAAAAAAAAAACCACGAAAATTCTACAGCATTATAAAGTGAGAGGTACAAAAAATTTCAAGATATCAAGATCCATACCGAAAATTAGGCGAGAGGCACCAGAAAAAACACTGTATCAATCAAAGTTGAAGATTAGGATTGTATTAGATGATAATTTTTGGACGTTGAAATATATGGTTTGAAAGCATAATCATAACCTTGAATTTATTCACTTACATCTCTGGACTTGAAAATTAACATTGTGGTGGACCACTTATACACAAATAAAGTGTCTAACTTAATTCATGGTAGCGTGTAGCTGAAATCATTTTAGGTGTTCAAGACGCACCGAAGAAATAAATGATAGTTATCAGTGATGTACCATATCAGTGAAACTACTTTACTTTGGCATTCATTTCAAGCTTCCGAATGTATTCTCTAGATCTTATGTCAGCCTGCAGGTCAAGTAGAGGTGTAAGGACTGGATACTTTTGATTTCCAAGAATTGGATTGTAGCCAGTAATTTATAGTTTCTTTTTTTTAAGGAAAAAAAAAACAGTCACCAGCAGAAGTTACATGATGGAAAACCTAAACAAGTAAATAATCTAATCAAAATATGTATTAAGCAGAAAATGGAGAATCAGTAAATCAGTCTAGCTATCAGCATTTGATACCATGGACTATTGTATTGTGATAAGGATATCAGTTACAAGATACGGAAACACTAGATGAATTATCAATCCAATAATTTGTAAGAGAAGATTGAGTGATGGAGAACAAGTGCAACCCAAAACTACTGTATCTTCAATGGGGTGGCAAAACGTGTCAACCTGACCCATTTTGGACATTCCTGTTATCAGCCCGCCAAAAATGGGACCGGACAAACTGGCTAGTCAAAGTGGGCTAGAAATCTTGGCCCACCCACATAGGGACAAGTTGGCTTACCAAAATTAAAAAAAAAACTAAATTTTATTTTACCATTAATTCATATAAAAATATTTAATTTTTTAATAGCAATTGACAAATTTAATCAAAAAATCGATGACATAAATTTGCCTTTCAATTCCAAGACTACAAAACAAAAATAATAAGTTACAAATTACTAAAAACCTTTCTTTTTTAATAAAGATTACTAAAAATTACAATTTAATCAAAGGAGGGCTAGGCTAAAATGTCCAACCTGGTCCGCTAATTTTTGGTGGGCTGACTAATCAGCCTGCAGGACATGACCTACTTTGTCACCCCTAATCTTCTGGATATAACACCTAAGCTACAAATTTTCTTGTGAATCCTAAATTACAAAGTGGCCAATTACAAAAAACCAGCAACTTCCATACAAAATATAATATTTGCTTAATAGGGGATAAGGGATTAAAACCATAGGGCATAAATATTTCCTCTATAGGTATGGTTCATGTATTATTTCTTTAATTTTCACTGGTGGCAAAAGATGAATGTATTATACATCTATTTGAAATGAAGTAGACATTATATGCTTTCAAATAGCAGATAGTTTAACCTGCCTAATTGGCTCAGGCACACGATACTTGCAAGTCATTTGAACAATCATAATGGCCGTATGCAGAGAAATCCTGTGACCAATTGAGATAAATATTGGTTTTATGGATCCCTGTGTAGATATCATGGCCTGGACATAAGTGTGGCAAGAAAAGAAAACCATTAAAGCATGTTGAATCAATATAAAATAAAAATGCATAAACAAATGAAACTAAATTTTAGCAGCTTATTTAGGTTTTACTTGATAACATTTAATAAATTGTTTTCCAGGAGTATGATACAGTCTTTTTGTAATGGCATATACTCGTCAGGCGTCAGTACATCATTATTATAACAAACAAGGACAAGTGGAGTACTATTAATTCAAGTTCTTACCGCTCCCCATATACGTCCGGAACAACCCACCAAATTAATAAAATCTTCAGAAGAGTTTTCATCAGCTCCAAGAAGTTCTCTCACTCTAGAATGTGTAAGACCATCCACATGATGCAACTGAAACATATAAGGCTAAAGAATTCAGGCACCTATTCAGTACTTATAGTTCTTAACTACAAAAGTAACACACAGTTATTGTGTCTCTGAATTGATCAATTGATACAGAAGCAAGTGAAAATATATAGAAGGCTCATCAGTACTGGGACCCAAGAGATGAGAGATCAATAAGTGGCACTATCAATACTAACATTCTTTCCAATCCCAATCGTTGGGAGATTGGCCTCAACTCCAATATGACAGGCCAGCCCAAAACCTGCAGAAGGTTTATAGACTTTCCATGTTAAACACAGGTAGCAAGCTAAAATTTATGTGTTAAATCAATTATAACATATAATTTAGAACTTAAAATTACTTCAACTTTCTCAGGATAGTTATGCTCGATAAGAAAAAAAAATAACATTGGATATTGAGTGATGAACATCCTATGAATGGAACGGACAAAGTTCCTTTTTAGTTACACGAAGCATCAATTGCTAGACAACGTTGCAAATTGATCAATTATTGGGATTTGAAACAACAGCCAATCATTATATTAACTGGAAAATGATTGATTCAATACTCCATTAGTCTACCAGACCAGAAAAATAATAATAAACGGCCCTCACATGAAAGCTGTTAGATTTCTATCCAACAAAAATTTGTATAATAGCAAGAGTACCTTTGTAAATATCATATTTATAGAAGCTAAGTAAATCCTTCTAATGTATGACTTCTTTAAGAAAAGAAAAAATTCATCAATCAGAAAATTTTGTGCATGACTCTTATAAGGGGGGATGCAAAATGTGTGTAAAGCACCTGCCTCGGGGATGAAGTATTCCATTTCCATCAACCATTAACAACTGTCAACAGACATCAAAATAACCTTCTATTCAGATGATGAAAATTTTGGTATAAAAACATCCTAAATTGCTAAAATGTATCCAAAAGCAATTAGTTACCAATCCGCTAGAATTCTGCATATCTGAGTTTTTAGTGCAGCTAACAAGATTGGCACCAACAATGTGGGTATTGAATAAAGAAAAAAGAGCAAGTTTCAAACACATCAAATTCATATAATTTATTTTAATGTAACACACAACAATTACCTGGGGATAGAAAGGATTATCACTCCTTTTCATTTTCTCTAGAAGCTGTAGAAGAACTGGGGCCTAAAATCATAGGAGCAATCAATATAATAGCTGAAACAAACATTTTAGAAACTACAACAATAACAACAACAACCAAGCTTTTTTCTCAATAGGCGATGACGACTACATCGATCAAACAAATTTTATTCCTAGTAGACCTTGTCTTGTTCCACTTGACCAATCAATTAGGGTTCTAATGCATTTATTCCTAATTTTATCTTCTTTTCTTTTAATTACTTTTACTGTGTGTACAATAATGGTAACAAGATTTGAACATATGAAAAATAACAATGAAAAATAATACTAAAAAGTATCAAATCAGTTGGTCATATTTAAAAAATGATCAAACAGAAAAAGATTATAAAAAAAAAAAAAAAAAAACCTCTCTAAATGCAAGGAAGCCGGGCACATAAGGGACTTGAAGAGTGACCAAAGAGAAGTCCTGATAGACAAGTTGAAGAGTGTGGAAGTCCAACACTACAAGGGTGCCACATGCCTTTGATGGATCATCCTTTGAGAAGCTTATGTCAACCCCACCAACGTATCTCAATGCTTCTTCCTCTTGAACTTGTGATGCGCCTGTGGTGGCTAATTTCCATGCGAAACTGTCCTCTGTGATCAATTTTTCCCTCAGAATATCTTGTGCACTGAAAAGGGTTATACATATTAATTAATCGTTAATAGCTTATTTGAATAGAAGTAGTTTTAAGAATTTAGTTACCAGAAAAAAAAAAAAAAAAAAAACTTTAAAGAAAACACTTTTAAGCTTGTATAAAAAGAAATTAAAAGAATGAAAATTGAATTCTGGGAATACAAATTTTCACACACTAACGTTATCCAGGTGTGGTGATCTTGCGCCGAGTCTTGCGACTGTGATGGTTCTTGGGATTCGTGTGGTTTTTCCATTGCTTCAACTAAGAGCAACACATTTCATATTGAAGTTCGAATGTCAATCCTAATCCCATGTAAAAAAAATTATTGTTCTATGCATTAGACGTGTAGTAAAACCAGGAGTGTATTTAGAACTGTAAAGGGTAACCTGGCATGATTCCTCAACCACAGGATTGACAGTAGGTTAGTAGATCTAACTCAGCTGCTCTTTGTTAGCTTACAAATCAACCCAACTTCACTCAGAATAGGTTAGTGATTTATTTAAATTTTTAAAAAAAAATTATTAAAATTTATAAAAAAAATATATATTATAATTTTATATTTTAAAATTATAACTATGTTAATTATAAAATAAAAAAATAAATATCAATCACAATTAATTTATAAAATAATATTTAAATTATCACACAAAATATTAGTAAATAATATCAAATTAACACTAAATTATCATAATTCACGAGTAGTATGTACAAAATTAATTAATGACATAAATCTATAATCATATAAATTAATATTTAAAAATTTAATATATATATATATATACTATGTGTGTCAAACCATGAGTCAACTTAACTCACCATAAATTAGCCCGTAGTGAGTCAAATTATAAGTGGGCTAAGTCGAATTTTTTATATAATTGAAATAAATCAATTTTTTTTTATCTAATTTAATTCAAATTCATGATAGATTGAGTTGACTCATAAGTTTCAGTTCACTTTAATGACTTAATGATATTGGTGTAAGTTATAAAAAAAATTGCAACTTTTTATATAATAAATATCTATATCTATATAGTTCATATACACTTTTAATAACCAGCTTTTACATCCACTTTTATATGAATATATTTGTCTCTATATAATAAGTTAAATTTATTTACGCTATAATTTAATTTAAATTTATTTTTAGTAATCGTTTAGAATTTTTTTGTGAATAATTTGAGATATATAATATTATAAAAAAAAGTTGAGATATAGTATATTTTTTTTTATTTTTGAATAAAATACACACAAAGACTCTCTTTTATGCTAATTAAAATAAGGTTAAAACCCTATTTTGGTCCCTTATAATTTTTTTTTGTTTCAATTTAGTTCCTCATTAATTTTTTGTCTCAATTTGGTCCCAAACTAATTAATTGGTTTCAATTTAGTCCTAAATTAATTAATTGGTTTCAATGTGGGACTTTCCGTCCAAATTGCTTTAACGGTGTTAACTTTTGGCCACGTGGACGCCACGTAGATGCATACGTGGATGAGAATTTTTTTGAAAACACCTGGACCCAGAACGACCCGTTCTGAAACTGGAACGGGCCGTTATGGATGCACTTTTGGTGTGTTAATTTTGCATCCGGAACGACCCGTTCCGAGTGCAAAATTAACACACCCAAAATGCACCAGAACGCCCCGTTCCAGTTTCAGAACGGGCCGTTTCGGCTTTATTTTATTTTTTTATATATAAAATATTAATAATTTTATAAAATATATATTATTAATTATATTTTAATTATGTTATTATATTCAATAAAATAAATATATTAATATTTTTTTTATATATTTTATTTTATTATGTTTATCTTATTAATTTTTATCATTTTATTCCTTTAATGTTAAATAAGTTGCAAAAAATTATAAAGTGATATTCCTTTTATCTTATTAATTATTATATTTTTTAATAAAATTAATTAAGAATATTGGTTTAATTGCATTTTTTATCCCTCAAGTATTATAATTGTGCAGTTTTGTGATCTCCAAGATTTTAATTGCATAATTTTAGTCCTTAAAGAATTGCAATTGCGCGATTTTGGTCCTTCAATTTTTAATTGAACAATTTTAGTCCCTCAAATATCATAATAGTATAAAAAGGGTAAAAATATTATTGATATTAATTTATCAGTAATATTAAAATACTAATAATATATAAATTTTATTTATTTAGTAATAGTAAATATATATCATTTGATACATTAAAAAAAATATACGTTAATTTAAATAAACAAACAATTATATAGTTTTAAAACATTATATATATATATATATATTAAAAATTTAAAATTATTAAATTTTTAATGAGAAAGACTAAAATTCTACAATTATGATATTTAAGAGATTAAAATTGTTCAATTAAAAATTGTGAGACTAAAATTACACAATTATAATCTTTTAAAGACTGAAATTACTCAATTAAAACCTTAGAGATCAAAATTGCATAATTATAATATCAAAAACACAATTAAGTAAAGAATATTTTATTCACAGTTCTGGAACGGGCCGTTCTAAAACCAGAACGGCCCGTTCTGATTTCAGAACGGCCCGTTTTGAAAGCAGAACGGCCCGTTTTGATTTCAGAACGGCCCGTTCTGCTTCACTGGTGGTATTTTAATTTTGCAACCAGAATAGCCCGTTCCGGTTTCAGAACGGGCCGTTTCGGGTCCAGGTGTCTTAAAAAGAATTTTCTCATCCACGTGGATGTCACGTATGCATCTACGTGACATCCACGTGGCCAAAAGTTAACTCCGTTTAAATAATTTGGACGGAAGTCCCACATTGAAACTAATTAATTAATTTGGGACTAAATTGAAACCAATTAATTAATTTGGGACCAATTTGAGACCAAAAATTAATGAAGGACTAAATTGAAATAAAAAAGATTATAAAGGACCAAAATAGAGTTTTAGCCTTAAAATAATGATAACGTGGATTGGTATGATCGAAATTGATAATAACCATTGTTCTAAAATTTAAAGATTAATTGATCAAAACATTTCCTTTAAAAATAAATAATTAAAACAAAATTTTGTAGATTTCATAAATGAAAAAGGTAGAGATGTTCATGAATACTTATGAGCCTAAACTTGCTAAATCTAACTCAAACAATTTCGTTCAAATTTTTAAAATATTCGGATGAAATCCAACTCAACTCAATTGTTAGAATATATTAATATGTTATTTTGACATTCTTACAGTAGGGTGAACAAGATCTTAGCTGAACTTACTTTATTGTATTTTTTTCTTTATTTTGTAAGGTTGTTATTTTTTATGTTATAAAGCTTTTTTATTACATTATCCTAAGGTGTGTCATGTACATTTCAACAACTATCCATATATAGTTGCTCTCCTGTTGTAACCACATGATACAATTCATTTTCTCAATAATATAAAGTATATAATCAATACATATCTCAACTCTGATTTTTATTATGATTTCAAGGGCATGAACAACCCATCCAAAGATTCACTTATGCTTTCTTGGCTTCAATCATCAATTTCTACACAATTCTTTCAAGTTATTAGTAGCTTTGGGACAAATTGATGCACACGATTGCGACGAGAAAAAATGCTTCATACAAAATTACGAAATTCCAAAAAAAAGAATCTACCAATCTATGGATATATTCTTGAAATCAAGGCGATTGTTAATGCTCTTTGTTCAATCAATAATCTCTCTCTTCAAGATTAACTTGATGTGATCATTGAAGGCCTTCTTGAAGAATATGATTCTCTAGGCAACCTCAACAATTTTCGTTTTGAACCATTCAATTTTGATGAATTGGAGGTGCTTCTCATAACTTAAAAAGCTCAATTAGAGAAAATTTAAGGTTTCAAAACATTGTATCTACCTTAGTCAACATTTCTCGATGAACAAGAAGAACGATTCTAATAATATTTCTACTCAACCACAAGCTAATCTGGTCAATAACAGTTAGCAATACTCTACAAACTTTTAATCAATCTAATCAGCATTATGGTTGTGATGGAAGAGGAGGGGATCGTGGACGAAATTTTGTTCAATGTAAAGTGTGTTTGAATTACAAACATCAAACATCTATATCCTATAATTGTTGTGATCCCTACTCGCCTTACAATACTATAGTGGATTTAGTAGTAATAATCAACCATGTTATCATCTCCTTGTTCCTTGTGAACTGACAATCTGCTCCAAAGACCTTTATTGCAAACATCAATATCAATCCTCTACGGGATGATATCCAAATCAAGTGTCTCACCCCATGTGACATCTGAGCAAGTCAACATTCAACAAGCTACTCCTTATGATGAACAAGAGCAGGTTTTTGTTGGTAATGGTGAAAACCTTCCTATTTTATTGTCATGTTCAACTTGATTTCCTTTGTCTTTTAATCTCAATATTAACTTTGTCTTTCATAATTTATTTATGTTCCTCACATTATTAAAAATATAGTTAGTATAAGTAAGTTTACTAAGGATAATAATAATTTCTTTGACTTTCACCTAACTATCTATCTTTTGAAATCTTAAGTTATTAATGACTTGTTTCTTCAAGCACCTTTTGGTCAAGATGGACTTTATAAATTCTCCCATTTGTGCCTCTTTTCTTCTGTTCAAAGTCAACAACACAGTGGTTTATCTGTGTGTCTTGCAACTTGTCATTCAAATAACTACTTAAAATCTAATTTTGTACCAAATGATGTTTACGAATCTTTCACTAGTTGTTTACAATAAGCTAAAAATTGTTTCAAAATATTAAGCATATCATTTGTGTTATTTCAACATGAAATTTTCATGTTGTCATAGATCAAAAATCAAAATTATCTATAAAAGAGAGTACCCATAAAATGCCAAAAAAAAAGTTATGTCCAAATAATTCTTTAACTCCTTGATACAAACACTTTAAATCATATATCCAGCACTAGCTCTAACTAGATATTAGTAACTTAAACTTTTTTTCATCGTCTTTTTTAACTTACCATGGTTAATCACACATGAACTTTTTGACAATAAATTTGCTTAAATATTGATGCTTTCTTAAATATAGCATGAGAGCACCACAACAACCATCCATTACCTTACGAAATGTGTCAATAACCTAACTTAAATTACTATTATTATGACTAGTGGAATTGAGACACTTCATGCCTCTATATGTATTTTATCTTAGAATTTAAAATAACTCGTCTATGAAACTAATTCATTTATTGGTATATATTGGTATAAATAATTTTATACTATTTATATAATTATTTTGATCATTATTCATTGATGAAGTGCATATTAATTGCATTGCAATATTATAAAATTTTAAATATCTAATAATTTTTTTACTTTGTCTTTATTGTTTTTTTTTTATAAATACAATTTATTTTTTCTTTATATTTATTTTATATATACCAATGGTTAAAATATATTAAAAATTTACACCCTACATAATTATATTTGTAAGCATGGATTAAAGTAATTAATATATATATATATATATATATATATATATATATATATATACTTTATGTACAATATGATGTTTTGCAATCATAAAATTTTCTTGATAGGAAGACCAAATAATGATTCCATTTCAGGACAATTTTTAACTTCCCTACAATTTATGAAAGAAAATAAATATTATTTTGTTATTAGTTTTAGTTAACATTAACATGAAAGAAGACATATATCAGACTTTATAAATAATTAAATTGAATAGTCTTACACCTTTCGAGAATAAATCTTAATTCTTTATAAAATACATCATCCATAATTTCTTTAACTTTAAAAAATTACAAAAATAAATAATACAATGCCATGTATCAATATGAGATATGAGATATGAGATATTTAACATTTCATATAATCTTTTTCTAGTTTATGAAAGAAATAGCCACAACCTAAAAAATGGAGATATTTTGTTTTGTATGAAAGTTATTAATATGATAAGTATTACTTGATCTTAGGTTTTCAAATGTCCTAATATTGTGAAAAATATGAGTTAAAATTGATTTAAATGAAGAAATGTTACAACTATATTTTTATATCTATTAAATTGTCGCATATAAAATATTTTCATAACCATATTATTATATTACCTTTCTAATTTTTGAGACAACAATTTTTTTCACCATTTTCCAAAATTAAGTTTTATCTACTATTTATGTAGAACTTCATTCAATAGAATATACTTTTAAACAGTGAACTTGCAATAAAGAAATTTAAAATTAAATAAATAAAAATAACAAAATATGAAAATGTTAGGTTTAAATTAAATTTAACCTTATTGTCAATTAGGCAAATTGTTGAGAGTGAATATTGGTCCTTTCAAATATTCCATAACTTTTTAAGGTCACCCTCCTAGTAAATATAAACAATATTATGAAAAATAGATGATAATAAAGTTTCATAATAAAAAGTAAATAAATATGTTATCACTTACCTGTTTGTCAAAATACATGTTCAAATTCTTTCTATTAATCTCTTCATATAATTAGAAGATCTTCTTGAATCTTAATTTGACTGTAGAAAAAAATATGAAATAAATTTTAATTTTTGTATATCATCATCAAATATTAAGTTAAATCCATAAATATTATAGATTAAAAGGGGCAACAACTAATTTTGAGATAACAAAATTTGTTTGAAAACAACATTTTTTTATAAAGTTTCCATTTTCCCCTTAAAGTTTTCCTTCTTTAATAAGAATTTTTGTTGAAGCTTGAAAAACATCTCTTGACAAAGCAACATATAATTGACCATGACTGAAAACATGTCGTGGAAGATAAATTCAAACATTGGGTATTGTTTGTTCCTGTGACTTATTTATGATAATTGCTTCCTAATAAGCATAAAGGGAAGTCTTACACTGTCTATTGTCTTATGTTTAATCCTGGTTAGAAAAGCTCTTTCCAACATTATGACCTATTAGGATTTCAATATCTAACATATTCATAAAGAATCCAAGACATAGTAACCTTGTTCCATTACATAAGCCAACATTAAGGTCTATGTTTCGCAACAACATCAATGATACACCTTTTTTAACCTTTAGATTATGTGGTGACAAACCATCTAGAGTAATAGAGTGCAAGTATTATTGTTGACATAAGTTGTGTGTGTCCCCTTCAACCTCATCAAATGATAACAAATAACACTCTTCTCCTAGGAAATAATTGATGATAATGTCATTAAATTTTTGAACAACCTCTTTTTTTGCTATTAGTATGACTCTTTCTACCATATAAGATGCATACCATGTATGAGATTCTAATTGGGGAAATGTATTACGTATAAGATGCATCCCATGTATAGGATTCCCATGTTATTTCAATTTGGCAAGGTACTTTTACCATATCATCACATTTGGTAGGTTCAGTATCATCTTTAATGCACATTAGATATTCTGCAAAATTATGATCTTGCAATGATCGCATGTTTTGTCACAAATGTAAAACCTTGGTGATAGGCCATGAATGAGACTCAACAATACATGCATATATCATTTGAGCCTTAGTACCCTTTTAAACAATAGGAAGCACTTGACGAAAATCCCCTCTCAATATCATAATTTTACCACCAAATGGAGCATCACAATCTAGAATATCCTTTAATGATATGTCTAATGCTTCCAAAGCATATCTATTTGTCATGAGTGTTTCATCCCAAATGATTGTTGTTGTTTCTCTAATTAGTTTTGCAAGATCAGATTGTTTAAAAATGAATATGCCTCCACATTGATTGATATCTTAAATCGAGAATGTGTAGTTCAACCACCAGATAATAGTGTTGCAACTATACCATATGAGGTAGTTGCTAAAACAATTTGACCTTTGCTTCTCAATTTTGCAATTAAAGTGCTATAAAGGAATGTTTTACATGTTCCTCCTAGTCCATCCACAAAAAAACTTGACTTTGTTTATTGTTGATAATATTCATAATGGTATTAAATGTAATTAATTAATCATTATTTAATTTCTGCACAGATTTAACATCTTCATTATTTACTTGGATGGATAACTCCTTTTATATAACCCTTGGTAGGGGTGTGGAAAAAAACCGAACTGAACAGAACCATTTGAAATTGAACCGAACTGATCCAGAAAATAACCAATCCAAACATAAAATATCTGAACCGAACTGATTTAGAAAAAACCAATTAACCAAACTAGTTTATTTAAAATGGTTCTGATCAAAACCCTTAAAAAATCCATTTTAACTTTTTTTCGAATCCGAACTGTAGTTGCCAATTGCTTTGCTCCAATGCTCCTAGTCTTCTACGTGGCTACGCGCTGCACTCTTCTGATTACTTGTGTTGCAGGTTGACTAAATTGTGTTTTGATCCCTAAAATTACTTGCGCTGCCAACTATTCTTATTTGTTTTTTTTGCAGGTACGAAATCCCTAGAATTACTTGCGGTCTTGCGCTGCACTGCGTGAGTCTCTGATTTGGTTCGTTCCTAATTTGTTGTCTCTTATTCGCTCTCCTTTTTGCTCTCTTTCGAGAGTTTTCTTGTGAAGAACACTTTGAAATTCACCACCCTGCACCATGTCTAAAGTTCTCAACTATTTCGGTGAGTTCGTCGATTCGTCGCATTTTTTCTTGGGGTTTGGGTGATGGGTTTTGGTTTTGGTCCAAATTTTTTTATGGATTTTAGTTGTTTAGGTTGTGCTAATTGGGTGCGTAAAAGGTTTTTATGTTCTCTGGTGATGATTATGCTTTTCTTTTTAATTTTTGGGGGAAAGAAGTTTGTGCGTTGACCTTGGTTTTTCTTAATTTGTTATGGGTAATTGATGATCATGTAGTATAAATGTGAAATTTTGAGATTGATACTCACTTGTTTTTGTATCACAGTCATGTAGTTAATGCAAACCTGTTACTTTCAATTGAATGTTGTGTTTGGATTGAAGGTTAAGCATGAATTATTTGCTTTATTTATCGTAAAATTATTAAAATCAACATTTTTTTAAAACCCTTGAACAATAAAACCATAATGTAAATTCAATCAACTTGTAGTATCTATAGATGAAAGCATCAAAATTACACCTTAACAATTATTTATTTTTATGTTTATAAACTAGATAACATACCCACCGATAGATATCAAACCACAATATACCCTTTTAATAAGTGAAAAAGTGGATTAAAGAAACTTACACCTTACTTTTAGATGTTTTACAACAGCATATTATCCATTAATCCATAACAAAAAAATATTGTCAACTACCATAATATAGTCATTCATTTCATAACAATAGTTTACCACTCATCAGCTCCAAGATTATGCTTTCTTTCTGAAATACTTTGGAGCTGGTTTTTTTCTTGCTTTTTGTGACACACATTTGGTTGCTTCTTGAATTAGTTCAAGTTTCTCCAATTTGTTATTAGCTGCATCCTGAACAAACCCATTCTTCTCTAACTTGCCTAAGTCACCAATTTCATTTGTAATACCTTGTCTTGGCTTTCTTGTCTTGTTTGAAAGCTTTACAGACGCCTTGGATTTCTTGGTTTTAATTTGCACTTTCCCTTTTGATGTCTTTTGCATTTATTTCTGGGAAGATTTAGATTTCTTAGTTGGATTTACGCCATCTGGCAGATGCTCCTAAGAAAACTCTGGTTCCGTAGTTTTATACACAGCTGCCTGTTTTGGCTTTTTTGTCTTGGATTCTAATTCAATATTACAGGCAGCTTACATTGAATTTTAGAAACTAAGATAAAACACAAAGTCGTTGACAAAGCCTAGTAAATAATAGTGACCCGAAAAAATTACTAACTGATATGAAAAATGGTATATCAAGTTTTGGTGTGCAACAACATAATAGTTTAAAATATTGGTAAACAATGAATTGCATGATGATTTATAATTAAGAAGTATAACCAATTATTGGTGCATGGTTGTATTTACATTTACATAGCCCAGCCCAACAATGCATAATTAGTATTTGAAAGAAATAAAACTCACATGGCAAGATTATCTTCTAACGCCCACGTCGGGATTGATCCAATGAATAAGTTTCCAGTTAAATATCTAAGAAAAATAATAAAAATAATGCATAGCATGTGTCGATTATTACTGGTCAATTAATTGAAATGATAAAATTAATAAGCTAATAATCCTTAACCCCAACCATTTTCTTTTCCCTTTCCTAATATCAAAATAAGATTTGCATGGAAGTTAATACACTAAAAAAAAACCTTTTGACTTATAGTAACACACTCAATAATGATATACTCTATGGTGACATAAATTTGTCACTAAAAGTTATTTTTTATACCAAATTTAATTTTTTATGGGGAAAGAAGTTTGTGGGTTGACCTTGAATGTAAATTTATCTCTTGAGGGCCACGTCTCATCATGTTATGATGCCTTATTGTGATTGATTCTATTATGAGACCATATGGTAGACCCCACCTCATGCATTTATTGTCACTTACATTGAGGCTTGTGAATGGACAAAGTATCAGTCTATTGTTCCCAAATTATTTACAGTTTCTTGGGCTATTTTCTTTAGTGGCTATGCTAGAACTAAATGTAGACTATAAATGGAACCCGAACTGATATAATTGCCCTAGTGAAGACTCTTGCTCTAGTGAAGAGTACAAAACAAAACATGGTCGAGATAAAAATGAGGTTCACAGTTTCATGCCGGTTCAAACTTTTATCATACTCATTGAAACATGCTCTGTTTACGTTAGTTCAAATGATGACAGTCACTCATATGTACTATCTTTTAATACAAGTCTTTTTTTCCTTCCAACTCTAGTATGATATGGGAGCAGTTTTATAGAACTTTAACTATATTGATTTTTCTGATTTTTCCACTCTAGTATGATTTGAAAAGCTTTTGACAAATTTTCAGTTAAAATTTTCAATTGGTTTCTTTCCATGCTGGTGCTAATGCAGAGACTTTTAGGAGTCATTCACGACTAGTGTAGCAGCTTAGCTATTTAAGTTATTTAGTCTTCTACGAGTAGCAACTAAGACGTTGGAACCTTAGATCTTCTCTGATGGCAAACTTAGGAGAAGTGAAGGTAGTTCTTCTCCACGGATTTGCTTAGGCCGGATCTTCTTCAATGGAGACTTGATTCTTCAACTCAAGACGCTTAGAAGCTAAGAACTCATGGATGAACTCAACCTAGACTAGGAGGGAAGCATCCAAGCTCAAGCATCAATGGAGAGCACACTTCAAAGAGAAGGATTCTAAGGTGAAATCCTAAGGTTTTGAAGATGAACTCTAAGGTGACTTTGAAAGGGGAAACTCGGCCAAAGGCTCTCAAATTTCATTCAATATTCAAAGTGAGTACAATAAGGTGAAGGAGGGAACATATAACTTCCGAAAATTAGGTGAACACTTGGCGCCACATGAGTGGCCACCATGTTGGCGCCAAGTTTTGAATTCAAATTTGAATTTGAATTCAAAACTTGTCACACATGTGTATGACCGGTCCCATGGGTGCTTGGTGCATTTGGCTTTGATTTAGTGTGCATTTAGGGTTGAATTTAAGTCACACATGTTCAGCCAAGGTGGCATAATCCATGTGACTCAAAATGCAACTTAAATGCATGCTAAATTAAACCTAATTTTGCCTAATCCTCTTAAACTAATATTCCTCCTTAAATCCTACTCTAATGACCCAAATACAATGGTCCAACAAATACAATGGAAAGGAAAAATTACAAGAATGAAAATGAGCCCAATATTGGGTACCAAAAGCCCAAAGGCCCATGAAGCCCAAAACTAGGCCCAACAAGCCTAAAACCTAAAATGCTACTCTATGTGGTCCAAAATACAAGACCAAAATATATTCATACTATACTAACAAAAATATAATAAGAATGTTAAAAACAAGATAAGCCCATGTTGAAACTTGGTTTGGGCCTTCCAAGCCCATAGGGCCCGTTGGGCCTAGACTGGCCCAATCTTCCATGTCTAGCCCACTCCTCTTGGATCTTTGAGTGTGTCACCTCTTGCATTCCCAAGTATGATTCCATCATTCTCTATCAAAAAGTGGTTAATGCTAGTTATTTTGGTCAGTTTTTCACCTTATTTAGCCAATAGTCCCGACCTGTAAGTTAAATGAAATGAAAATTGTAGAACATTTGTCATTGGTTGTATCATGCAAGTGACAGGTGGAATATGACATGCTCAAATTCTATTGTTTCTTGAAAAAAAAATTGATTATCTCATAGTTAGTGATGCTAACTACTGTGTGCAACATCGTTTCTATGGAATGATCTTGAATACATGAATCCATTCTGATATGTGACACAAAATATGGATAATGCAACTTATCAGCCATATATAAATTTTTAGCTTATTGCAGAGAAAGGTGAACTTCTCACAAGATTTGGTTATGCAACTCTTGGAATACTTCTTTTACAGGTTTTTGTCTTACACTCTTGCTTGGTTATAGTCAAATTTCCATGTAATTTTTTTGTCACAAAAAATGTGGCTTTTAGAACTCATTTTGTATGATTTTACTTGTTTATTATATTCCTTTTCTAATGTTTTAGCATGGCAACTTAATCTATGATCTCAATTAATTAACATCCTATTTTTCTTTTCTATTGTAGAACAACTACATGGTTGAGCTAAATGAAACTTTAGTTTCTGATGCTATAGAACATCTAGCTGAACAAATGTTACCGCCTCACGATTCTGAAGGGCGTAAAAATCGATCTGATGTATAGAATCACTTTATTGAGGAGCCAAAGCCTAACATAGATAAGAGAGCTAAATGTAACCATTGTGGTACATTGATTAGGTTTGATAATGGACCAAGTGCTATGCGAAATCATTTACGTAGATGCAAGGGTATATCAAATAAAATGTTGAGTAAGAAGCAAAAATCAGACTCATCTGGAACCATGGTTTCTTCCCCTTCATTGGCTAGGCCCAAAATTGACCAACAAGCATTGAGAATTGCAATTGTCAAAATGTTTGTGGCAATGGAGCTCCCATTTTGATGTATTGAGCATGAAGCTTTTCGTGAGTTTTTAAGCATTGTAGCACCCTCTCTTAATGTCATCTCATGTACTACCCTAGCACGTGGTATTTATAAACGTTGGGATAGTGAAAGAGAAAAGTTGAAGGAATTTATTTCTCAAAACTGTCAAAGGGTTTTCCTCACCATAGACACATGGACTTCATCTCAAAATTTGAGTTATATGTGCTTGAGTGCTCATTTCATTGACAACAATTGGAAGCTGCAAAAGAAGGTGTTAAAATTTTGTCAAGTCACTAGTCACACAAGAAAGACCATTAAAAAGGTTGAACATTGCTTGAGTAAATGGGGTTTGAATCTTGTTCTTACTTTGATAGTTGATAACGCCTCGTCAAATGATGTTGGAATCCAATATCTAAAAAAATGGTTAATGTCTTCGAATAGTTTGGTTATAAAGGGAGATTATATTCATATGCGTTGTTGTGCCCATATTTTGAATTTGATTGTGAAAGAAGGTTTCAAGGATAATATTGATGCTATTTTGAAAATTCGTGGTGCTGTAAAATATGTACGATCTTCCCCTTCTAGGTTGCCTAAATTCAAGACATGTGTTAAGAAACAAAATATTAAATACAAACGCCTTGTTTGCTTGGATGTGGAAACCAGATGGAATTCTACCAACTTAATTTAGAGGCTGTATTGAAACTTCATAAGGCTTTTGAAGAGCTTGAGATGCAAGATAAAAAGTATATCCAAGAGTTAGAAAAGGTAAAGGGTGTTCCTTCATATGCTGATTGGGAATTTGTGCGTGCAATCCTACCATTTCTAAAATTGTTTTATGATGTTACTTTGCGCATGTCTAGCTCAGTTTATGTAACTAGCAATATATACATGTTTGAGGTCTTTGGAATTGAAAAAAAGATCAGTCAAATGTGCAATTCTAGGGATATAAATGTATGCATTATGGCAGAAAATATGAAGAAGAAATATGATAAGTATTGGGGCAATGCTGATCGTCTAAATATGTTTTTACTTATTGCTCTTGTGTTGCATCCAGGATACAAATTACAGTTCATGCATTGGTTGATTAGTCAAAATTTTGATGGTAAGGTGGCATCTAGTTTAAAAGAAAAAGTGAAGTCTAGTTTGAAATTACTTTTTCAAGAGTATAATGGTGGAAGAGATGAAATAGAAGTTAACTCACAAGAAGCTCGATTCAATGAAGGAGGTAGTGATGACCCTTATGGTTATAACCATTTTTTTTCTCAAAGAACTAGCTCTAATAAATCTGAATTAAGCAAATACTTGGAGGAAGCCTTAGAAGAGAATTACGTAGATTTGGATATTTTGAATTGGTGGAAGCTCAACTCTGGTAGATTTCCAATTCTTTCAAAAATGGCTAGAGATTTGCTTGTTATAGTGGCCTCTGAATCTACCTTTAGTACTGAAGGAAGAGTTCTTGATCCATATTGTAGTTCTCTTACACCTAGAATGGTAGAAGCACTTATTTGCAAACAAGATTGGCTTAAAATAACACAACTACCATTGTTTTCAAATGAAAATGGGGATTTTGAAGAGTTGGAGAAATTTGAAAAAAGTAACAAGCTAGATCTATTTTATACTGCATTATTGTATTATATATTTATTATAATTTGATCAATAATTGATAACTTTTTTTTGTAGCAATTGTTTTCCCACCAAACATTGCTTATTCAGCCTCCTCTGTTACACTTGGAGATGATTGAAGATGGATTATTTAGTTAATGATATGATTTGGACATTGTAATTCTTGTTGTGGCTCATGTTGCTTTGACTTAATTAGTAGATATTTTGGTGGATATAATATGATCATAGTGATTATTTAGTGGATATTTTGATTTGACTTAAAAGGGTATATAACCTTAGGTGAGACTCAAAGTCAATTGAGCAAATACTTGGTGGAATGCTTTGAATTGGATATTTTCAAGTTTCTTTTAAGAATTAAGATATATATTGTAATTCTTAATAGGTGGTGTGAGTTGTTTCCATGGATGTCTTTATTTTTTCATGTTATAGTTTATTCCTTTTACTTCTAAAAAATAGTTTTAAAATCTAGGTTTAAAAATATTAGTAAAAAATACGATTAAAAAACAAATTTAAAAATCGGGTTAAAAAAATTGCTTTACAAAATCTGGTTCAAAGAATTGGTTTAAAAAATCTGGTTCAAAAATCTGTTTTAAAAAATTGGTTTAAAAAAACTAGTTAAAAATCTGGTTTCAAAAAAATAATTTTAAACCGATTTTTATCCGATCCATTTTGGAAATGGATTAATCCATAAATTTGGATCGAAATTGGTTTGAAACTGATCCATTAATTAGGATCGGTTCAAAATCTAATCAATAAACTGGATCGGATTGGAATCTACTAAACCAATCCATTTAAAAGCGGATCAGATCGGTTTGGATCGATTTTAAAAAAAAAACCGATCCATGCCCACCCCTAACCCTTGGCACCAAAGAACTTTAAGTATTATCCATTGTTATTGTTGACAAATCATAATCTATGATTTGTTTTCTATGTTGAATCAAAAACGTCATTCAAATCCTTCAATAACATGTAAATAAAACTTAACCTCCCAGCAATGCTTGTTAAAGGATAATATTCCATCATGTAGGTATAAAAATCATCCTAGAGTTGTCTAACATTGGTTGGTTCACAAAAAATTAATATAGTGACAATCAAACTCCTTTAAGCATTAGGCATTCGTAGACTTGATGCTTCAACTAAGCATTCATGAATACTATTATCACTTTTTAAAAAGCCCCAATGTTCAATCGCTTTCTTGAAATTGGTAAAACATGTTCCATTGGGTGAAAGCAAATCTTCCCAACTTATTGGACCTTTTAAATGAGTCTTCCCAATGACCCCTTTATTAATCACATCATCCATCGATCTTGCTTTTTCTTTTCACCTTTATCATCATGACAATAATGTATAACTAATATTCTATTCTATTTTTTGTGTTTGTGTGGGTATGTCTTCATTATTGCATATTTAGACATTTTGGAATTAAGAGTGTTTTTTAGAGCTTCTTTAATGAAACACATTAGAGCCTAATAATGAAAAGGATAAGGATATAGTCTTGTCAATGAAACATAAGTTATCCAATTTAAACGATATTAAGTGTTGTGTGGTTCATGATAATTGGTACAAAATAATATTTAGATGTAACTATTTTAAGGTGAAGAATTGAATAATCCAGAAAGTGAAGATACATCTTCTATAAGTTCATCATCTGGAAAATGAATGTTGGGATCTAGAATTTCATCCGTCTATTTGTCCAACTCCAAGTGTAATAGATAAAAGAAACTTGTAGACCAATGCTACTAGGCTTTATTTATATGTCAAGTTCCAATCTAAGAAATCAACAAGAGGGTTATACAACTAATTATGTGAAAGAGAGTCAAAGCACTACGTCAAATCTTGATCACTCTTACTGCTTTGTCTTTTGCAACCTTATATTTGTATACTCATAATTCTATGTTTGACTTATGAGTATTACATATTTTTAGTTGATTTCAAATGATTGATTTTTAGAACCACAAAAAATGAACCAAATCAAATTATAAAAGACTAATTTGATTTAGTTTGAAATTCATAATTCATTCAAATTGTGTTATTGTTTGATTTGAATGACTTTTGAATTAAAAACTAGACTAAATCACATCGTACAAAATTTGATTTTAAAAAATAAAATAAGAATGAAAGGGGATTATGTTTCAAATACTTAAATATTTTTTATTTTGACTTCTTTCATTTGTAATTATAACTTTGATACGGACTCTTTTAGAGATGCAATTTTAATTGGTTATAACGACTTAACCAATTGATATAGATATTTTTCACAATTGAAGTGGCATGTTGGAGAAGGTCTGAGGTCAAGTATGCTTCTAGCTGGTGATGAAGATCCAATTTTAGTTAAAGAGTCTGAAATGATATTAAACAGGATGACAGTGAAAAGGAGAGGGAAAATAGCAATGAAGGTCCAGGTGAAATGGAAGCATCAGCTAGTAAAAGATTGAAGCTGGGAGTTTTATTATGATTTGATGCAGAAATATCCCCATTTCAGGCCTTGAGGCCAAGTCTAGTTCGGGGAAGGGTGTTTTAATTGTCAACATCCTTGAGGACAAGGATCTTTTGATGAATGAGGATTTGATACGGACCCTTTTAGTGATGCAATTTTAATTGGTTGTAACCGCTTAACCATTTAGTTAGTTAGAGCTTATAAATAGAAAAGCTAAAGTTTTGAGCAAAGGAAGTTTTTGTAAATGAATCCTTGTATTCTCTCTTAATACTCAGATCAATAATACTTCTCGGATTCCTGTTTTCCATAGGATTCCCTGTTTTCTCTATTCTACGAATTCAGTAAGAATTCCTAGTTCATACCTTTACGCGTAACAAACTTATTGCAAGAGATGGAAAGTGATGCATGGTGATTCTAACTCCATCCTTCTTTTTGATTATGGGTCTCTCTACTGTAATGATACTGTTTGGCATCGTAGGTTTAAAGGGTTCAATTATAAGCTTCCTCACCAAGTGCATAGAGGTACAAGCCTATAAAATAAATCCTATTCAATAAGTTCGTACGAGTCTTAAACATATAACATATAATATTACATATTTTTAGTTGATTTCAAATAATTGATTTTTAAAACCACAAAAAATGAACCAAATCAAACTATAAAATACTAATTTGATTTAGTTTGAAATTCATAATTCATTCAAATTGTGTTATTGTTTGATTTGAATGACTTTTGAATTAAAAACTAAACTAAATCACATCGTACAAAATTTGATTTTAAAAAATAAATAAAAATAATAGGGGATTATTTTTCAAAAACTTAAATATTTTTGATTTTGCCTTCTTTCATTTGTAACTATTGTTGAAACTCAAATTATACGTAATTCTCACAAGAAAATTTTTGTATACCCGTGCATTTTATTCAATGCAAAGAATGGCTTATATAAACCTTACAGACTCTCAAAAACAAACTAACTGACACTACACACTAAGTGGCACTAAAATAGGAGTAAATAAAGCAACTAATAAAAGACCATTCAACCTTATAATATAGGAGCATTATTGACACATAAATAACTAACATTTCTTCCCTTAAGCTTTAGCTTATTTCAGTAACTTTAACTACACCAAGCATGTGTCTGAACTTCTCAAATTCATCAAGCTTCACAGATTTAGTCATCACGTCAGCCACTTGTTCATTATTGCAGTATTTAAGTTGAACTACGTGATCATTCACCAAATCTCTGAGAAAGTGAAATCTCACTGCGATGTGCTTACTTCTTCCATGGAGAATAGGATTCTTGGATAGTTGAATTGTAGACTTTTTGTCACATAAAATTTTAGTGGATTTTTGTTCTTCTAACCCAAGATGCTCCAGAATTCTTCTAAGCCAAATGCATTGACATGCACAAGATGCTGCAGCAATGTATTCAGCCTCAGTAGTAGATAAACTAACTACAGGCTGCTTTTTCGAAGCCCATGATGTAGTTGCAATTCCCATCATAAATACTGATCCGGAGGTGCTTCTTCTATCATCTAAGTCCCCTACATAGTTGCTATCATTGTAGGCTGTGAGACCTATTTCCTTTCCTTTTTGATAGAAAAGACCATGCTCAATGGTGCCTTTTAAATACCTAAAAAATTATTTTGTTGCAGCCCAATGTGACTCCTTTGGATTAGCCATGTATCTGCTGATTAGACTTACCCCAAACATCAAGTCTGACCGCGTGACTGTCAAATACACAAGGCTACCAAAAACTTGTTTAAACTTTGTAGCATCTACTAGAGCTCCTTCATCATCCTTGGACAATATAGTTCCTGGTACAATGGGATTTTGAACAGAGTTACTCTCTGTCATGTTGAACCGAGCTAGTACCTCACGTGTATACTGTCTTTGACAGATAAAAATTCCTGCCTCATTCTGTATTACTTCTATTCCCAAAAAAACGTCTCATTTTACCCAGATTGGTCATGTCGAATTCCAGTTGCATTGAGCTTTTGAACTCTTCACATATATCTTTGCAATTACTAGTAAAAATCATATCATCAACATAGAGACTAACAATTAAAACATTATCATGAACCTTTTTCGTGAACAAGGTGTGTTCACTAGAGCAACATACAAATTTTTCTCTGGCAAAGTAGGCTTTTATCTTACTGTACTAGGTTCGTGGAGCTTGTTTAAGTCCATAGAGAGCTTTCCTAAGTCTGTATACGTGATTTTCTCTGCCTTTCTTGATAAATCCAGCAGGTTGTTGAACGTACACCTCTTCTTGAAGTTCACCATGTAAGAACGTGCTTTTGACATCAAGTTGGAATACTTCCCATGAGCGTTGAGCTGCCACAGCTAACAACACTCTTACTGTGTTAAGTCTAGCCACAGGAACAAATACTTTTGTGTAGTTGATTCCATACTACTGGGCATAGCCTTTGGCCACTAACCTGGCTTTATACTTCTCTATTTGGCCATGTTCATTGAATTTGGTTTTGAAGATCCATTTCACGCCAATGGGTTTAACACCGTCTAGAATATCTACAAGTTCCCATGTGTTGTTCTTTTCAATTTCTTTCATCTCAGTATCCATTACTTCTCTCCAGTTCTGACTCGTGTAAGCTTCTTCAAATGATTGGGGATCTTCAGAATTGGTTATCATCATTGCTAGTAAGCTCTCCTCTTCTACAGATAGGTTGGTCTCGTAGTCAGACATCCATAATGGTTGTCTCCGGGTCCTGGTTGCCCTCCCTTCAACTGGAGAATCAGCAGGTGTTGAACCTGAAGTTGGCTCGAGTGTTTCTAGTTGATCATAGATTACTATTACTTGTTGGGATGCAGATTCTGCAGTTTCAATTTCCTAACATTTTTGTCTCCCCAATAAAGAGCAAGAGGTGTACCTCCATCTACGTGCGCATCCCAATTCCAGCTTTTGTCTTCTTCAAACACCACATCTCTGCTTACAATGACCTTCTTTGTAATGGGATCATAGAGCTTGTAAGCTTTTGTCTCATCACTTACGCCCAAGAGAATACATTGTTGGCTCTTTGCATCTAGTTTGCTTCACTTTTGATATAGAATATGAACATGTGCGACACATCCAAATGTGCGGAAGTAATCAACACATGGCTTCACTCTACTCCACACCTCTTTTGGAGTCCCTTGATCTACTAAAGAGGTTGGACTTCGGTTTTGGACATGAACACACCACCGTATTGCCTCAGGCCAAATGGCTTTTGGAACCTGCTTGTCATGAAGCACTGCTCTGACTGCGTTCATGATGGTGCGATTGTTATGCTCTGCAACTCCATTTTTTTAGGAGTGTAGGAAGTTGTCAATTTCCTAGAGATACCATGTTGATTATAAAAGTTTGAAAACTCCTTGGAATTGAATTCGCCACCTCGATCAGTTCTTAAACACACAATGTGGGTGCCAACTTCTTTTTCAACACATGCTTTGAAGCTTTTGAATGCATTGACGTTTCGGATTTTGCATGCAAAAGGTAAATCCAAGTTTTACGAGAATAATCATCAACAAAGCTCAGAAAGTACCTTTTATTGCTGTGTGAAGCTGGCGAAATGGTACCACATACATCAGCATGAATTAATTGGAGTTTCATTGATGCTCTCCATGAACTTTTCTTTGGTATGACATCTCTATGTTGTTTCCCCATGAGACAAATAGTGCATATAGCCTTGGGAGTTTTCATAGAGGGTAGACCAATCACCATTTGCTTATTTGCGAGTGTGCTTAGTCCCTTAAAATTGAGATGTCCAAATCGTTTATGCCACAACAGAGTTTCCTTATCTGAATCGTCTTCAGCTTTGAACCACTGAGGATGTTGGGAAGTCATTGAGGCTGATACATAAAACATCCTATTTCCTCTCATGTTAGTATGAATGATCAATCCTCTATCTGGATGAAATATCTTACATGTATCATTTTGGATTAAGATAGATAAACCCTTCTCTTGAGTGTTATGGCTAGATTAGATTGTGATTGAGTAGAAATATTGTTAGAATAATTCTTCTTGTCCATCTAAAAAATGTTTGACTAAGGTAGTGACAATGTTTTGAAGATATTTCTCTAATTGAACTTCTTGAGTTATGAGAAGGCCTTCAATGATCACGTCAAGTTGATCTTGAAGAGAAATAGGATCACCAATTGAACAAAGAGTGTTAACTATCACCAGAAGAAGAAGAAGAAGAAGAAGAAGAAGGAGAAGAAGAAGAAGAAGAAGAAGAAGAAGAAGAAGAAGAAGAAGAAGAAGTGGAGTAGGAGGAGGAGGAGGAGGAGGACATGGGACAAGAAGAAAAAGAAAAAGAAAATAAAAAAAGTCGTTGGTCATGGTGGAAGAAGAAAAAAAAAAGATACATTGCAACATTGAAGAAAAAGAAGAAAAGAAAAAAAGAAAAAAAAAAGAGACGTTGGAATTAGTCGTTATGCATTTTTTATTTTTTATTTTTTAAAATAGTAATTTTTATTCAAGTATAAATAGTACCACAATGGGACCAAAATTTTTGTCCAAATCTTCTCAACTTGTAATTTTGTTTCTCTCATTTTCAATTAAAATTTGTGTTCAATTTTTTGCGTTATGGATCCTAACCAGTATAATTATCATTATCAGTATTATTACCATCTTTTGCAAAACCAACCACCTACTACCAGTGATAATTTTGAAAATCCCCAAAATTTTCAGTATCCACCACCATTTCCATTGTATCCACCACCATGTCCTATCGGTGAAAATTTTCATAACCCACAATTCCCTATATTTCCACCACCCCCACCTATCCCAAGCATCAGTCCTACGACTCCTTCATCCAACTCAAACCCTCCTAATAGCAAACTTCAATCACCTCTTGGATTGGATAGTATTCAACTCGATGGGAGTAGTGAAAATATGTCGCTGAAAAAATCTCATGTGCCATTCACTGTCCTAGAGGATATAATTTTAGTTCGATCGTGGTTGAATTTTTCGAAGGATCCAATTGTTGGAGTTGATCAATTGTTAAATCAATACTGGGAGCAAATAAAAGAAACATACAACAACGATGACGAGCACGACCGATTCACAACCAGAAGTATCACTTAGTTAAATTCTCGATGGAGCAAAATTCACCCTGCAGTTCAAAAGTTATAAACAAGCAATAACTCAAAGGAAAAGCGAATGGGCAGAGAAGGACGTTATGGCTTTCATACAGAATTTTCACAGGAAAGGCATTTGCAAGACCAAGAAAGGCATTTAAAGTATGAAATCATAATGAAGGACACAACTAACATGTTTGAAGAGCAACTTCGGTGTCATGAAAAGTATTGTGCCTATCTTAAGAAAAAACATGGATTTTAAAAATTGTATTATTTATTTAAGTTTACTTGTTTTGTTTGTGTAATGTAGCTTTTGGAAACTATCCATTGTAAAACTAGTCGTTGGAAACTAGTTGTGTACATCATGTTGTATATTTGTGTAATTCTTTCTCATTCTCACATATTCTCTTAAGCTTACACAATATTGTTCTCTTAGTCAAACACTTTAGTTATCCATGGAATGGACTTCAATGATGACTTGGACGCATTATTGGATCAAGTCTTAGATGAGTCACTTTAAGATAACATTGAGGAAGAAGTGATAAGATTGATCCTTGAATCAATAGGAGCCAACAACACTCGTCATCGTTCACATAAAAGAGGGTGGTACATCGTAAACAGGAGGAAGGTCATGATCGATTGTTAAATGACTATTTCTCCGACAATCCGGTGTATACAGAGACACAGTTCCAAAGAAGGTTTTGCATGTAAAGGCATGTGTTCTTGAGAATCATAATAGCCCTAACCAATTACGATGAGTACTTCTGAATGAGGGTAGATGCAACACGTAGAAAAGGCCTTTCACCATTACAAAAGTGCATTGTTGTTCTTTGTATTTTAGCTTATAGCTCACCTACTAATAGTGTAGGCATTGGTTAAAACACTATTGTGGAATGCTTATAACGATTTGTATCAGCTATTTGTGCAATATTCGGGGATGAGTACCTAAGGAAGTCCAATAACGAAGACATAGAATGACTTCTACAAATGGGAGCAGTTCGTGGCTTTCCAAGTATGTTAGGTTCAATTGAATGCATGCACAAGGAATGGAAAAATTATCTATTACGTGAAAAGGTCAATTTTGTCGAGGTGATCGTGCAAAACCTGACAATCATTCTTGAAGCATTTACATCACAAGATTTGTGGATTTGACATACTTTTTTTTGGTACTGTAGGGTCAAACAATGACATTATTATGTTAAATGCATCTAATGTGTTTAACGAAGTGATATCGGATCATGCACCTGCGGTGAATTTCACCATCAACGGAACCCAATAAGATATGGGATACTATCTAGTGGATGACATTTATCCAGAATATGCCACATTTCTAAAGACCATTTCAATTCCACAAGGGGAGAAGTGAAAATTATTTACAAAATGACAAGAGTCAACCAGAAAGGATGTAGAACATGCATTTGGCGTGCTTCAATTGCGATTTGCAATTATACGTGGTCCATCACGTTTTTGGGATGCTCATACCATGAAGAATATAATTTATGCATATATCATATTTCATAATATGATCGTTGAGGATGGACGACACACTTATCAGAATCATATTCCAATGGCCTGCCAAAAATACGCTGGGCCAGCCCGGCCCATCAATGAAAAGCAGGTTGATAATGCTGGCCCCGCCCCGCCTAAGGACGGGTCGGGGGATCGGCGGGCCAGCTCGCATTCCACAAAAAAAATGGAAAAAAAATATATTTTATGTTCAAATAAAAAAAAAACTGCTACAAATAAATAAATATAACCATATGAAATTAAAAATGCATATATATTGTACATAATATATGTTCAACAAAAGCAAATTACAAACTTAGAACAAAATCAAATAGAAATTAGTCCACTTACACCAAAAGCAAAACCAAATTATAAACTTACAAATTACTAATAATCTAAATTTTTTTATAGTCCACAAAACAAGCTCATTACTTATGCAAGCAACTGAAGTCCAATTACTTATGCGGGTTGGTGGGTTGTGACGGGCCAACCTGCCATTTGGCCCAACGGGTTGGTTGGTTTGGCGAGTTGAAATGATGTGTCTGGCCTTCCAATTTTTGGCGGGCCAACAGGCCGACCCGCGGGTCACAACCCATTTTTCCATCCCTAGATAATATTACTTCATCTTCATGTATCAAGATGACGAATTTAGTATATTATTCATGAGTACATATTAAGATTTTTACATCTTGGTTTTGATCAACCCATACAACTTAGGTTGGTGCAACCTTTTGGGTTGAAATAGCCTAGTAGATTAGGCCTCTAGCTGTTTTAGACCAAAAAGAAAATGAAAATGTGGTAATCAATTTGATAAAAGAACATAAAAGTAAGAACAAGCATAGGATAATCCTTACATGACATGCATATAGAGATACATGAAGAAAAGATAGACACTAAAAGGGGAATTGAATAGTGTTGATCAAAAACTCACATTTTTTCAAATAATAAAGTAGTAATTCTAGTAGTAAAGAGTGTTGGAGAAGAAACTGACAAAACACATGGTATTTTTAAACTAGTTCGTCTCAACCATCAAGACTACATTCAGTTCTCAATCCAACTAGACTGAGTTCCACTATCTTAAACAAGATACAAGTATTCTTTCAACAAGTCACTCCTGGCTCAAACCTAAGTGTTTTTTTGAATTGCCTCTTCAGGTAATCTACCCAAGTATTCTTTTCACACAAAGCCTCTCGAGACTTCAACACCGAATATTCTTTTACAATCAAGCCTCTCCAAACTCAAACAATAAGTACTCTTTTATAAATAAACTTCTTTAGGCTCAAACAAGTATTCTTTTACAGACAAACCTCTCTAGGCTTAAACCTAATAACTTAGAGTTACTAAGGTTTACAAGTTGTTTCATCTTCCAATCAAGACGTGATACAACAGTTTAAATACAAAGAGCTTTTACATAAAAAATGTTAAAAATTCCTTCTAAAACTATTTCTTCAAAGGTTCATTAGGAAGTCTCTTGTTCTTTCTGACTGTGAAGCTTCTTATATAGTAATCTGAATGAAGATGACCATTGCAAAACATTGCAAAACCTTGAGGGTTCCTCACAAGATTACTTTGTCTATCTTTGTTGCAAGTTCCTTGAGGTGAGAAGTGTTTGTTGATGAATTAAATGCTTGCATTAATTGTGTTTCATCAGATTGACACTTCTTATTTGATCAAGGAAGTTACTTATCAATTTTAGGATACCAAACAGACTATCTATGACATGTGTTAGTGAGAAGCAGGTTTTGCATCGACTTTTGCTGACTTTTTTTATGATTTCAGGGATTCGTTTGTCCTTGTTTCTCGTACAAAGCATGGGTTCATTCATTAATAAATTTATGAGTTCCAACGAGTTTTCTTAGTTCGATTTGTTAAGGAATCAGATTAAATATGCGACAAGTAGTTGTTATTCATTATAAATGCTATGCATATAAGACCTTATGAAGTCAAACTATATGCTTTGTCTGATGATATATCTTTTATCTATTGATTTGCTTTTTATGCTTCGTTTGTTTTGTATTTTGCAAAAATATTTTCTCTTGTAAAAACGTTTTATTTGTTATTAAAACTTGAAAGTTTGAGAGATTCAAGATCGACTTTTGACTTAATAAGATATCTAAAATGACAATTTATCTCATGGGTTCAAAGAAGAAAGAGTCACCACTTAGGCAAGAAGTTATCTTTTTTATTCAAATTTAATTGAGATGAGATAAATGCGGTAACTATGGATGATGTAATGAAGATTGATTGCATTTAACTTTATTATTGAATGCGAGTAAATAAGGGAGAGAAATGAGAGAAAGAGAGTTAAGTCATTGACTTTGATAAGAAGAAATGTATATCTTGTTTGTATGAATTTTCTTTTATTATTTTAAGTTTTGGTATATGCATCGATCAAATTCAATATGCAAATTTTATGATTATAATTAATTATTAACTAAATACCTAATTTGATTTCTAAAAGATGGTAGAAGTAATTGATAGGTCCTTGAAAGATTATTTGTGGCATAAGAATCTCTAAATTTTCTCCATTATACAAGTTAATCATTTCATTATATAGTCAATTACTAATCATGTTAGTCTTATGATCAATCAATAGTAATTATCACATTGATATGCGTTCTTTCTCCTAATTAACATGCAACAATTATAAACCAAGTTGATTTAAACACATAGCAAAATAAAGTTTAATTTTTAATTTAATTTAAAAATAACTAAACTGACGTTTGAATGATCTATTTCTTCTTACACACCCTCATTGTCAATAAGCTCTTCCCCAAATCTACAAGGAGAGTTTTTCAATTCATATAGTAAAAGCACCTATATTCGATTGACGCATCCTTATTTGAGATCTTTCAGATTAGCCACTCATTTTGCTAAACTCCAAACTTAATAAATTAGAGTTTAAAATCCTAAACCTTTAGTTAAGAAATTAAGAAATTAAGAATGACTAACATAGAAAAAACCAACCATAAGAAATCCTTCAAAACACACATGACCAAAATATTCAAACATGATAAAGTGTCCATTATTTATTAAAAATTAAGTACCAAAACCTTATATTATGATCCATATTAGCTAATTAAGAGAAAGAAGAATGGAAGAGATAATAAGTGTCAACTTGATACTTAATTGTTAACTGTTCAAAAAATTAACATAGTTAAAAATTAAGTATAACGAAGGATTAACTTGCATAATACAATTAAAATTTAGAAACCTAGATATCACAAAAATCTTTTAGAGACTTATCAATCGTCCTAACCATCTTTTAGAGATCAAATCAAATGTCTACTCATTAATTATTATAAAAGTTATTCATTACATATAATTAAAAGTATTATATTATCGATAAAGTCTATCGCACTCAATAAATAATTATGTTATTTAAATATATTATCAAAAACTCAATTCTTTATTATATGTATTGCAAATACTTTATTGAGAAAGATAAAATTCATTTTATTAATGAAATTAAACTTTGATTATCTAAATGATATCTTTAATGCAAAACAAAAGAAATAATCAACTAATAAAAAGTTTAATAACTTTGTAAAAGAACATTATGTATGTCTAAATACAGTAATTGTTAACATAATAAACTAACAGGTGTCAAAAGCAAAACATAATAAACTAACATCAAATGTATTAAAATTAAAATTAAATATATTATTTATTTACAATTAGTCTTGCTTTATCATTTTCAAATATATCTTAATTGGAAGACCAAAGAGTAATTGTATTTCAAGAACAATTATTTCCCTGCATCAAACCAAAAACTTGTATTTGCCTTCAGTTTACCTAAAGTTTAGTGGTATTTTGGGCATGTTTTTTTTTTTTTTTGCGTCTTTTCATGTCCTGTGCCAATATTTGTTTAAAATTGATTCAAAATCCTTTCTTTTTCTCTCATCTTATTAAATAACCAATTTGGTATTTTTATTTTACTTTAAGTTTATAGATGCTTTTAAAATATACTCAGCTCTCAATCTATCCCCAGACTAAGATAGTATCAAAGCATAGTCCTTTTATATTTAGTATTATTCTTTATCTATATATGACTCGAATACCAATTGTTTCCCCCAAAATCACTAATATGTTATGTGAAAATATAAATACACAAAAAGAAAACAAAATCAAAAACTTTACTAATCATACACGGAGATCTGTTAGGAATCATTGGGGTCAAGGGTGCACATTAACTTTTTTTTACAACATATATAAAAAACAGAAACTTGTGGGCGTCTAATTAATAAATTTAAGTTTGTTATCTTGCAGAATGAGAAAGGTTTCACTTAATTAAAAAATAAGGAAGATGAATGTTTATTTAAAATTTGGTGGTGTAAATTTCATTTGAGAAAACCTGAAGTAATTTTTCCTAAGAGGCTTGCATCAAACTAGCCACACTTGGGTCAACTAGTTATTGCAATGGTTCTAATAAGCATTTGGGTCTTGATTCAAACACATTTTAGTTGTATTCAAAACTTTAAAATTAATTCTATAAATCAATTTTATCCAACTTTAAAACTATCAAGTCCAAAGTCAAGTATCGCCACCAACTTCTCTAATCAGTAATCACTATCCCCATCCCAACAGACAAGGAAAGTAATAAAAGAAACATTACAAAAATATGGATCATAAGAGACATGAGCTTTAGAATATTGGAGCAATATTAAGCATCACACATTCAAAATCTCAAAGACAAGGAACAGTATTCCTGTTTCTAGAGGATGTCATGTTTAAAAGTTGCAACTCATTCAAATAAAAATGTACTAAAGGCTAGTACATGTAAGAATTACTGTTGAAATCAGTACAGAATGCAAAACAGACCAAATAATTAAATTTTCAATTAACAATCCAAAACAAAGGACACAATGTCATATGAACTACAAATAGTAGTATAATCTTCAAGTCAAAAACTGTTTGAATTGGCATACACTGATTCTTGACATAGTATAGATATACCAAAGCAACTTCAACAAGGGGCAAGCCAAGAAAAATGAGCTAAACCCTTGATATTTTTGTATGAAAAATTAAGCTTAACCTATCTATATTGTCATACCATACAAATATGTTGTTATATATGGAAATCAAATCTAGTAGCTGTAGAGAGCCATGATCCACCAAAGACCATGAAAGCTGAAAAACAAACAGCAAACGCAGTGATGTACAAAACAATCATCCATGGCTGCCAATAGATGTTAACAAAAACAGCTCTTTTAGAACAGATGATCGGCTGCATATGCTTGCTTCATGGACTAGGTTTCAATGGCAGGAAAAGTCTCTATGTTTCAAAAAGTTCCCCTCCAAATTTCCACTTTGGAGAGTTTTCAACTGATGAATTGAAACTCTCTAACTCTTCATCAATCATCATCTCTATTTCTCGGCAGCTAACACTGCAAAATGATTTTTCACCTCTGCATGTTATCAAAGGAAGTCAACATTAGAATCACATTCTACCCACTAAAAGAACTTCAACTTAAAACAGAAGAGATGCAATGGTGCTAATCTACCTGTATATGTAAATATCTTTCCCCTCTTCCAATTTCTTGCTGCAATGGTAACAGAAACTTAAGAAATCATCAGAAGGATACTGGTTGTGAGTATTCAACATGTTAAGATTGAAAATGGGCAACCCCTTACCCTCCTCTTCTTTCTTACAATTACTTTTAAAATCATTAGCATGAGTTTCCAAAATGCAGTCACAGAAAATATGGGTTGTTTTCGGATTAGGACCATGGGAAATTACACAGGTGTAATCCTCAGAGAGTTCAATTTCACTAGCTGATAGAGAATTCATAAATTCATCAGAAGATGCTGCAGCTACACGGTTTGTATTCAATTCTGCAGGTAGCAAAGAGTTTTTGTTTTGGCTTTTTCCAATAAAATGAGGAGAAAAGCTTATATGGTTCAAAGCAAAATTCTCAGAGTTAGAATCAAATTTGGAACCAGTTAAAACAGACATATTTTTAATTGGACTGTATGAGTCCAATGAAGAAGACACAGTTTTACAAAAGGACTCATTTTCTAGTAGGGTCTCTCCAATCTCAAAAAGAACACTGGACTCATCCTTGTGTAAAAAAGAACCATTTTGAGCACAAGGAATCTTACAAAAATCTTTAGGTAAAGATTTAGAAGCCATAGGAGAATCCACATAGGATTTACAGCTTGGGGATTTAGTAATCATTTGGGGTCTGAGACTAGTCTTCTTACTCTCTGAGGCCTGGAGAATTTTCCCAGAAAACTTGGAACATTCTTCCAAAGAATCTATAATACTTAGACCTACTTTGGCACAGTCCCAGCTCCTTTGTTGTCCCTCATTGGACAATGAACTTGGGGTTCTAAAGGGGTTACTTAGATTTGAAAGGAATGAAAAATCAAGTGGGGAAGTGGGGCTCTTGACTGAATCAGAATCCAACAAGCCCTTAGGACCCATTCCCACAAACAGAAGAGGGGCATTGAAAATTGAGTTGCTTTTGGCATTGCTCCCCAAAACATGAGACTGAGAATAGGACTCATGATTGGTATCAGAGCTTGCCATTTGGCCAGTGTGCTCTTGATCTTTCTGGATTGATCTGCTCCTCTTCCTCAGCATTATCTCAATACACCAACTGAAAAAGTAAAACACATTTGCTCACATAAATAATCAAACACAGACTCAAAAATTAACCAATCAACAATATCCAGAGACAATTTAAACCATTATAACACAACATACCCATTTTCATACGAGAAAAAGATTTATACTTTGACGAACATGTCACACGGATGTATATCAAATTCAAAGGTAAAGTTTTGAAATAACCCCAAGCGATGTTTACTTCAGTGCATCAACCCCAAATGCAAAAGGTAAAAAAAAAAAGTGTTTTTTCAGGGGCAATGACCATTGAGAAAGATTGCTACAATAGCTCCAAACCCTTCTTATGCTTATGCATACAGAAAAAAAAAATGATGAAGAAAAAAACATTATCATTCTACAACATAAGAACCCCACAGTGTACAAAAAAAAAATACAAAATCAACATTAGAAGCTGAATCAAAACAAAACCATGCTACCAATAACAAGAAAAGAGATCAGTAATATCTCAAAAATACCCTAGAAAATTCAAATATTGACAGTGATTAAAAAACAGGAAGAAAATGGAAGAATACTAATAAAGTGAATAAACCCACCTGAGTTTTCTCTCTATGTGCTCTAGAAAGTTCAGAGAGAGGATAGTGCAGAGAGAAGAAGTCCAAATGCAGTAATAAAATGAGAAAGTGTGTGTGAAACTTGTGCAGTGCAGAGGCAGTACTGTGTATGTGTACTATCTCTCTCTCTTTGCGCGTTACTTTGTGTGCCGTGTCATACACAAAATTGCTACTTTAACTCAGATTGTGACAAGTGTTTAAGCATTTTCTGGACACGTAACAAGAGAAACACATCCTAGTTCTACTTATGTTTATTTCAGATACAAAAAGTAAAAAAGTATCTGTCTTCTTAAATTGGCACCAACTTTAAATTACTTTCCTATCCCATTTTTAGATACCAAAATATTTTGCGTACGTTACATTGGGACACTCCACTTTTATATTATATTATATAGTGAAAAACAAAAATTGTACTTGAAGAAGAAAAATAAATAAATTTATCATATAATTTATAAAATTATTAAAAGTTACCTATGATTGTTAAAGATAAAATGAAGAAAATTTTTATAAAAAAAACATGAAAAAGTGTTTATTATTAGTATATATATATATATATAGTCAAACTTGGTTAATAAATAGCTATTAGTCCTTTCACAATATATATAAACTATGATAAATAGTTTAATTTTTTTTATCACGTTATATATATATATATTTATCTTTATTTTAAATTAAATTTAACTTTTATATTTTAAAATATTAACAATTAAAAATAATTTTATATTTAAATATACATTATTTATCATAAGTTTAAAAATATTTATTTATTATAATTTTTTATTTAAAAAAATATTTATTATGTTATTACACGAAATGAAATACTAATTAATAAAATCATACTATTTTGAATCATTTCAAGTAATAAATATTAAATAATTATAAAAGTAAAATAATATATGCTAAATTACTTTTTTCTGTAATATTTAATATGTGTTTTGAATTGGTGATTTTTATTTTTATTTTTAAAAAAAAATTGTAATCTTGATCTAATAATCAAATATTTTACATTAATCGTTAAAATTACATTAAGCAGATAATATAATAGTATTTAATAACATCTTGAATTATATTATCACTTATGCAATAAATATGAAAATAAAAAATTTAATTTAATATAAATATTATTAAATTATTTACTTAATATCACATATGATTAATATTATAATTTTAACAATCAATAATAAATGTTTAGTGATAAAACTAAAACTATAATTTTAAATAATTGAAAAACTGAAATTATAAAATTAGAAATTAAAGATCAAAATTTTGAATTCGATTTCATAGAAACAAAATATAATTTAATTAATAATATATAAATTCTCATTTTTGTTTTAACAAGCTTTTGACTCGCTTTGTAATAAAGATTAGGCTAAAATAGTATTTTAGTTCCTTATAATAATTGTTTGTTTCAATTTAGTCTTATTTTTATTTTTGGTCTCAATTTGGTCCCTAATAAATTAATTGGTTGCAATGTCGGACTTCCGTCCAAATTATTTAGACGGAGTTAACTGTTGGCCACGTGGAAGCTACGTAGATGCCACGTGGAAGCTACGTACATGCCACGTGGACGTCAAATTTTGTCATGCATCTGGTACCAGAACGGCCCGTTCCGGTTGCACTCATGGTGTGTAAATTTTGCATCTGAAACGACCCGTTCCAGATGCATTATTTAACACCAACGCGTGCAGCAGAACGGGTCGTTCTGAGATAAGAACGGGTCGTTCTGGATTCCAAAACGGACCGTTCTGGATTCAGAACGGGTCGTTCCAGAACGCCAACCAACATAGTGCACTAGTATGGTTCAAAAATCGAAAGCAAACCATTTACACATACACAAATTTTTTTATCTAAAAAATAATATATTTTAAAAAATAAAAATTATATTCTAATATATATATATATATATTTAAATTTTCATATGTATAAAATATAAATTTCGAGAAGTTATTCATTTATGTGATATTTGTCAAACTTTTGTACTTTCTATTTATTATTTATGTTGATAAAAAAAATTGTAAAAAGGCTTAAATATGTTTTTAGTCCCTCAAATTTAAGATAAATTTGTTTTTGGTCACTCAAATTTAAAACTGTTGTTTTTATCCGTGTAATTTTCAAAAATCTTGTTTTAGTCCCTTAGGTCACCAATAATATATTTGAAAGCGACTAATTAAGACAGTTATGCAATATCAACCAGATTTAATGTGATATTTTCACTAATAGGGACACCAATAAGTAGATTTTATGCAATAATGTTTGATAAATTTCTTAATAAAATTTGAATATAAGGACTAAATTAAGATTTTTTGAAATTACAGGGACTAAAAACAATAATTTTAAATTTGAGGAATCAAAAATAGATTTACCCTAAATTTAAGGGACTAAAAACATATTTAAGCCTTGTAAAAATTTATATCACGTATTAAAAACATCTTTATATGATAAATAAATTAAACTTAATTTTTATAAGATTTAACATGTTTATTTATATGTTTTTATTAGTGTTAAATTATTATTAAGTAAGTTTTTAAGATTGCTATGTAACCAAACATTTTAAAAAATGTCTATGACAGATAAATATATAATATTTATAACATGTATTTTTAACAAAATTAGGTTTAAATCTGTTAAATTATAATATAACATAATCTGACCTAGTTTATTTTCATTCTTAATCATAATTGTAGATATAAAAACTTGTAAAAAATAACTATAATATATATTTATAATTAAAAAAATTATATATAAAATTTTTAATATTACAAATATATGAATAAGTATTGTCATCACGATCTAAAATTTATGGATATAATCAGTAACTGCATGTGTGACATTCTGGAACCAGAATGACCCGTTTTGAAACTGGAACGGCCGGTTCTGGTTTCACTCTTGGTGTGTTAATTTTGCATCTGAAACGGCCCGTTCTGGATGCAAAATTAACGCACGAAGAGTGAAACCAGAACGGGCCGTTCTAGTTTCAGAACGGGCCGTTCTTGTTCCAGATGCATGACAAAAATTTGACATCCACATGACAGCTACGTAGCTTTCACGTGGCATCTACGTAGCATCAACGTGACTAACAGTAAACTCCGTCTAAATAATTTGGACGGAAATCTGGCAACCAATTAATTTATTAGAGACCAAATTAAGACAAAAAATAAAAGTGGGACTAAATTAAAACAAACAATTATTATAAGAGACTAAAATAGGTTTTTAGCCTAAAGATTAATATGACTATAATAATATAAAAATAAAAAGTCATATATGATTAATTATCAAATAAAAACTCACGTATGTTATCAAATAAAAACAAGTAAATATGCATTAAAAATATTTTATTTATAATAAACAGTTTAAATCATGATTTTTAGTATTGATATTTTTTTTAAAAGATATTGAGATTTTTTTAGTAATAAATAATAAATTAAATGACTCGCTTTTATGATAAATAATAATTTCACTATAATAATATAAAATAAAAGATTACATCAACATTTATATATATAAAAAAAAATTATATTGTGTAAGCATATTTTTATAATTTTTTTAAGAATTCTTTTAATTTTATATTTTATATTTTATTTTTATTTATTATTTTATTTATTAATTAAATTTTAATATTGTATAATAAATTATTAATAAATAAAAAATAATTTTGTTTTATAAAATAATTTCTTATTATAAATTTAAAATATAAATTATATATTTAAAATATTTATTAAATAAATTTTAAATATAATTATTAATTTTAACAGTGACTAACCACCGACTGACGTTGCTCTTTTTTATTTTTATCAAATTTATACCAACAAAGTTAACTTCTTTTCCATGTCACATAAATAAATATAAAATATATTACCGCATAAACAATAAAATAACATCATTAATCTAAATTAAATAGATATGATAAGAATATATATTTTTAAAAATTAATGGATTAAAATGCACTTCTTAATGATGAAGAAATTAAATTGATTTAATTAAATAAAAGATTAAAAAAAGTAATTTGATAAGATATTAAAATTTCTAATTAAACAAATAAAAAAATAATGGGAGTTCAATTCTTCAAACAGTGGTTTTTAATTTTTATATTCTTTTACAATTCCTCCAACAAATTTTCTCATTATCTTATTAAGAGAGTATTGAATTAAAAAGTAATATATTTAATATTATAAATACAAAATACATTTAACAAATCTCATAAAAATTATGCAGAAAAATTAATCAAAATATTATAAAAGGATATATAATTATTTTTAAATTATATATTCTAATTTATAATATGAAAATTCAAAATAATTTATTACACCTTAAATTTTTTTTTTAAAATCATGAGAAAAATATATGCATGAATAATGTAAAAACACTTTAAACTCTTATAAATTACAAAAATTATTATGTATCAGTAGCTTAAAAAAAATAATTTCATGCTTTCATGTATTTTATGTAAAAAAAATATAATTAATAAAAATAATTGATATTAAAAATATGTGTAATTAAGAATTAAAAATATAAACAATTTTAAATAATTATTTAAAGGATGTGAAATATTTTAAAAAATAAATTTACAAAGAAATAGATAAAAAAAAGAGAGAGAATAAAAATTACATTAAAAAACAGTATTGTAAAAGTTATAGGATAAAATAATTATAATATGTACAAAAAAAAAACGTATCATCTTTATTAATTATTAGTATAAAAAATATATATACCGTATCTCTATATATTTTTTTAAAAATAAAAAAAATGTAAGCAATTAATAATAATTTTTTGAGTAAGTATAATTTATAAGGATAATTTTTTTTTTAAAAATGTGAAAAGAAAAAATAATTTAAAAATAATTATAAGGATAAAATGATAAATAAAAATGAATCTTTTATTAATAATATAAATTATATATGATTAAATTACTAACTCTTATAACAATTATTCTAAGATCTATATTAAAATTAATTTTAATTAATTAACATTATAAAATATTTTATGTAAATATATGTTACTAAACTCAAACATAATGCAAAAATAAGTTATCCATAAATAATGTAAAATAATTTTATTATTATTATTATTTTAAATAAGAAAAATTATAATAAAAATTGAACTTAAGTTTTCGTACTTTAAACTATCTCAATCTCTCTTTACTCAACCAATAAACTAACTTAGTGATTAATTTTACTATTATCTAATTACAAATCATATTATACAATAAATGTATTAGAGTGCATAATAAATAACTGAAGGTTGCATAATAATTAAACTCAAAATTATTTACTATATTATTTATTATTGTGGTTGAGACGTTGAGTGGTGCTTGTGTTAAATTAAGCTTACCTTCCTATCCTATCGCAGTTGCCGAACATTCACGAAACCAAACTTTGAAGGAACAAAGTTAACCTAACCTAACCATGGTTAGTTGGTTTGTCGTTTTGTGCGTCCCTGCTTTTCATGATTTTCTGCTCAGAAACAGAGAGAACAGAGGCCGTTGATGAGAGAAAGATCAACGGCTCGTATGCGAAGATTCTGTTGCAGTGAAACCTTTTTTTATTGTGCTGGGTCCCGGTAGCCTTGCGGTTAACCGACCACGAGCTTTTAATTTTCTTATCTTTTACTATGTTTACCTTTTGAGGTGACTTGTGCACGTGTTGTAAAATTAGTGGCTTTATTTTATTTATAAAAATATTTATTAATTTTATCAAATTAGTCTTTTTTAAATTGTTGATTATAACATTATTTTTTAAAATAATTTTTTTATTAAACTTAAAATTAAAATTCTGAGATCTTAATACTAGAGAGCTAACCACATCATTAATTCAACTAACAGATGTTTATTTAGTGGGTTAATTCTTCTAGACTTTGGTGCAATTATTTTACCTTTCACTTTCTTTTTTTCTTTCCTCTTTGTCAATTAGTCAACAAAAGTTTAAACTAAACACATGCTTTATTCTTTTGCAGGTTTTTTTTTTACATTTCCTTGATAATAAGATATTATATTATTGGAAAAAAATATTTATTAATTTAATCCATTATTATTCGGGAAATTTAACTATTCATTTTAATGAAAATTTTCTTCTTAATTAAACATTCTCAACTTTAAGACTTTTTTTATCTTTAAGAAAGATAACAAAAATTACTTCAATAAAAATTAAAATTAATTTCTTTTTTTTATCTACTCGATCATTAGACTAGCCTAATGGTTTAACTTTAAGATTATAATTTAAAATTTTACTTAAAAGAAATCGAATTTGATATAACTCGTTAAAAGCAATTTTTCAAATTTGAGTTAAAAATTACACATCAAATTCTCTTACTTTTATTTATAACACTTGAGTTCTTGAAAGTAGGGAGTGCATTCAGCCATTCACATTGTTTCATAAAATTATAAAATATTAATTAAGTTTATAGTATATCAAATAAATTTTTTAACTTAATGATTTATTATTATTTTAATTTTTAAATATATTATTATTATTATTTTAGGTATATAGTTTTTAAAATTTTGAATTGATGTAATTGTTAATTTATATTTTTATGGTATGTTTGGATAAGAAATTTTATAAATGTAAGGAATTTTAAATTCTTGGTATTTGAATTACTTTGATTTTAATTTCTATCATTTTTAAAATATTTAGTTTAGATAAGTCAATTCAAAATTTTCAAATTTTAAATTATTAGGTTAGATATGATAATTTGATTCTACCATGATAAAATTGATTTTAAAAATATATTTATATGTTGAGATTTTAAAATTAAATTTTATAAAAATAAATATTAACTAATTTATAAATATTTAATAATTTTAAAAATTAATATTAGATAATATTTAATAATTTTAAAAATATTTTTGAATATTCATTAATTAAAAACATGAAGAGATAAGAGATAAGAGATAAAATAAAATATATAAGTGAAATAGGAAGAAAAAAAAATATGAAGAATTTCAAATTCTTACTCTTATGGGAGAATTTGAAATTCTACTATTTCAAGGAATTTCACAAATCCTTGAATTTGAAATTCCTTATAAATTCCTCATTCAAACAAGGTATTTCATCTCAAAAAATTTAAAATTTTTCAAATAAATGAATTAATCTATTTAAATTTTTCATCCAAACACACTATGTAATTGTTAATTTATATTTTTAGGGGATATTTTTAATTTCTTAGTTTAGAAATTAATATGAAAATGTCTTTTGAACTCAAAGATAAAATTAATTGTTTGCTTTTTATATTTATTAGTTCTGAGTTCCAATAATATCTACAAATTCATAAACTATAATCTTGTTATCTAAAATTATATATTGTTTGGTGAAAAACATGTTTTCTAAATCCTGATGTCATAAGTATCAAAGTTATCTCTTCCATCAATCAAACTCCTCCAAAACGGAAATATCTTGCAAATACATGTAAAAATATTTATAAAAGAAATAGGGAGTGAGAATATATCTGACTCTGATTATTGGTGTAGAATAAGATTGAGTAGTCATACGCAAACAAAGCACTTAAACAAATAATCATATATTTCACCAAACAATACACAAGTAACAAAGCAAAATTTTAACCAATACAACTTAATTCATACTTCATCTCATCATAATATAAATCAATATATATAACTCAAATACAAACAATATGCTATGATCATATCAAAACTAGACTCTCCTAACTATATGCATGTGACGTTAGTAAAAACATTTTTTCCAGCCCAAAGGTTAAGTATTCTAGGAGTATAAGTTGGGTCAAACTGTAACACCCCAATTTCCTTAAAAGGATATTTTTATTAGTAATGGCATTTTCGTAATTATTGATGGCATTTTCGTAATTTTATAAAGGTATTAGGGGCATTTGAGTAACTCGGAACGGGCTGTTCCGAAAGTGGAACGGGCCGTTCTGAGCATTTAAAATAAGCTAAAATTTTAGGTTGGGAACGGGCCCAGAACGGGCCGTTCCAACAAGGAGAACGGGCCGTTCTGGAGGGAGAACGGGCCGTTCTGCTGGGTTTGAGAACGGGCCGTTCTGGTTTCAGAACGGGGCGTTCTGCTTTTTAAGAACGGGCCGTTTCGATTTTGGAACGGGCCGTTCCAGTTGAGAAATTTGCCCACGTTTGAAGGATCCGGAACGGGCCGTTCCGAAATCAGTACGGCCGTTCCGGTTGCGCCAGGAGGCCTATAAATAGGGGCAGGGGGGTGAAAATTTGGTACAGAGGAGAAGAAATGAAAATCTTAGAGAGAGAAAGAGGAGAGAGAGAGAAAGAGAGAGAGAGAGAAAGAAAGAAAGAAAGAAAGAGAGGGAAGAAAAAGGGGATCCAGAGGAGGAGACCCTGCCCAAGTTCCAACTCCGCCTATCCAGGTAAGGGGGGGGGAGTGAGAACCTCGCTCAGGGGTATGGGGATAATTGTTGGATAGTTGTTTGTCGGATTGGCCCCCAATCCTTTGTCGTTATTCTGTTTAATTTCTATTTACTCTACTTTGCTTTTTGTTGAAGGTGCCGTTGTTCTGTCTAAATTTCTATTTACTCTACTTTGCTTTTTGTTGAAGGTGCCGTTGTTCTGTCCGATTTTCTATTTATTCTACTTTGTTTTTATTGAAAGTGCCGTTGTTCTGTCTGATTTTCTATTTACTCTACCTTTTTCTTTGTTGAAGTAATAAATGAATATGAAATTAATGTTAATAATACATGAGTTTTAATATGAATAAGAATGCTCTCTGAATCTCTGTGAATACCTATGCGGACCTTATGAGGAGTATTGATGACATGACCATGTGAAATATGGACAAATGACATGAGACCTAAGAATTGACTATTGAGACAAACTATGATTATGAGACTATGACAAATGAGGACATGATGTACTAAATGAAATTCTGTAATAAGTTAAATGTTGAGTTCATGAAATAATGAATGTATGACATGCATCATATGCATATCTTATTCCAGGTGTGCCGTTGAGGCCGCATACCAGTGATGTAACCAGGTGTACCTTAGGGTCACCGACAGTTGATGCTAACAAGGTGTACCTTAGGGTCACCGACAGTTGATGCTAACAAGGTGTACCTTAGGGTCACCGACAGTTGATGCTAACAAGGTGTACCTTAGGGTCACCGACAGTTGATGATATGCTAACCAGGTGTACTTTAGGGTCACCGACAGTTGATGATATGCTAACCAGGTGTACCTTAGGGTCACCGACAGTTGTGCAGGTGTGCCTTAGGGTCACCAGTGATGATATGTGAAACTTCCTTATGGCGCCACATGCATGCATTTATGAGATGAGTCCATGACATCATTGCATGATAAATGAATGTATTTGTAATATTGATGATGTATGTGTATTGTTTACATGTGACTTATATTTGTTGTGTGAGTGTGGGTGCTATCTAACCTTTATTCTTCACCTGAAACTGAGTGAGATGTTTCTCACTCCCTTGTTGTTTTTGTATATGTTTTAAATTATGTTGCAGATGATCAGCATCATGGGGATGTTGGTGATGAGGCTTAAAGGCTTCAGTGGGACATGCTCTGATAGGATGTGACGTCGGGCATAGCTAGGTTTATTTTGGATGTTATTATATTAAAAAGCTTTAATTTTCTCTTCTTATGTAATTTTGAACGTTCCTGAGAAAAGACCAAAATGTACATCTTTATTATACTATTTTATTATATGATTTCAAAGTTATAAATTAATTCCTAACTAGGAGGCTCTGCCACCTTTGCTGGAATTAATCTATATTTTCCTTTATATGATTTCTTGAATCTTAATACTTATATGTTGACTTTTTATGATTGATGAGTTACGAATGTGAATCTTCTACCTTATAATATTTGAAACAATTGTTTTATACATGAAAGATGTTATTAAACTATGAAAGGTTTTATTTACCCAAAAAGAAAAAAAAAAAGAAATCTTTCTTATTATTTAATTGTGAATTGATGATGGGGTAGAGGGTGTCACATTTAGTGGTATCAGAGCAGGTCGATCTAATCGGCCGTGACTTATCGAGATTCTGTTGTGTACTCTGACATTGTTTTGTTTGTTGTATACTTTGGTGATGCTTTGCTTTGATGATGTTTTGCTTTGATAATGATGATGGTGATGTTCTCCTTGTGTTGATATTGTAAAGTTTGATATTGTTAAGTTATTTTTTTTATTAGAGGAATGATAGTCATGATAGTGTCAGCTAATACCATTATGACCTTTCTTCTTCATTCTTATGATTGCTTAATTATTTGATACTTACGTAAGAAGTGGTGGTTGAGTAATATCGCTTGTGTTGCAAGCATATGTGCGAGTAGTGGTAGACGAAATATGTTGTTAATATTGTGGGAACTATTGAGGCCTTAGATTTGGGTAAGACATTGATTTATTTTAAAGTGTATTAAGAATTTATGATTGGTGAAATTTTTGAAAGCTATAGTTGTAGCAATTGAATCCAAAGATGAGGTATATTGAGAATTGAAGTTTTGGTATTCTTAAGGAGAGATTGAAGTGTTGATGATTTTTAGAGTTTGATGGTTGCATGAAAATTTTATTTTCTAAGCCTTTTGTACTGAATAGGTGAGTTATTTGGTTTAGATTTATAGTGGGAAACTTTGATATGAATTTCAGGTGGAAAGGAGTAAGTTTGGAAGGATTGAGGTATTTTTGTGGTTTTAGATGTTGATACACTATTGTTGTCTGGTGTAGGAGATGTTTTGTTGTGACAGTACAAGTGCTATACTGACAAAATTAGAATTTTTGTTAGTCTTCAGGAAAGTGGTAGCCTTGGATGTTATCTTTCTAATGGAATTGGAATCAGGTAAAACAGAGGTCTAGAACTCCAGTATAGCTGCTTTGGTAATTAGAGGTATAGTTATAAGCACTGAATATATTTGTTGTGATTTTTGAAGTTTTCTTTAGCTAAGAAGATGATTTGTTTTTTTTTAAAATCTCATGTCTCACTAAGAGTTGTAGCCTATTCACTTAGTGATAGGTTGATATCACGTGGATGAGTAGAACTCTTTATGTGTTGTTTTCTTTGATAGTTGTTAAAAATAGAAGTTAGTCTGTATAATAATGTTTTCGGGTTAGTAGGCAATGCAAGGATAAGAATTGACATGTTTTGAGGTGTTTTCGTGTAGATTGAGAGGTTGTTTAAGGTTATATGATGCTATGTGGTAAAGGTTGTTCATGTACATGCTTATGGATGATATATATGAAGGTTTAAAGTAGGCATTCTAATATGACTTGATGTGCATGTATGTCGATATGTGAATAGAAGACCTTAGGGATCAAATGGTGAATGTTGTATGGTTAGTGATATTGATCTTAGGATGTGATATGATCATATTGTAGTTGAAGGTGAAGATATATTCAAGACGGTTGTATGTTAAGTTTTCTAGTCCCTGTAAATTTCAGTTAAGGTGAACATGAATCTGTCTTAGGTAGAAGTTATGTTTAAGTAGAAAGATATCTAAGCAAGTTAGCGAGAATAAAAGTTTTATGAGGCTTACTATTGGAGATTTATTGAAAGAATTTCTAGGATAGCATTGCCCTTGACTACATTCACTATGAGGGGTATTGTCTTTATGTGAGATAGTAAGTATAAGAGTAGTTCTAACTCTTATGGCAAAATTGACTAGTGATAATATTACCTGACTCTAGTAAGTCTTATGTGGAATATAGTGATGACTTTGAAGACAGGTTTGGGTGGATTATTGATGCAAAGGTAGTAACTTATGTTTTTAAGCATCTAGGAAATGGAAAATTCATGAGAGAAATTACCTTGAATTAGAAGTTGTAATAGTTACGCTTGAGATTTTAGAAACATTATTGAGATGTTTAGTGATTATAAGGATCTTAAATATCTGTTTGATCCGAAGGAATTGAATATGAGATAGAAGAGATAGTTGGAAATTGTAAGGATTAAGATTTTAATCTTAGTTGTTATCTGAGTAAACCTATAGCAGTCGATGCTTTGAATAGGAAATATCTATATTTATCTTTCTTTATGGTCAAAGAGATATATCTTTTGGCTCAAGTTAGGAATTTAAGTTTGATTTGTGAAATTACTCCTAGTAGTAAGGGACTATGTATGACTCGATTAACGAATGGATTATTCAAAGGATATTGAATAAGCATATTAGTCGATTCATTTTGGTGGCCAGGTATGAGATTATAGGACAAGGTAGTGAATAAGAGTTTTCTTGGAGTATAAATAAAGTGGTAAGACTTGAAGACCGAGTATGAGTACATAGTGAACTTACAATTAGGTGTCTAATCATTGGAGAAGATTATACAAGTTAAACTAATATGGTGACAAATGTCCTGAGTAGGATGAACATTTATCTATCATTTTGATGATATAAGAGTTGAGTTTGATTGAGTAGATTAGAAACTTAAGCATGATGTGTGAGCTCACCCTTAGGAACATTGAATTGAATATGTTGAAAGGATTAATAATGAGATTAGAAGACTCAGGAGTTAGATTCTTTCTTAGTGACCCAAGTGAAAAAGATTGGTAGGAATATAAATAGCCTTTTACAAGTGGAAGTTGATGGTGTTTCGGGATACAAGGATATAATCTATGTGCCTCGTAAACCCAAAATTAAGGAAGATGATCTTAGAGAAAGGACATAAGAATATTTTTAGCATTTATTTAAGAGTTACTGAAATGTATCAGAGTGGCGCAGCGGAAACATGGTGGTCTAAAGAGAAGTAGAGAAGTTGAATCAAGGTGTAGAAAGTAAGTTTAAATTTGGAGTGGATGAAGTGTTGAGATTTAAGGATGGGTTGTATATTCCAAATGTGCCAGAACTTAAGAGATCAATCTTGGAAGAAGGTCATAAGAGCAGTCTTAGTATTCATCTAGGAGTTACTAAGATGTATCAATATCTTAAGAAGATGTTTTGGTGGCCTAAGATGACGGAGGAAGTGGAGGAATTTGTGTATGCTTGCTTAGTATGTTAGAAAGTTAAGGTAGAACACCAAAAACTTTCAGATTTAATACAACCTTTAGACGTTCTAATTTGAAAATAAGATTCTGTATCTATGGATTTAGTTGTAGTTATGTATGATATTCTTAAGAAATTTGATCTTATTTGGATTAATGGATAGACTTACCAGGTCTGCTCACCTTGAACTTATTAACATTAGACATTTTTTGGAGAGATTGATAGAGTTGTACATCAATAAGGAAATTTTGAAGAAAGTGCTACATGGGAGTTAGAAAGCAAGACGCGAGAAACTTATCTATTTTTGTTTTCAGGTAAATTTCGAGGACGAAATTTCTAAAAGGAGGGGAGAATTGTAACACCCCAATTTCCTTAAAAGGATATTTTTATTAGTAATGGCATTTTCGTAATTATTGATAGCATTTTCGTAATTTTATAAAAGTATTAGGGGCATTTGAGTAACTCGGAACGGGCTGTTCCGAAAGTGGAACGGGCCGTTCTGAGCATTTAAAATAAGCTAAAATTTTAGGTTGGGAACGGGCCCAGAACGGGCCGTTCCAACAAGGAGAACGGGCCGTTCCGGAGGGAGAACGGGCCGTTCTGCTGGGTTTGAGAACGGGCCGTTCTGGTTTCAGAACGGGCCGTTCTGCTTTTTGAGAACGGGCCGTTTCGATTTTGGAACGGGCCGTTCCAGTTGAGAAATTTGCCCACGTTTGAAGGATCCGGAACGGGCCGTTCCGAAATCAGTACGGCCGTTCCGGTTGCGCCAGGAGGCCTATAAATAGGGGCAGGGGGGTGAAAATTTGGTACAGAGGAGAAGAAATGAAAATCTTAGAGAGAGAAAGAGGAGAGAGAGAGAAAGAGAGAGAGAGAGAAAGAAAGAAAGAAAGAAAGAGAGGGAAGAAAAAGGGGATCCAGAGGAGGAGACCCTGCCCAAGTTCCAACTCCGCCTATCCAGGTAAGGGGGGGGAGTGAGAACCTCGCTCAGGGGTATGGGGATAATTGTTGGATAGTTGTTTGTCGGATTGGCCCCCAATCCTTTGTCGTTATTCTGTTTAATTTCTATTTACTCTACTTTGCTTTTTGTTGAAGGTGCCGTTGTTCTGTCTAAATTTCTATTTACTCTACTTTGCTTTTTGTTGAAGGTGCCGTTGTTCTGTCCGATTTTCTATTTATTCTACTTTGTTTTTATTGAAAGTGCCGTTGTTCTGTCTGATTTTCTATTTACTCTACCTTTTTCTTTGTTGAAGTAATAAATGAATATGAAATTAATGTTAATAATACATGAGTTTTAATATGAATAAGAATGCTCTCTGAATCTCTGTGAATACCTATGCGGACCTTATGAGGAGTATTGATGACATGACCATGTGAAATATGGACAAATGACATGAGACCTAAGAATTAACTATTGAGACAAACTATGATTATGAGACTATGACAAATGAGGACATGATGTACTAAATGAAATTCTGTAATAAGTTAAATGTTGAGTTCATGAAATAATGAATGTATGACATGCATCATATGCATATCTTATTCCAGGTGTGCCGCTGAGGCCGCATACCAGTGATGTAACCAGGTGTACCTTAGGGTCACCGACAGTTGATGCTAACAAGGTGTACCTTAGGGTCACCGACAGTTGATGCTAACAAGGTGTACCTTAGGGTCACCGACAGTTGATGCTAACAAGGTGTACCTTAGGGTCACCGACAGTTGATGCTAACAAGGTGTACCTTAGGGTCACCGACAGTTGATGATATGCTAACCAGGTGTACTTTAGGGTCACCGACAGTTGATGATATGCTAACCAGGTGTACCTTAGGGTCACCGACAGTTGTGCAGGTGTGCCTTAGGGTCACCAGTGATGATATGTGAAACTTCCTTATGGCGCCACATGCATGCATTTATGAGATGAGTCCATGACATCATTGCATGATAAATGAATGTATTTGTAATATTGATGATGTATGTGTATTGTTTACATGTGACTTATATTTGTTGTGTGAGTGTGGGTGCTATCTAACCTTTATTCTTCACCTGAAACTGAGTGAGATGTTTCTCACTCCCTTGTTGTTTTTGTATATGTTTTAAATTATGTTGCAGATGATCAGCATCATGGGGATGTTGGTGATGAGGCTTAAAGGCTTCAGTGGGGCATGCTCTGATAGGATGTGACGTCGGGCATAGCTAGGTTTATTTTGGATGTTATTATATTAAAAAGCTTTAATTTTCTCTTCTTATGTAATTTTGAACGTTCCTGAGAAAAGACCAAAATGTACATCTTTATTATACTATTTTATTATATGATTTCAAAGTTATAAATTAATTCCTAACTAGGAGGCTCTGCCACCTTTGCTGGAATTAATCTATATTTTCCTTTATATGATTTCTTGAATCTTAATACTTATATGTTGACTTTTTATGATTGATGAGTTACGAATGTGAATCTTCTACCTTATAATATTTGAAACAATTGTTTTATACATGAAAGATGTTATTAAACTATGAAAGGTTTTATTTACCCAAAAAGAAAAAAAAAGAAATCTTTCTTATTATTTAATTGTGAATTGATGATGGGGTAGAGGGTGTCACACAAACCATCATAGTACCCTTACTAGAAGGATATACTACTAAGATTTCGTCAGGATAGCTAGGTTGTGCAAGATATGTTTCATGCACACAATGGACGAGATTGGGGCTTCCCAAACCAAGTTATCCCCAATGACTAATCCCTAAGTTTTTACACAAGGGGGTCTTCCCTAACTGTATATTTTGCATCACACCCACCACAGAACACATATGCACATGATGCATGACGTTCAAGACTCTATCCACTTTCAACGAGATATCACTTATCAATCTACAATTCTCAACACTTTACGATTTATCACTTATCACATTTGCTTAGCATAAATCCTTTATCCCTTATCACATTATGAGTATCACTTATTTACACAATTCACACACGCACACACACACGAAATTCAGGTTTTAAGACAGGGTCACGTTGGTAAGACACACCCTACGCCTGGTGCGTGCAAGGGCCGTGAGCCTTTGGAAATATCACACTTGTGTAATTCTTTGTATGCCCGGTGAGATGCATCCAAAGGGTCTCTAAAGCTCTTGCATCCTGTGTGACCAAGCTCACACCCAACATTAACATTGTTGCAAGCATTTTGTACTTCTGCACCCCGTGTGACTAAGCCCACACTCGACGTGGTCAAGATCGTAAGCAATTCATGGTTCCTACACCTAACGAGCATAAGTTGTCGCCTAACGCAGTATTAGTAACAACATTTACTGCATAATTTGCAAATTAATGCAAATATGGGTTCTATAATTTTTACAATTTTAATTTGTTAAAAGGGTATTTATAGTCTAAATAATTCAACTAACAAATGTTTATTTAGTGGTTCTAGACTTTCACTACAAGAAAAATGTAAATTTTCGACGGATATAGCCTGTCGGAAAGAAAGAAAATTTGTCGAAAATTCTCTATTTCCAACGGATATATCCGTCGGAAATTACCAACGAGAAAATCCGTCGAAATTTTTTTTGTTTAATTTTAATAAATTTATTAATGTAACAACCCTCATATTTGGCCTCTCAAGGATTTTATTTCACGATACTTCACTTTTCAGCGTGTTTTGCCCTTATTGCACAATTTATGGGAAACTTCCCAAAAGGTCACCCTCATCCCTATATTACTTCAAGTCAAGCACGCTTAACTGTGGAGTTCTGATGAGATAAGCTACAGAAAGGCATATGCATGTTGTCAGTATAGGTAGTACAAATTAATTCATTTAAGTCATCCTCAACTATACAATCTTATATTTATACTATCTTTGGATCCCTCTCATTTCGATGTATCCGGACCGTTATAAAAATATAATAATATATATAATAATTATATTACCAATAATAATAATTATATTATATTTAATTAATCTTTATTTATATATATACTTACTTTTATAACTAACAATCTACTTATTTATATTAAAAATTAATATTATGATACAATTTAAATTATTTATTATAAATTTAAAAGTTTAAATAATAATTTATATATTTTAAAATGAGAAGGATTATAATAACACCGATGTAACTTTTACTAAGTATTACACCGCTCAATAACTTTATATTAAATGTGAATTTTATAAATTCAACCGTTAGATTGAAAGTTCATATCACTTTATATGTTTATATCAAAATTTGTTAAAATTGAACAATAACTTGAAGGTAATCAAAGTGTTCATATTTTAGTATATTTTGAAATGTATATATTACGTCAATTTTGTTTTATAAGAATGAAGTATCAAATTATATATTAAATTAGGTTATCACGTACCATTATATATACTAGGAGAAAGAGGAAACAGACACTTCGTGTCTTTAAATATTTTTAAAAGTAAAATAATTAAAATTTATTTATTTATTTCTTAAGAATTAAGGGTATAATTATCCATTATTTTGGAGACAAAAATCAGTAACAAGATGACGTATATTTCCCTTTATCTATTACTATAGATAATCAAACAACTATTTAACTATTTATCTTCCATTCATTTTCTCTCTCTCTCTCTCTCTCTCTCTCTCTCTCTCTATATATATATATATATATATATATATATTCTTACGTATTTATAAATATATTTATTTATTACATACTTATTGTACTATCCGCATCGGACACCAAGCTCAAGTTCGGTGACCAAGCACCGCATGACTTCGGATAGGCGTTACATGACATCGGCCAAAGCAAAGACCCACTATCTAAATGGGCCGTGACTAACCTCAGGCCCAGGTCAACCTTGTCCTCGCCCAAGAGGAAAACCCTAATTTACACAAGGTACGTGCACTATATATATGAGACGCTTACACTATCAAACACTAACTTTAGCATCAGAGTCTCTTTCCCACTTCGGAGCAACCGACGTACCCAGCAAGGAAAGCTCACCAGTCACCAATCTTGCCCAGCAGATCGTCCCTCTCAATCGATCTCCGGTAAGAACATTTGCCGCCCACCGTGGGGCCGATCAAGAAGTCTCTTATCGGCCACGCTTATGGTTTTCACCCGAAGCCATAGTAGAAGAGCAACAGACGAAGCAGAACAAGGATCCAGGATGGAAGGAGAAGCGACCCTACAACGGCTAATCGAACAGGTCGAACAGATGTAGCAGCGGCACACTACCGACTTGGAGAAAATGCGCACCTGCCATGAGGTTGATCTGGCGGCGCTACATGCAAAGAACGAGCGTATTCGGGCTCAACTCCATCAACAGCCCCCACATGTACCTCCTCAGCCAAGCAATCACCACGAGGAGGAACACCAATCAGTCTCTCCACCACAGACAACACCCAAGACGCCCACTCACCGATCAACGACACATCGGTCACGTGCACCGACATAGAGATCGGATCAAGAAGTCAGCAATGCACCAACCTTGGCTCCGTCACAATGGGCCAATGTTCCCCACCACCCCTTCGTGGACAACATCATGGAGACACCTTTCCCCTTCGGATGGAAGCCCCTGAACATCGACAGATATGACGGGTCCACCGATCTTGACGAACACATAGATCTCTATGTCACCTAGCTGAACCTCTACACCAACGATGATGCCATCCTGTGTCGGGTCTTCTCGACCTCACTGAAAGGATCGACACTCGCGTGGTATACCCAACTACCGCTAGGGTCGATCAACAACTTTGTCACCTTGGTCAGGCGATTCACAGCACAGTATGCAACAAGATGACCCCACCACATCACCTCGGCTGCCTTAGCCAACCTTAGGCAAGGCGACGACGAGTCGCTCCGAAATTTCAAGGAGCGATTTGCCAACATCGCCATCAAGATCCGCAACCTGAACCCTGAGGTCGTCCTACACGCCATGCTCATGGCGCTCAAGCCGGGTCCCTTTATCGACAGCCTTTATCGGCGACCTCCCCCAGATATGGACGAGCTCCGTGCTTGGGCTGCCAGATACATCCATATGGAGGAGCATACGACATTTCGAGATTAAATCCGTGGAAAGCCACAGGGAAAGCAAGACCACAGTCACAAGGACAAGATGATAGTCTCCAATGACAACTAGGTCAAAAAGCCTCGGCAGAATAAAGGCGAGAAGTATGACTTCTATACCCCCTTGAACGCGCCCCGAGTTCACATACTAGAGGAAGCCAGTAAGACTTATCTGATTACCCTACCACCACCAAGGCACAACCCCAACAGTGCTGACAAATCCAAGCATTATCGATACCATAGAAACTATGGCCACACAATCGAGGAATGTCGAACACTTAGGGATCGTATTGAGGAACTCGTCCAAGGAAGACACCTCGGACAGTACGTCCAATGGTCACAATCTCATAGGGGAGGCTACCATGGACATGGTTGCAGATGAGGACGAGGTCGGGGCTTCAATGCCTAGACAGACCAACCTTCCGGATCCCAGCAAAACATCGATGCAGCAGTGCAAGTCGAGGTAAGTCATGATACAGGTAACACTGCTTTATGCAGAGTCATCAATACGATTGTAGGTGGCTTCGTAGGGGCTGGCTCAAGTAGCTCAGCACGTAAAAGACACTTGCACAGTATCAACAACGTCCATGTTGACACCTCAGCCCTGCCATGTAACACACCACCAATCACCTTCACGGATGATGACTACGTCGGCATCTGCCCAAACCAAGATGACCCCATGATCATTACTGTCGAGGTGGCCAACTAGGAAGTCCACAAGACGTTGATTGACCAAGGAAGCTCAGTTGACGTCCTATATTGGCCAACATTTTTAAGGTTAGATATCCCTTAGTCTCTTATCCAACCTCACACAGAACCCCTAGTCAGTTTTGCAGGTGAACGTGTCCACACTCGGAGATACATAGAGCTGCTAACAACCTTTGGGACCCCGCCCAACTAAAAAAGAATCATGGTCAGATACCTCCTTGTCGACGCCAACACGTCATATAACATCATTATAGGCAGGCCGACGTTGAACCAACTCGGAGCGGTGGTGTCCACCCCACACTTGACGATGAAATTCCCCGGGAGCAATAGGCAGATAGTCTCCATTAAGGTAAATCAGAGGACAGCTCAGCAATGCTACGCCAAAAGCCTAAAAGCTTCATCACCAATAGCGAAGCAACACCGAGGTGAGCCTACCACCATAGCTCACATAGCTCAGGTCAAAATTACCTACCTGGATCCCAGATCAGAGTCCCACGATAAATGACCGAGCCCCATCGATGAATTAGACGATCTCCAAATTGGCAAACTCCTAGGCCAATGCACAAAAATAAGCCAACAACTAAGCCCAGATCTGCGACAACAACTCATAGCCGAGATCTCCAAAAATGCAGACCTATTCGCATGGTCCAATGCTGACATGCCAATTATAGACCCTAACCTCATCTGTCACAGGTTGGCAATCCACAAAGAGGCAAAACCAGTGGCTTAGAAGAAACGAAAGGTCGGCAGAGAAAGACGAGAAGCCATCATAACCAAGACACAAAAGCTAATGAGAGCAGGATTCATCCGAGAAGTCCGATACATTACGTGGCTAGCCAATGTAGTGCTCGTCAAAAAGAACTCGGGGAAGTGACATATGTACGTCGACTACACCGACCTGAACAAAGCTTGCCCTAAAGACGCCTACCCCCTACCAAGCATTGACAGGTTGGTCGATGGAGCATCCGGTCACGCCCTTCTTAACTTTTTGGATGCATACTTTGGATACAATCAGATCATGTTGTACCAACCGAACGAGAAGCACACGGCTTTCATCACCGATCACGCCAACTTCTGCTACCATGTGATGTCTTTCGGCCTCAAAAACGCGGGAGCTACTTATCAAAGGCTGATAGACAAGGTCTTCCACCAGTAGATCGGACAAAATATGGAAGTCTACGTAGACGACATGGTCGTGAAAACCACATCGACCGACGCCCATGTTGCTGACCTAGCCGAGGTGTTCAACCAGATACAAAAACACAACATGCACCTAAACCCCGAGAAGTGCATCTTCAGAGTCCAGAGAGGTAAGTTCCTCGACTTCATGATCACCAATAGGGGCATTGAAGCCAATCTAGAAAAATGCAGGGCCATCATGCAGATGCACAGCCCCCAAAACGTTAAAGATGTCCAACGATTGGCAAGCAGGTTAGTCTCTCTCTCATGCTTCATCCCTAAGCTGGCAAAAAAAGCAGGACCCATCTTTACCCTACTACGCAAGCCAAAGAACTTTGAATGGACTAACCAATGTGAAGAAGCTTTCAAAAGCTTCAAAAATTTTCTTGCCACCCCATGAGTCCTGTAGAGGCCAGATCATCACTTTGACCTCCTTCTGTACTTGGCAGTCAACAAAAGTGAAATTAGCGTGGTGATGTTACAAGAGCGTGACAAGAATCAAACTCCTATATACTACATTAGCCGAGTTCTCCAAGACACAAAGAAGAGGTACCAAACGATTGAGAAGTTGGCCTTTGCATTGGTCACCTCTGCCCGACGTCTTCGTCCCTATTTCCGAAGTCACCAAGTCGTGGTAAAAACGGATTACCCAATAAAACAAATACTGAGAAAGCCAGAACTCGCAGGGTGCATGATTGCGTGGTCAGTAGAACTATCCGAGTTTGGAATCCGATATGAAAATCGAGGCCCTTTGAAAGCCCAATGCCTAGCAAATTTTGTGGCCAAGCTCACCCCAATCTTAGCAAAAGAAGAGCAGGTATGGGCTTTATATGTTGATGGATCTTCCAACACTAAAGGTGGTGGTGCAGGTATCATTTTAGAAGGGCCCAACAACGTCACCATAGAACAATCTCTAAAATTCAGGTTCAGGATCACCAACAATCAAGCAGAATACGAAGCACTACTAGCAGGATTGAGGCTGGCCCGAGACATCGGAGCACAAAGGGTGAGTTGCAACAGCGACTCAAAACTCATGGTAGAACAACTCAACGGGACCTACCAGACAAAGGATGCCCTACTATAGAGGTACTATCACAATGTCCCAATGGGTCTCATCCTTCAAGGAGTTCACCATACATCATGTACCCTAAGAGCAGAATGTTAGGGCCGACCTCCTATCCAAGCTCGCCAGCACAAAACACCCCGGGCAACATCAGACCATCATCCAAGAGACCCTCAACTCTCTCAGTCTAGACGATAAAGTCGTCAATACCAATGACATCGAAGACAAGGGATGGATGACAGACATATGGAACTACTTAAAGGAGGGGATACTACTTGAAGACAAAGACGAAGCTCGAAAGATGAGGGTAAGATCATCTAAATTTATCATCATTACAGGTGAACTTTTCAAATGAGGCATCTTAGCTCCCTTACTAAAATGCCTAACCAAGTCTCAGGCCACCTATGTCATCGAAGAATATGCGGTATTCACTCCGGGGCACGCTCGATGGCGACCAGGGTGATCCGAGCTGGCTATTATTGGCCCACGCTGAAGTCAAACTGCAAAGATTACGTACAAAGGTGTAAAGAATGCCAACAATTCGGTAATGCACATCGGCAGCCACCCGAAGTCCTCCACAAAATGGCGTCCCCATGGCCCTTTGCCTAGTGGGGAATGGACATCCTCGGGCCATTTCCCCCTGCGAAAGGCCAACTAAAATTCCTCCTCGTCGCCGTCGACTACTTCACCAAGTGGATCGAGGCCTGCCCGCTCGCCAAAATCACCGCCAAGAACGTGCAAAAGTTCACCTAGAAGAACATCATTTGCAGGATCGGCATCCCGCACTCCCTCATCACCGATAATGGTAGGCAATTCGTCGCACAAAGCTTTGAGAGTTTCCTCCGAGAGCTCGGCATCAAGCACCTCCCCACCTTGGTGGAACATCCCCAAACCAACGGTCAAGCCGAAGTCGCGAGCAAGGTCATACTCTGAGAACTCAAAAAGGGACTAGGAAATGCCAAGGGACAGTGGGTTGATGATGGAATCATGCTTTGGAGTGCAAGAGGTGACATACTCAAAGATCCAAGAGGAGTTGGCTAGACATGAAGGTTTGGGCCAGTCAGGGCCCATCGGGCCCAATGGGCCTAGGAAGACCCAAGTTGAACTTTCCATGGGCCATATTTTGTCATAGCTATTTTCATATGTTTTGTATACATCATGTTAGTATAGGTATCATATATTTTGGTCTTGTATTTTGGACCACATAGAGTAGCATTTTAGGTTTTAGGCTTGTTGGGCCTAGTTTTGGGCTTCATGGGCCTTTGGGCTTTTGGTACCCAATATTGGGCTCATTTTCATTCTTGTAATTTTTCCTTTCCATTGTATTTGTTTGACCATTGTATTTAGGTCATTAGATTAGGAAAATACAAGGAATACTAAAGTAGGCTAATTAGGTTAAATTAGGTTTAATTTGGAAGCCATTTAAGTTACATTTGAGTCACATGTTTTGCACCTTTGGTGGCTGAACATGTGACCTCAAATTAACCCTAAATGACACTCCAAATTACACTTAGATGCACCTTAGGTACCTGAATTTTCGGAGTAGCAAATGGGAGCCAAAATTTGAATTCAAATTTTGGGCGCCACATGTCACCTTTTGATTTAGGCGCCCAAAGTGTGCAAAACCGTGCTTACTAAAGTGTTTCCTTCACCATTTTGTATTCACTTTGAATATTCAGAAATTTGAGAGCCATTGAGCCAAGTTTCTCCCTCAACGTCACCGAAATTCCAAGAGAGAAAGTCTTAGAGAGTGCCTTCAAAATACCCTAGGAAAACCTATTTTCCTTCTCTTTGAAGTGTGCAATCCCTTGAGGCTTGAGCTTGGATGCTTCCTTCTATGGATTAGGATTCCTAATCCGCAGGTTCTACATCTTCTAGAGGTGTTCTACATTCGGTTTATCTCCATTGAAGTTGATCCGTGCCTAGGAGGAGCTTAGGAGAAGCTAGTTCTTCACTTCTTCTTACTCTTTCCATCAATTTTGGTATCAAGAGCAAGGTCTTCAAGGAGATAAGTGTTCTTCAAAATTTTGTGTCCGTTTTGTGTTTGTGTGTTTCTTGTCTTGTCTTGTTTGAGTTTTTCAATTTTCGGATCTATATTTTGAAGTTCTTGTGTTCATAGATCCATTGGTTGATTGTCTTTGATTTTCTTCCTCAATCAACTTGTTTAGGAACTATTTGCTTGTGCTATTTTTTTTTTATTTTATTTTTGAGTCTCTCCATTCTTGTATGTGTCAGTGATTGGACCTCATGCATTGCATTTAGATTTTGGTTTTGAATCTTTGTTTTGTCTTAGAAGTTTGTGTTTAGTCTTTATATGTTGCAAATTCCTTGAATAGCATGTTTAACCTAGTTTTATTTTGAATTTTGTGTCTACATATTGCTCTCGGTTTTGCTTCTCTTTTGCCTACCTATATGTGCTTTTTCTTTTACCTTATTGTGTTCATAATTTTCTATTAGTCCTAGCAAGTTTCTTTAGAGTTAGGTTTCTATTATGTTCTTAAGTTTTCAAATCACATTCCATTGAAAATCTTATAAAAAATTTTGTGACTCAAAATTTCAAGTGTAAACCTACTTCTAGTGCACTCTTTTTGTGGATTCAAATTTTAAAAAAAATTAGAGGCTGAAAACAGAGATAAAACAGAGCCTAAAGTGTTCAAAAGATCAAAAAGAAAAGAGTTCAAAAGGAATCCAAACCAAAAAAAACCTAAAGACTAGTGCACTAGTTATTCAAGTTACTTGAAATTTGACCTAATTTTTTGGCTGATTTGTATTCTCATTTTCTATAGCTTGGAATCATATAAAAATTTGAAACAAAAGGCAAATATACTCTCTGGACTCTTAACTTGATACTGGAAAAAGAAAGAATAAAAAAAAATATAGAGAAGACAATTTAAAAGGAAAAAGCCGAGAGGTGTACAAGCTGAAAAATCCATTTGATTCCTTGTTATTGTTTTGGCTACTACTTTTGCTATACTTGTCCAATTGTCTTCAAATTTTTTTTGTTTTGTTCATCTATTCTAGTACCTATCTAGGAACTCTTCTCTCTGAGTGCTAGCTTTTATTTGGAGTCTTAATTTTCAGTTTTACTTGTTGAACCTCTTTGAGTCTTGTCATATACATCTATTACTCTTAATTTTGGTATAAGCTTTTCAAATTGTGCTTTTATTGCTTGTCTTGTTTTCTTTCAATAAATTCCCTGTGCTGGAAGTGGCCTCAAATCCTTGCTCAAGGATCAAGCATTGCTCAACAAAGAGTAGGAAAAGTTTGGACACTAAGACCTAAAAATTTGACCTAATTTAGTGACCAAAACTTCTCCTAAACTTCTTTCACTTGAGTGACCACTCCTTTCACCTTGTGAGGCAGCCACCATTAACTTCTTTGTTGTGTTTCTTTTGCAGGTCCAGTAGCATCATATTGAAGGATTAGTGGCGGATTAAACACTTGATTAAGTGTTGGAAAATTTTCATAGCAATCCGTCACTAATTGGTCACCAAAGCCGCCACTTTATTGCTTTTTAGGCTAGTTTAATTTTTGTCAATTCTCTTGTATTTTTAAACCAATTTGTAAAGCTTGGAGGGAGTATTAAGAAGCTGGTTAGGTATATCTACATCCTTGATAGACTCTCACGTGTAGTACTAGTGGAAGTGGCTTGGAAATTTCATATGTTTCAAGCTTCCACTTAGGATATCCGACTAGTTGCTTAACTTGCTTCTTTTAAGTTTTCTTGTACTTAATTGCTTTACTTTGTTGCCTATAAACGTCTAGAATTGTGTAGTTTTATTTGCTCACGCTTAGTTAAGTGTCAAAAACAAACAAAGTTGTAAAAAGCATACAAAATTTTTGTGAAAAGTTTTGGGGAATTGGAAATACCACAAAGGAGTTTAGTGATTTCCACTTGAAAAGGCTTGGTTATTAAGTGGCTCTTTGTAGCTCACCTCCCTTGATAGTGCAACTTGTACACTTAGACTTCCAAGTGCTATTTTCATTCCTAGAAATACCAAAAACATTTTATAACTTTTTGCATAGCATACAAATTCTTTTTGCTTAACCATGAGTCATCATTCTCAAGGTAGTAGTGACTTTGATACTCCTAAAAGTTTTGAAAGAATTGTCAAGGAGGTTGAAGCACTAAAACTTTGGAAAAATGATGAAATGCTTCAAAAACAAAAAGAGAAACTTGAAAAAGAAGTACAAATCATGGCTTTGGAAAAAGAAATCCAAAATATTAAGCAAAGGGAAGAAAAACTTTTAAAAAGATTAAATAAAAATAAAAGTCCAAAAGGTTCTTCTAGGAGCTCAACCAAGAGCTCCAATGATTCTCAAAGCCAAGATAATGATGGTAGTATGCATATGGATGCTTACTATCAACCAACACCTAGGAGAGTCATTAAGGAACACAAAGTGAGGGAATCAAGGGTTGATCTCCCTTACTTTCATGGAAAAGAAGATGTGGATGCCTACTTGGATTGGGAAATGAAAGTGGAGCAAATCTTCACTTGTCACCAAGTAGGTGAAGAAAGAAAAGTTCCCTTGGCCACCTTAGCTTTCCAAGGACAAGCTATGTATTGGTGGACATCCTTAGAGAGAGAGAGAAGACTTCACAATGACCCTCCAATCACTTATTGGAATGAGTTGAGGAGTGCTATGAGAAGTGTAGACCCCTAAAATTGTCCGGGTCGGAAATAAAGCTTGAAGACTCTCGAAGACTGAAGGAAGATCAGCCAGAAGGACTCCTGGAAGGCCCTAGGAGGGTTCTCTGTAGGTCTAGAGGTCTTAGAATAGCTCAAAATAAGGAAGTGGAGGGAATGAAGCCCAATACGGCCGTACTGAACTTAATACGGCCGTATTGAAGCTTCAATACGGCCGCAGTGAACTCAATACGGCGTATTGAAGTTTCTGAAACTTCAATACGGCCGTACTGAAATCAATACGGCCGTATTGAAGCTTCAATACAGCCGTATTGAACTCAATACGGCCGTATTGAAATTTCTGAACTTCAATACGGCCGTATTGAACTCAATACGGCCGTATTGAAGTTCAAAAATTTCAATACGGCCGTATTGCTTCTGTAGGCCGTATTGCGCCTATTCCCTATAAATATGACGTCAATTGGACGTCATTACACACTTTCACACTCAGTTTTGACTCCCTCCTTGAGTATTCTGGGGTTTTTGAGCAGTGTTCTGCCCTAGAAATCTCTCTGGGAGTCGATCCGACGAAGTTCTGGAATTCCGAGCACTTAGCTTGGAGATTCGAACCTAGTCGAAGGGAAATCCTCCGGATTTCCATAGTCAAAATTTTATAGAAGGAGCGAGCGAGCTTGTAGAGCGAGGGAACGCCAAAAAGCTTCCCAGTTTTACTCAATATATAAAAGCACGCTTCAAGAGGTTTCTTCTTAAATCCTTCCTTTTACTGCTTTCTGTGTGCATATTTAAACTGTCATCATGTAGATAGTTAATTTATAATCGCTTATAATAAATAGGGGTAATTTAGTAATTTTACGCTATTATTTTAGAAATAATCTGTCATAGGGAACCCGAAAGGGGCGCTGTGGGGTGCTAACACCTTCCCCACACGTAACCGACTCCCTTACCCAACTCTGGTTGTAATGGCCAAAGTTGATTTATAAAATCAATTGCCTTATCTCTTTTTCCAATGTTTTGAGTAAAACATTGGTGGCGACTCCACGAACCCTCCTTTTACGAAAACCACTAATCCATGGAGGGTCCCGCTTGGGATTAACATGGATTGGTGAGACATTTTAATAAATAAATTGGATAAGATCGACAAGGTCTCAGTTTGAGAACAAGTCGTTCTAATAATCCAATACATTTTCAAAACCAAAATAAAAAGCGAGCTCGACCGTCTTCGCGACCGCCGAGGCCCGTTCGGGCCGGTGGCGACAGATGGCGACTCCACTGGGGAAGCTTCGAGAGTCAGTCCCATTTAGTGACAGATTATTTTTAACAAATAATAGTTAAAATTACTTCATTACCCCTTGCTTGTATGATAACATGCTTTATATATTTGGCTTTAAATAACTGTTGCTTGTTTAAATTTCCGCAAATTGTTTGAAATAAAAACTGCACACGAACCTTTGCACACAACAGTTCCCTCTATACCCGGGGGCATGAGTGATTAACCATAGGGAGTGGATGTTAGTACGGCCGGTTGTCGAATGGGTCTATAGGTGCCCGTAGACCGTTGTCGGAAAACATCACTCAAGGTGATAACCATGAACTTGAGTCCGACGGTGCGTTGGAACTTTCCATCGACCTACGACAAGAGGAATTGGGTCCCTATAATGGGGGCACCTTGGGGGCCTTTGACCAAGTGAGAACAGTTAGATCCTCCTTGAATATGCACTTTTCTGCAGGAGACCCCTACCTCGTGATTCGCTCGTGACTGTTCGTGGATGAGTGAATTGTTTGTGTAAATGCTTATGTGCAATTGTTTGTGCATTAATAAATAACCTCGTAATAAGGTCTAAAGAATAATCCCCATGCATGAAAATGTCATGACATGAGAGGAAAAACCAATGTGTGAAAATATAATAAAAGTAAGGAGCATAGGCATCATTATCAATAATACCTCATGCATCCTCATCATCATTTATAGGTTCACTAATACCCTCTCGATGTGAGTGAAAGAGACCCGTGACTATTGAGATTCTCCGTTGTGGAGAGATAATAGCTTAGGGAGGGTGATAAACTTTCATCTTAAAAAGGCAGCGCCTCAAAGATGAAAGATTATCAAGCTCACATCAAGAGTGTATTCATATCATAAATAAGCTAATTAGAATAAACATTCATTTTAGAAAGTGGCTGGTCATCTCTCTGTCCTCACGCGCGCACAGAAAATCAAGAAAATGGAAGCGCTAGAGGAACAAAACAAGAAGCTCACGACCGAGCTTTCACAGCTCAAAGAGCAGATGGCGCAAATGTTGGAACTCATGCGTCACCATAACATTCATGGATCTCATCACAGTGACCATGGGTCCCATCATGAGGGAGAGGAGGAGGAGCATGAAGAAGATCCTCCACATGCCATACCTCTTGGGGCTGGAATTATGATCAAAGAGCCCGAGGTTTCAAAAGAACAATTCCACGCCCTAGAGGATCGGCTGAGGGCTATGGAGGGGCATGATTTTGATGTCAAAGATGCCGCCGATATGTGCTTAGTGAGGGATATTCAATTCCCTCCCAAATTTAAAGTGCCAGATTTCCCGAGATACGTGGGATCGACTTGCCCCAAGAGTCATCTCACCATGTACTGCCGAAAGATGGCTGCATATGCCACAAACGAAAAGCTCTTGATCCACTGCTTCCAAGAGAGCTTGGCTGATACCGCGCTCAACTGGTATATGCAGCTAGATGGAAATCAAGTATGTACATGGAGGCAGTTGGCCGACGCCTTTCTCAAGCGCTACAAATACAACATCGACCTAACACCCGATAGGTCAGATCTTCAAGCCTTGAGTAAAAAGAATGATGAATCCTTCAAGGCGTACGCCCAACGTTGGAGGGAGTTGGCGGCACAGATAGAGCCCCCGCTGTCGGATAAGGAGACGGTGTCCCTATTCATAAACTCGTTGACCGGTCCCTATTATGACAAGATGATAGGGAACACGACAACACTCTTCTCGGACATCATCACTATTGGGGAGAGAGTGGAACAAGGATTGAAAAGTGGGAAGCTAGCTAAGCCTTCCCAATCATTCGAGGCTAAGAAGACCTTCAGGAAGAAGAATGAGGGAGGAGTCAATGCTATAACCATATCCTCGGCTTCTTCCACTTCGAAGTCAGGAAGATCGCAATTCATCCCTGTGAAGAAGTTTGATAAACTTCCGACCACTTATAGCGATCTCCTTCCGAAGCTAGTAGAAGCCAAACTTCTAGCTCATGTTCCACCAAGGAAGATCGACCCACCTTACCCCGATTGGTACAAGCCACAAGACAAATGCTTATACCATTCGGGGGCACCAGGGCATTCAACAGAGAGATGCCTAGCTCTCAAATACAAGGTCCAAAACCTTATTGATGCCGGGTGGGTCACCTTCGATTCGACAGCGCCCGACGTGAGCAAGAATCCTCTACCAAAGCAGGAGTAGAGAATGGCAAGCCACAATAGGGCCCCTTCATATTTTTCTTTTCTTTTAAGGGACTCATGATCAGTACCCGAGATCATGAGAACCTTTTCATGTAAATAAGGGTTTTACAGTTTTTTAAAAATATCAATAAAGAGGCATTTTTCACATTACTCTCTTTTTTGTTCTTTTCTCTCTTTCCCCATTAACATTAATAAATTCTAAACCTAAACAGAACCAATAAAATAATTATGTCTGTAATTGTTCGCTCTGACCGGGATCCGAAGGTGAAAGGGTTGAGTTGGACAGTGATGAGGAAACCACTTCTCCGGATCTGCAAAGATTGCTAGATCAAGAAACTCGTCTACTCCAACCATGTCAAGAGGAATTGGAGACCGTGAATTTGGGGCAGGGCCGAAAGATAAAAAAGGTCAATATTGGGACCCATATCGGTGATGAAATAAGGACACATGTTTCCGCTATGATTATAATAAAATCATTCTTCATTGCTTCTTTTCTTGCTTATAATAAAATTCTAAACCACATTATCTTTAACCCTGTTTGAATAAACATGAATGAGGTTAAAATCATCTTAATAATAATAAACCCACATCATTTTTATGTGGAAGTGTGTGTGACAACTTGGAGCACCTTCCCTTGGCCTTGACAAGTGCCATCATGGATAAAAATAAATCCTTCAAAATAAAAGAAGCTCGGCAGGAAACCCAAAAAGGGGGTCTGCGCAAAAATAAGAGCAAAAGACCCGCTAGGAATCCCACAAAAGGGTGACCTAGGCAAAAGTTAGGGTTACAATAATAAACAAAAACAAAGGTCCGCTAAAACGCCACAAAAGGGTGTTTTAGGCAAAAATAAGGACAATCAAAAAACAAAAGAAATCCATGATGGTACCATGAATCAAATTCAAAAAGAAAGGTTCAAGGGAAGCTATCCAAGTTGTCGAATCACAACACGATTTTTTAACTTCATAAGTGTTTAATCAAACAAGCCTAAACACTTAAGCCTACCTTGGCCACCCATTCTTACAAAAACTATTTTGAAAAATAAATCCCCTCTAAAACACAAACTTCAGAATAAAAAATATTTTTCCTTCTTTTCTCTCTTGTCCCAAAAGATTTTAGAATAATCTAGTGGAAGCATGGAGAAATAAATCATCACTGATAATGGATCTAATCTGAACAACAAAATGGTGGAAGAACTGTGCCAAGAGTTCAAGATCCAACACCGCAACTCTTCCCCATATCGGCCAAAGATGAATGGGGCAGTCGAGGCAACCAAAAAGAACATCAAGAAAATAGTGCAAAAGATGGTTGTCTCATTTAAAGACTGACACGAGATATTACCCTTTGCTCTTCATGGTTATAGGACTTCAGGAGGCAGTTCTACCCGTCGAAGTCGAAAAACCTTATATAAGGGTGATCATGGAAGCAAAACTTTCCGAGGCAGAAAGGGTTCAAAGCCGATACGACCGGTTGAACCTTATCCAAGAGAAACGGCTGAACGCCATATGCCATGGTCAAGCCTATCAAAGGAAGATCAAAAAGGCTCTTGACAAGAAAGTCCACCCTCGAGTCTACCATGAGGGAGAGTTGGTAATGAAGAAATTACTACCAACTCAAAAGGACAAAATCGGAAAGTGTGCCCCAAATCACGGAGGACCATAAGTGATAAAACGAGTCTTCTCAGCAGGAGCATTAATCCTCACAGACACGAATGGAGAATAACTTCGATACCCAGTCAACACTGACGTGGTAAAGAAGTATTATGCTTGAAGACGTTGCTTGCATAAGCCCGCTAGGACGAAAACCCGAAAAGGGCGTCCTAGGCAAAAATTAGGGAGAAATAAAAGCCTGCCAGTACAAGGGTACTAGGCAAAACAAAGGCAAAATTATCCCCGCTAGGACATGTCCTAGGCAAAAATTAGGGGCAAAAGAATAAGATGCAAAAAGTAAAGCAAGCAACGATCACTTGAACCGAAAACCGAAAGGCGGTTCAAGTGATAATCTTCTAGAAGCAAGCGTCTTGCAGTATCTACACTCCTGGCTCAGGCCGAAGCAATTAAGGGAACGTAAAGAGCAACAATTACAGATATAATTGTTAAGCCCAATGTATATAGCCTACCCTGGCCAGCCATTCTTCAGAAATTTCCTTCTGTATATCTTTCTGTAAAAACACTTGTGAATATCAATAAAAATATCCATTTGTTTCTTTTCTTTCTTGACCATGTGATTATGCCTCTGAATTGGTTTTTCATAAAAATTGTACGAAATTCCATTATTAATCGGTCAATAAAAGAAAATTGGAGGGGTTCCTGTAAAATCCATAATCTCCTGCATAAAGGCTCACAAAAATACTCCCTCGCGTCAATGACAGAAAGTCCTCCAAGAAGAAGAGGATAGGGAGAGCCACTCACTTTTCTAAATAAATGAACAAAAATAAAAAATTGTATTGCATTTGTGCATCACACACACATTAGTTGCACATTCAAAGACCTTATCATGAGGCAACCGCATAAAATAGAAAAATATAAAATTGCTTGTGTATGACAGCAGCAAGCAAAATACAAAGATTCAGAAAATCAACAGCATCATACAGAATAACTGAGCCTGGAGAGGCTTGCCGAAAGAATACTCTCAAAATAACTGAGCCTGGAGAGGCTCGCCGAAATAATACTCTCAGAATAATTGAGCCTGGAGAGGCTTGCCGAAATAATACTCGTTCAAAATAACTGAGCCTGGAGAGGCTCGCCGAAATAATACTCTCAGAATAATTGAGCCTGGAGAGGCTTGCCGAAATAATACTCGTACAGAATAATTGAGCCTGGAGAGGCTTGCCGAAACAATACTCCCACAGAATAATTGAGCCTGGAGAGGCTTGCCGAAATAATACTCCTACAAAATAACTGAGCCTGGAGAGGCTTGCCGAAATAATACTCTCTCATAAATTTAATTAGCACTTTTAATTTCTGTACAGCAAAAGCCAAAAACATAAAAAAGGCAAAATACAGAAAAAGCCAAATCAGAAGAAAAGGCAAAATACAGAAAAAGCCGAAAATAAAAAAGGCAAGGATATAGAAAATCCAACAAACAATTTGTACCAAATAACTAAGCCTGGAGAGGCTTACCAAAATAATACTCCACATCCTCCACAGTATGCAGAATAACTGAGCCTGGAGAGGCTCGCAGAAATAATACTCCCCAGAGGGAACCTCAGCTCAAGCTCACGGAAAAATCCCCAGCGAGAGCTATCAAAGCAAAATCGACGCAATCCCCAATGGAAGTGCGATCATCCAAACAGTATATACAAGTCAAAGGACTTAACACTTCCTCAGTGGAAGATAGCTCTCCGACTCAAAGCACTGAGCGAGGCTAAGCCTGTAGAGGCTTCCTAAATAATACTCTGGGATACAATAAGATCCCCAAATCCCCAATCGCCTACTCAAGAGGCATCCCTGCAAAAAGGAGAAGAAAATCAAAAATATCAATAAGTATTCCCCAAGTGGAATCCGGCTCTTAGCCAAACATCGAACGTCAAGCCGATACGCCTAACAGAAGAGGCTAATCAAAATCAACGACGAAATCCCCCAGCGGATAACAGCCTACACAGAGGCAAAAATCAGAAAATCAAAAAGAGATACCCGAATAAGGATGAACCGGGATACTCCACCAACGTCAAAGGACGTCAGCCAAACATAAGGCATCGCTCAACTCAGAGAGAAAGAGCATCTGTGTCTACACCCCAAGGAGTCAGAAATTCCCCATGGGTACCAACAATGCAATGCAAGTTGGGGCACAGGAACCTGTGAATGACTGCACATCCCCTAGACGGATCCCTGCGTTATCCAGCCCTCAGTGGCACAAAATCAGAAAAAACCGTCGAAGCAGCATCGTGGACTGTGGAGACAAAATCATCTCAAAGCCTAAAAGGCAATACTCAGCTACCCAGTTGTCGAGAGCACCGAGGTATGCACAAGTCTGGAGAGACGGTACTCAAACAAAGTCTGGAGAGACGGTACTCAAACAAGGTCTGGAGAGACGGTACTCAAACGAAGTCTGGAGAGACAGTACTCAAACAAAGTCTGGAGAGACAGTACTCGAACAAAGTCTGGAGAGACGGTACTCAAACAAGGTCTGGAGAGACGGTACTCAAACAAAGTCTGGAGAGACAGCACTCAAACAAGGTCTGGAGAGACGGTACTCAAACAAGGTCTGGAGAGACGGTACTCAAACAAGGTCTGGAGAGACGGTACTCAAACAAAGTCTGGAGAGACAGCACTCAAACAGAGTCTGGAGAGACAGTACTCAAACAAGGTCTGGAGAGACAATACTCAAACAAGGTCTGGAGAGACAATACTCAAACAAGGTCTGGAGAGACGGTACTCAAGGTCTGGAGAGACAGTACTCAAGGTCTGGAGAGACAATACTCAAACAAGGTCTGGAGAGACAATACTCAAACAAGGTCTGGAGAGACGGTACTCAAACAAAGTCTGGAGAGACGGTACTCAAACAAAGTCTGGAGAGACGGTACTCAAACAAGGTCTGGAGAGACGGTACTCAAGGTCTGGAGAGACAGTACTCAAGGTCTGGAGAGACAGTACTCAAGGTCTGGAGAGACAATACTCAAGGTCTGGAGAGACAATACTCAGCCATCAGCGTCGTCAAAGGCACGTTGGTGTTAAACTTAGCTACCGAGGTTGTCAGAAGCGCCGAGGTATGCAATAACCTGGAGAGGCTACTCAACAATTTTCCCACCTGAAGACACTACAAGTCGGAAGGATGGCACATCACCCGGACAATTGGGTCAACTCCTTTACTTGTCAGCCGGTACACCAAAAGACCGTTTGACTAAGTAAAGGGGGGGCAGCTGTAGACCCCTAAAATTGTCCGGGTCGGAAATAAAGCTTGAAGACTCTCGAAGACTGAAGGAAGATCAACCAGAAGGACTCCTGGAAGGCCCTAGGAGGGTTCTCTGTAGGTCTAGAGGTCTTAGAATAGCTCAAAATAAGGAAGTGGAGGGAATGAAGCCCAATACGGCCGTACTGAACTTAATACGGCCGTATTGAAGCTTCAATACGGCCGCAGTGAACTCAATATGGCGTATTGAAGTTTCTGAAACTTCAATACGGCCGTACTGAAATCAATACGGCCGTATTGAAGCTTCAATACAGCCGTATTGAACTCAATACGGCCGTATTGAAATTTCTGAACTTCAATACGGCCGTATTGAACTTAATACGGCTGTATTGAAGTTCAAAAATTTCAATACGGCCGTATTGCTTCTGTAGGCCGTATTGCGCCTATTCCCTATAAATATGACGTCAATTGGACGTCATTACACACTTTCACACTCAGTTTTGACTCCCTCCTTGAGTATTCTGGGGTTTTTGAGCAGTGTTCTGCCCTAGAAATCTCTCTGGGAGTCGATCCGACGAAGTTCTGGAATTCCGAGCACTTAGCTTGGAGATTCGAACCTAGTCGAAGGGAAATCCTTCGGATTTCCATAGTCAAAATTTTATAGAAGGAGCGAGCGAGCTTGTAGAGCGAGGGAACGCCAAAAAGCTTCCCAGTTTTACTCAATATATAAAAGCACGCTTCAAGAGGTTTCTTCTTAAATCCTTCCTTTTACTGCTTTCTGTGTGCATATTTAAACTGTCATCATGTAGATAGTTAATTTATAATCGCTTATAATAAATAGGGGTAATTTAGTAATTTTACGCTATTATTTTAGAAATAATCTGTCATAGGGAACCCGAAAGGGGCGCTGTGGGGTGCTAACACCTTCCCCACACGTAACCGACTCCCTTACCCAACTCTGGTTGTAATGGCCAAAGTTGATTTATAAAATCAATTGCCTTATCTCTTTTTCCAATGTTTTGAGTAAAACATTGGTGGCGACTCCACGAACCCTCCTTTTACGAAAACCACTAATCCATGGAGGGTCCCGCTTAGGATTAACATGGATTGGTGAGACATTTTAATAAATAAATTGGATAAGATCGACAAGGTCTCAGTTTGAGAACAAGTCGTTCTAATAATCCAATACATTTTCAAAACCAAAATAAAAAGCGAGCTCGACCGTCTTCGCGACCGCCGAGGCCCGTTCGGGCCGGTGGCGACAAGAAGAAGGCACATACCTTCTTATTATAGTAGGGAGCTTATGGATAAGCTCCAAAGACTCCAACAAAAGAATATGAGTGTTGAGGAGTATAGACAAAAGATGGAGTTGTATCTCATGAGGGCTGACATAAGGGAAGAGGAAAGATTGTCCATTGCTAGGTTTTTAAGTGGTCTAAATTTTGATATAAGAGATAGAGTTGAGTTACTCCCTTATAGGGACCTTGATGATTTGGTCCAACTTTGTATAAGGGTGGAACAACAAAATTTGAGAAAAGGAAAAACTCAAACTAACTCTTATATCAAGAATGACTACAAAAGAGAGGGTCAATATGACTCTTCTAAAAACTCTAGTAAGGGTCAAGAAAAAGAAATAAAAAAAGAAAATAATAAAAATGTTGTCACTTCTAGTAGTAAAACTAGTGACATCAAATGCTTTAAATGTCTTGGGAGAGGCCATATAGCTTCTCAATGTCCAACTAAAAAGGTCATGATTTTGAGAGGACAAGACATTTATAGTAGTCTTGATGAATCTAGTTCTACCACTTCAAGTGGTAGTGAGACTAGTGAGGAAGATCCTAAAATTGAAAAGTTATATCCTGTGGATGGTGATCTTCTTATGATCAAAAGGCTTCTTGGAAGCCAACCTTGTCCCACTTCACTATCTCAAAGAGAGAACATCTTTCATACAAGATGTTTGGTTTCTAAAAGAACTTGTTCTCTCATTGTTGATAGTGGATCATGTTCTAATTGTTGTAGTACAAGGATGGTTAACAAGTTAGCCCTTACCACCATTCCTCACCCTCACCCTTATAAACTTCATTGGCTCAATGAAGGTGAGGAATTGGAGGTGAATCAACAAGTGAAGGTCAAGTTTTCTGTAGGGGATTATAAAGACAAAGTTTTATGTGATGTGATCCCTATGGAAGCTTGTCATATTTTGCTTGGTAGGCCATGGCAATTTGATAAACAAACTATACATGATGGCCTTACTAACAAAATAACCTTCACTCATAAAAATAAGAAAGTTGTTTTTAATCCTTTAACACCACCCCAAGTGTTTGAGGATCAAAAGCAAATGAAAAGAAAAAGAAATAAAGAAAGAAAAGAAGGAAAGAGTGTGGAAGAAGGGGATTCCACTAAAACCTTTGTGACCAAGGAGAGTTATTTTATGACCAAGCAAGATTTGAAAAGAACTCTCTTTATTCATAAAAGTCTTGACTCTTATCCTAATGCTGCCACTTATCTTAAAGTTGAGAATGAGGAACAAAATGAATTTCAAGTAAAGAATTCTTCTCAACTTCGAGATATAGTGAAGAAGGAGTGGACTATACCTAGTGTTACTCCTTATACTACTTCCTTGAAGGTGCACAAGGAAGGAAGTATTTCTTTGGATTTCATAAAGCACCCAATTTTTGGTTTACATTGTTTAGTAGATATAAATTGTAATAATCTATATTCTATGCTTGATCTTATGGGAAGTTCTTATTTTTTTGAACTTAATATGTTTCCTTCCCTACAAGACAAAAATAGAATATATGACTATGAGTATCTAATAAACAATCAAATCCAAAATTGTTTAGGACGTTTTTTAGTAGTATTATCTTTATATTTTAGGAAAAGCCTAGGATACCATTTAGGGTACTTTAGGCAAGATATTGTAGTGTTTTAAAATCAGTCTTTTCATTGTCTTAGTCATAGTGTTCTTACATTTTTAGGTTTTACTTCTAGGTTATGCTTAGAAGAGGAGCCTATTTTTAGAGAGTCTAATATTTTATCTTTCTTTGTTAGGTTAGATACTAGGACTCCTCTTAGGATCCATGATCTTTTCTCTTACCATGTTACTTCTTATTCCTTGCATGTTTTATATGTAGGTGTTAATTTTTCTTCTTCCATTCATCCTCGAGATTTGAGGACAAATCCTTTTCAAGAGGGAGGGGATGATGGAATCATGCTTTGGAGTGCAAGAGGTGACATACTCAAAGATCCAAGAGGAGTTGGCTAGACATGAAGGTTTGGGCCAGTCAGGGCCCATCGGGCCCAATGGGCCTAGGAAGACCCAAGTTGAACTTTCCATGGGCCATATTTTGTCATAGCTATTTTCATATGTTTTGTATACATCATGTTAGTATAGGTATCATATATTTTGGTCTTGTATTTTGGACCACATAGAGTAGCATTTTAGGTTTTAGGCTTGTTGGGCCTAGTTTTGGGCTTCATGGGCCTTTGGGCTTTTGGTACCCAATATTGGGCTCATTTTCATTCTTGTAATTTTTCCTTTCCATTGTATTTGTTTGACCATTGTATTTAGGTCATTAGATTAGGAAAATACAAGGAATACTAAAGTAGGCTAATTAGGTTAAATTAGGTTTAATTTGGAAGCCATTTAAGTTACATTTGAGTCACATGTTTTGCACCTTTGGTGGCTGAACATGTGACCTCAAATTAACCCTAAATGACACTCCAAATTACACTTAGATGCACCTTAGGTACCTGAATTTTCGGAGTAGCAAATGGGAGCCAAAATTTGAATTCAAATTTCAAATTTGAATTCAAATTTTGGGTGCCACATGTCACCTTTTGATTTAGGCGCCCAAAGTGTGCAAAACCGTGCTTACTAAAGTGTTTCCTTCACCATTTTGTATTCACTTTTGAACATTATAGAAATTTGTGAGCCATTGGCCGAGTTTCCTCTCTCAAAAGTCTCCAACCTCTCACCTTCAAAAACCCTAGGCTAGTTGTCTACTTTCCTACTTTTTGAAGTGAGAATCCATTGATGCTAGAGCTTGGATGCTTCCCTCCTAAACTTTGGAAAAGTGTATCCGTGAGTTCATAGTCTTCAAGTGTTCTTAGTTGTGGAATCAAGTCTCCTTTGAAGAAGATCCGGCCTAAGCAAATCCGTGGAGAAGAACTACCTTCACTTCTCCTAGTTTTGCTATCAGTTGACGAGCTCCCCAGCATCCTCTACGCATATCATTGCACCCACAATCAACAACTCAAGAAACTCCCTACAGGCTAACCTACGGAGCCGACGCCATGATCCTAGTCGAGGTTGACAAGACGTCTCATCGACGTCACACCTTCAACAATGAGCAAAACACTCAAGAAATAGCAACCAACCTCGACCTAATAGACGAACTCAGAGAGGAAGCTTGGATTCAAGAAGAAGCATGCAAACTCCGCGCCTCTAGATGCTACAACACTAAGGTCCGACCGAGGGCCTTCCGAGTAAGAGACCTCGTCTGGCGACTACAAGGTGAGGCAAGGAGAGAATGGAGCATACCGACTAGAGGAGCTCAGCGGCAAAACCATCCCGAGAACTTGGAACGCCACTCACCTTAAATTCTATTTTAGCTAAGTTGTAAAAATGGGGCGTTGCACTCTTTTCCCTACCCAGCTTTTTTTTCCCAAAAAATAGAAAAATGGGTTTTGGATGAAAGGATTTTTAACGAGGCACACCCACAACATCATTAAGAATAAATCACTTTATTCATTCTTGTTTAAATCTCACACCGTCTAGCCTATATTAAGTCAAGGTCGAATTCAAACCTTGGCACGATTTATATTCAGTCAAGGTCGAATTCAAACCTTGGCACGATTTATGTTAAAGCTAAGGTCGAATTCGAACCTTGGCACGATTTATATTAAGTCAAGGTTGAATTCGAACCTTGGCACGATTTATATTCAGTCAAGGTTGAATTCGAACCTTGACACGATTTATATTAAATCCAAGGTCGAATTTGAACCTTGGCACGATTTATATTAAGCCAAGGTCGAATTCGAACCTTGGCACGATTTATATTCAGTTAAGGTCGAATTCGAACCTTGGCACGATTTATATTAAAGCCAAGGTCGAATTTGAACCTTGGCACGATTTATATTAAGTCAAGGTCGAATTCGAACCTTGGCATGATTTATATTCAGTCAAGGTCGAATTCGAACCTTGGCACAATTTATATTAAGTAAAGGTCGAATTCGAACCTTGGCATGATTTATATTAGGCTAAGGTCGAATTTGAACCTTGGCACGATTTATATTAAGCCAAGGTTGAATTCGAACCTTGGCATGATTTATATTAAGCCAAGGTCGAATTCGAACCTTGACACGATTCATATTAAATCAAGGTCGAATTCGAACCTTTGCGCAAATCATATACTAATGGTCAAGTTTGAACCTTAAGGCCAAGCCCGAGCCCTAACTCGAAAGTTAAAGGTCAAGTTTGAACCTCAAAAGTTTAAATCAAAAATTCACTTTCAAGCAACATCGAAAAGAGCAATATATATAGCAAATTCATTCAAAAGGAAATGAGTCCAACATAAACACCAAAAAGCAAACAAAATAAGCTAAGTCTATTACAACAAAAAGCATGTAGGAAAAATAAAGGTTTAAGTAGCAGTATCCTCGCTAGCACTCTCGGACAGGTCATCCTCATTAACTAACTTCCCACCCTGCACATCTTTCTCAATGTGCATGGCAGAAAGATCCACCTCTCCCGTAAGTAGCCTAGCTTGACGAACTGCCTTGGAGAAACCCCGCCGGTGCTCCACCACAACGGCATGCTCAGTCTCGAGGAGCCTCTTCTCCAAATCTCGTTTTAAGGAGGCCAGCACATCAAACTCCATCTTCAGTGAGCCAATCTATTCCTCCCTACCAACAAGAAGCACCTCGTCGCAAAGACGCTTCTCAGTAGCCTCCCCCAGATCAGCCTTCAACGCCAAGTTCTCTTCCTCCAACGTTTGAACCCGGCTTTGCATAGCTTCTGCCTCACCCCTACAAGACTTGGCGACCTCTTGCAAGTCACCAACCTGGGTGGCATACGCCTCGTTGGCCTTCAAAGCAACTTCCAAAGACTTGAAGCTCGGCTTCACTCCTTTTTGCCTTCTCGAGCTCGCCCTAAAGCCTTGGCCACTTGCGCCTCCAATGGTCCACTATGGCAATGGACCTCTGCATAAATACCTCAGCAGAATCTAGGCCCTCCACCGGGCCGACCTTCTCTATCATCGCCTTGTCAGCAACGAGGGCTGGATCCTCCTTGTAAAATCCTTCAACGGTTAAGTTTGAACTCCACAGCAATGTCACGTCTGGCGACACACTCACGTGATCCAACCTCACAAGGGACGACTAACATCGAAGCGCTGAATAATGCACTTTGATCTCGGAGCGGTGGAAGAACCTGGAGGAGGAGAAGCAGCAGCGAGAGGAACTAATGTCGACACCTCAGAACTTGGACCTTCCCTGCAAACCTCGGCAAAAAAAGGCATTGAAACCACCTACAAGAAAACCAAAATAAGTTTCTAAGTTACAAAGCAGAATAACACACAAAGCAAAAGGAACACCACAAGGACAAAGTAAAAACTTGTTTCTCCAGAACGACCTCTACCATGGGCCCCCTCGGCGACCCTTCGGCCTGAGGACTCCCAGTCAGATCGATAGTAGCGGCGTCGGCAGCCCTCGATGTCACTTCCTCAAGAACAAGAGGAGATGAGGTCTCGTCGACCCCTTTCTCTGCCCTCTTCCTTTTGCTGCGAGTCTCCAAAGGAGAAACCTCCTCCTCGGCGGGCTCAGGCACGTCGAGCTCCTCTGTATTGAAGCGTGCTTTTAGATCACGCCACTTACTTTTCCCATCAGACCTAGAAACACAAATGGCACAACACATCAAAAAGTGAATAAAGGCACACAGAATCTAATAAGCAAAATGATGAGGTACTCACTCTCCAAACCCCTCTCCTTATTCGCCAAGTTAGCAAGAGAAAAGACGAGCTTACTGTCCAATGGGTGCGGAAGTTCGTCCGAATTGGCGATGGTAGCATTATCGGAATCCTACAATTCAAGGCAGCTCGACCCATTAAACTTGATCGAATTTTGCTGCCAAAAGAAAGGAAAACTCAACTCCCCCTCATTGTGAAAAACTTCGTCGACCCGCGGGTCGGCCTCGACAGGTCAGATTCGAAAAAACTCTTTCTTAAAGTTCTTATATGACTGAGAATAAAGTTGGAATAAGCCTCCAGCCTTACTCCCACTAAGGGACACCCAACCCAGGGGAGGCTCGCCCAAATTGAGTTAATAAAAATGTAAAAAAAATGGGGAAGGACACACCCATTCCTAGGGCCGAGCGTACAAAACTTGAAAGGCCCTTAAAAAACCCTAACTATTGGGGTGCAATTGGCAGGGAGCCACTTGACAAACTTGAGAAAAGCACACTCGAACTCAGTGAATGGTAAATAAACACCAAGATCCCTAAAAAAGCACTGATACATATAGAAGAAGGGGGTACTCAGAGTACCCGCCATATATACGCGCTCATCGGGCTGGAAGGGCTCAACCTAGATAAGCTTGGAAATGGCTGACTTACATATCATCAGCGATTTCCACATCGCATTCACATCGAGGAACAACCTAAACCCACTTTCAAACTCCCCGACATCCCCTCTAATCCACTCATACCCCGGAACGGAGATAGCGGGGTGAGAATCCTTGGGGTTGTTTCTGCCCCTTTTCTTCTTCTCACCATCAGCGGCAACCATTTCCCTGGCTGCCGCCTTGCCGCGCGCCTTGCCTTTGCCTTTGGAAGGTGTAGGAGGAGCAGAGCCCTCACCCTCCCCAGCCATCGAAAACATAGAAAACTAGAAAAGGGGAAGAACAAAAGCAAGGGCAAAGGGGTACATGCTACAACAACCCTCGGAGAACAAAAACCAGCAACGACAATAATGCAAAGAAAGCACTCAGAGCAACGGAGAAGGCACTCGGAGCGATAGAGAAGGCAAAAAAGACTAGAAGGAGACGAAGGCTATAGAGGAAGAATGACCACACGAAGAGGGAAGTGAAGTTTAAAAGTAAAAGGGACACGGGGATAAAGACATTAAATGGGGCTCATAATGACAGGGCGCATCCCATCAATACAAGCCGCCACTCTTCATTACAAGCTGCCCTCGCGTTTCGTGAAACGAGGCAACACCTTTGTGATACGTGGCGCTCTGCCCAAAAAGCAAAAATGAAAGGTCACGACCCTTCACATACTCGGTATTAACTCTTCGACCCGAGGTCCTCAGAGCTCGGGGGGCTAGTGTACTATCCGCATCAGACACCGAGCTCAAGCTCGGTGCCCAAGCACCGCATGACATCAGATAGGCATTACATGACATCGGCCAAAGCAAAGACCCATTATCTAAATGGGTCGTGACCAACCTCAGGCCCAGGTCAACCTTATCCTCGCCCAAGAGGGAAACCCTAATTTATATCAAGATACGTGCACTATATATATGAGACGCTTACACCATCAAATACTAACTTTAGCATCGGAGTCTCTTTTGCAGGTACGACCCCTACTTCGGAGCAGCCGACGTACCCAACAAGGAAGGCTCACCAATCATGCCTAGTAAATCGTCTCTCTCTATCGATCTCCGGTAAGAACACTTATAAATTAAATTTTAACATTTTAAATAAATTATAAATTAACTTAATATATTTATTTATCTTAAATCAAACATATAAAATTCAAAAATGTATTTATCCTTATTTTATTTTCTAACTATCAACCATTTATAAAATACTAACTTAAAATCTTATCTAATTATGTCATAATATTTTCATATCAAATTTAAAATCAAATATTAGTTATACAAAAATATCAAGATTATATAGTAAATTGTCAATGAAATTTTAGTTTAATAATTTTAAAAAATTAATGTTTTAATTATATTGTTAATTAGAAAATAATTTATTCCAAGCTAATTAATTTTTTATATATTAATTATTAGTAAAATTTAATAACTTTTAATTTAACAATTGGATCGATGAAATTCAACCCACACCATGAGTTATTAAGCGGAATAACTATACCACGAGTTATTTTGTAAGTTATTTGATTTCTCCTCTCTCTCTCTCTCTATATATATATATATATATATTCTCTCTCTCTCTCTCTCTCTCTATATATATATAGTTTTATTTATCTTTTTTAATATATGATTGTCAATTTTTGTAAATTTTTTTTTATATTTTCGACAAATATAAATTTGTCAGAAATATTCCATTAGTAATATAACTTTTCCTATAAATTTTTTTATCATAAAAATAAATTTTCCATCGATAATTTCCGACGGATATATCCATCGAAAATTTTTGACGGATTTATATCCGTCAGAAATTATCCGTCGGAAATATAAATTTTCCAACAAATTTGTATCTGTCGAAAATTTTCCATCAGAAAATTTATATTTTTCGAAAGATATATCCGTAAAAAATTATCCATCAGAAATTTACGTTTTTCTTGTACTGTTTGCTGCAATTATTTACCTTTCACTTTCTATTTTGCTTTCCTCTTCGTGAATTAGTCAACAAAAGTTTAAACTAAACACATGCTTTATTCTTTTGCAGTTTTTTTTATATATATTTCCTTGATAATAAGATATTATATTATTGGTATTAGTCGGGAAATTTAACATTCATTTTAATGAAAATTTTCTTCTTAATTAAAAACTTTCAACTTTAAGACCACTTTTTTTTTTTAATCTTTAAGAAAGATAATAAAAATTACTTTAATGAAAATTAAACTTAATTTTTTTTATGTATCTACTCGATCAATAGACTAATCTAATAGTTCAACTTTAAGATTATAATTTAAAATTTTACTTAAAAGGTCAAGTTTGATATAACTCTGATAACTTGTTAAAAGCAGTTTTTTAAGTTTAACTTAAAAATTACACATCAAATTCTCTTACTTTTATTTAGAACACTTTAATTCTTGATAGTTGTGAATGCATTCAGTCATTCACATTGTTTCATAAAATATTAATTAAGTTTGTTGTATATCAAATAAATTTTTAAACTTAATTATTTATTATTATTTTAATTTTTAAATGTATTATTATTTTACATATAAAGTTTTTAAGATTTTGAATTAATGTAATTGTTTATTTATATTTTTAGGGAATATATTTAATTTCTTTTAATTTAGAAATTAATATGAAAATGTATTTCATACTCAAAGATAAAATTAATTGTTTACTTTTTATATATATTAGTTATGAGTTTCAATAATATATACAAGTTCATAAACTATAATCTTGTTATCTAAAATTATATACTCTATGGTGAAAAAGTTATATAAAAAATAACTTAGGAAAATTTAAAACTATAAGAGCGTCTCTTATAGAAGTTCTTAAATAATAAAATATTATTTTGATATATAAGACATGTAATTTTAGGTTTATTATAGAATTTTTTCTTTGTGAATTTTTTTTAGCATTTGTATGTACACTCGTAAGAAATAGAATATGAATTATTAGAGAGGGAAAAATTATGTTTGTAAGTTAAACAAACTTTTTTATTGAATTTATATTGAAGTGAAAATTAATTGGATTTCTTAAAATTGAGGATGGCTTGATTGAACTGACTTGAAGAAATTAAACAAATTACTTATTTAAGGAGCACTAAAGATGCTCTAATAGAATAAACTAGTTTATTTAAAAGGATTTGATTTCAAGATATCCATTTAAATTTTGTGCATAAGACTAACATTCCTAGATATATAAAAATTGGTTATCGGATTTTTTATTTTTTTGAAAATGTTTAACACTACATTTAGTCTTATTTATATACAACATAACAAATTATCATAATAAAAAAATTAATTAAATTAATTATTTTTAATTAATTTTATTATAAAAATTCAAATCTTATTTTAAAGATAACCTTTACTAAATTATTAAGCACTTCATATCTTATGTCTTAAACTTTTGTATTTTGTAATTAAATGAATGCTCTTGTTTTACTTTCTAAGTTTTTTTGATGTTTCTTATGTATGTAACACTAGAAAGTGACCGATGCAAATTCTTTATATTTATCTTATCAGGTTGTCATGTCTCTTTGTTAGACCCTTTATCCTTCATGTATAATAAAATCAATATAATATTTATAAAAATAAAATATTTTATCGAATAACTCTAAATTAAGGTAAAAGATATCACATCTTAAATTCAAACACAAACCAAAAACCTAGCTATTACAAAATCAAGAAATATGTACAAAGAAATAAACTATAATTCTTAGAACAAAAGATAAAACATGTTTCCTAAATCTCTTATGTTGTAGGTATCAAAGTTATCCTTTCCATCAACCAAACTCCTCCAAAAAGGAAACATCCTACAAATACATGTAAAAATATCTATAAAAGAAAAGATATAGAGTGAGAACATATCTCACTTTGACTATCGGTGTAGAATAAGATCAGGTAGTCATACACAAACAAAGCACTTAAACATATAATCATATATTTCACCAAACAATACATAAGTAACAAAACAAAATTTTAACCTATACACTAAATTCATACTTCATCTCATCATAATATAAATCAATATATATAACTCAATACAAACAATATGTTATGATTATATCAAGACTAGACCCTCCTAACTATATGCATATAATGCTAGTAAAAATACTTTTCCCTGCCCAAAGGTTGAGTAATCTAGGAGTACATGTCGGGTCAAGCCATCATAGTACTCTTACTAAAAGGATATACTACTAAGGTGTCATCGAGATAAATGGGTCGTACAAGATACATTTCATGCACATAATTAACGAAATCGGGGCTTCCCAAACCAAGTTATTCTCAAGGAATAATCCTCAAATTTTAACACAAAGATGTCTTCCCTAGCTGTATATTCTGCATCATGCTCATCACAAAACACATATGCACATGATGTATGATGTTCAAGACTTTGTCCACTTTTAACAAGAAATCACTTATCAATTTATAATTCTCAACATTTTATGATTTATCACTTATCACATTCACTTAACACAAATCCCTTGTCATTTATCACATTATGAGTATCACTCATTTACACAATTCATACACATATACACACATATGAAACTTAAGTTCTAAGATAGGGTTGCACTGGCAAGACACCCTGCGTCCGGTGCGTGCAAGGTCGCGAGCTTCTGGAAAGATAACACTTGGTGTAATTTTCTCTATGCCATGTGAGATGCATCCAGAGGGCCTCTAGAGCTCTCGCATCTGGCGTGACCAAGCTCACGCTCGACATTAATATTATTGCAAGCATTTTGGGTGTCTACGCCCTGCGTGACGAAACTCACACTTGACATGGTCGAGGCTGCAAGCAATTCATGGTTCCTACACCTAACGAGCTTAAGTTGTCGCTAGTGCGGTATTAGTAACAACATTTTCTACATAATTTGCCAAAAAGGTTCTGTGTTGTCGGTTCGGTAGGACCTAGCCACTTAGACTACTTACCACGTTGTAGGAGATCTCCGAGTTGAAATGCATGACGACACATAAGTTGTTGATGAGTTGATTTGTTGTTGATAAGAGTTGTATCTATGTTGTTGTGTTGTTAAGCTGTGATTGTGTTGTATGTTGATCATGTTGAGGATGATGATAGTGCTGTTATGTTGTAAGTTGCTTAATTGTATACAAGTTGATGGTGATGCTAGTGTTGCTAGATTACCTGTGTTGTAAGTTATTTTAAACATGTGTTGATGAGAGGTGTGTAACACATGTGTTGGTTGTTGTTATGATGAATATGATAACTATTCCAATGGTTTGTACAATAGTTGCGTTGAAGTGTTGATACAACGTTGATATGTGGAATCAAGTTGAAATGATATTAAGATGTATAATATATGTGTTGTTTATCTTTGTGTCGGATGTGAAGATGATTATATAGTTCTGTTTCATATTTGATATTTATGAGTTGTTTATTGTCTCTAGCTTACCCTTGCATGTTTCCATGTGGTTTGGATTACGATGATCATACGTTGTATGGGAGCAAGGCAGGGATAGGCTGGGAGATAGTTGCTAGAGGCCACAGGAGGTGCCAGAAGATGGATATTTTTTTTTGTAGGCTACCTTATAGTAGCATACTTTGTTGTATATAACTAATTATTGTTGGTTGTTTGATTAGAAACTTGTGTTATAAATATTTTATCATACTATTTTAGTATATATATTCTAGTAGTATGTAGTGTTGTTTCGTAGTGTGATAGCCACGGCAGGTCGTTACACTTTTATGCTATCAAATATAGGTTTTATGATTTCTACAATTTTAATTCATTATAGGTGTATTTATGGTCTAGTTAATTCTCATTTTTAATCATGCAATTACAAATATTTCGAATTGCCTCCTACTCAATGGTTTAAATACATCCTTATGGATTTCTCCAAGAATCCATAAGCAGTCATAGATTCATAATTATATACAATTCATAGAACTAGCACATCACTACATGCATACCTCGTATTCAGGACACCACAATTCCATAGCAAATTCACACTAGATTTGGATTAAATCCCTTACCATCATGCATACAAGCAACCTAGGGATTAGGGGTTAATCCCATAACCCAACAATTACCTTACACCTTAAAGTGAGGTTTTCACTCTCCCTTATCTTGATCAATGCTAACTTTAAGGTTCTAACTTCTAATCTCCTCTCTAGTTGTCTCTAGTTCACCTCCCTTTTTAGACCGCAAATTATATGGTCAGATTAAAAGTGAGGTAAACCTAAAGTATTTAACATATTTAAACAAAACCCTAACCTTCATCCACATTCATAACCCGTTAGTAAAAACTCAAATAATTAACCTCACATATATTGAATTTAAAAAGATAATTAACAATTATTATCTTATCAAATCACTTAGAATATTTTATTCTCCAATCAATTAATTAGAAAATATTTATTAATGAATTTCAAAAATAAAGATAGGATGTTACACTCCCTATGTATTACTTCTTTGTGAGAAGATGTGTCTATTGGTGCATTTAATGTATTTCACTAAAATGTCACTTCTTATCTAATCAACTTTAGGATACAAAAAAATAAGAAAATGTAATGTGTCAGTTCAAAACAACTTTTAGATGACTTTACATACGCTAAGGGTTGTTCTTGTCCTTTATCTAACAAAAATCAAACCTCACCCTTTTAGAGTTGTTCCAAGTCACTAAGAAGCTTTTAATCTTTTGATCTATTAAGGTATACATTGAAAACAAGTTATAAACATCAGACATAATAAATATTGTAGTAAATTGATGATACATTTTGGTTGATATATGATCATACATAAGACTTAATCTAGTATAATTTTATGTATTCTTAAACAATTGTCTTATACATTAGTCTTTCTATGCTTTAAAAAAAGGAGTATGTTTGTTAACATTAAAAAATTGATTTTGAAGGATCCTAATTCATTCTTTGATCTAACTATGACTTTTCCCACCAAGAGACCTTTATATTCACAAGTAAGTAAATTTTAACTCATTCACACACTTTATCATAAAATGTTGACTTTGACATTAGAGTCCATACAAGTACAACCATTTGAGATGAACAATGATTGCTTTCTAGGCTCACTAGAGATTCATTCTTGGTTGTCGCACTCATTACTTATAAGGAGGTACATCAACTAATTGTTGATATCAGAAGCTCAACTAATATCATGTTCCATGACCTCACTTAAGATCCTATGGTTAGAGTTACCGTAGTATCTGTTAGAAAAGATGACCTAATCTAAAGGGTGTAAACTGGATCTTTAAATTTTTTAACTCATAACCTTCTTGGAAAATAATCTTTTATATAATATTTGATTGGCCCAATTGATTTAGCTCTAAATGGGATAAGGATGGCGAAATTGGATTATGCAATATGATTTATGATACCCTATATGATATGTATTTAAATCAGATCAAACAAATATATGATCAAACATCAATCATTGCAATCAAGAATAAACTAAATAAAATAAGACAAGGTAAGAAAAACATGCAAAATAATTTATATTGGTTCAGTAACTACCATCGTAACTCATATCTAGTTCCTTAATCAATTTGATTGAGATTCTACTAATCTTTAACTTTCCAAAATTTATAATCATAATCACATGTAATATACTTCAAAAAAAATTAAAGCTCCCACTTCTTGAACCCTTCAAGAATTACCCTAGTAGATACCTAGGGATGGCAAAAATACCCATACCCGCGGGTATCTGCGGGTAAAATCCGCTATAGATAATAAATGGATAGGCTAATTGGGTACCCGCGGATAATGGGGACAGATAATTTTTTACCCGTTTATAAACGGGACGGGGGTGGGTATGATGATATCCATACCCGCGGGTACCCGTTTAATAATATTTCTTAAATATCCTAATTATCCTTGTACCACATAACCCTAAAACTACACTCTCTCATCTTTTTTTCTTACAAAAGTGAGGTTGATGAAGTTACCAACATGTGTTAAGCATGTTATAGAATTATGTTGGATGTAATTTGATTAATTTTCTATCTTTGATTGGACCAATAAAATTTATGTATTTTAAGTTGTTTACTTTCATTTGAAATTATGAGATTGAATTATTGTAGCTTTATGATGAGACTTTAACTTACTTGTGAGATTGATGTATTTTAAGTTATTGATTATCTTGCATTTTTATTATTATTTCAACAAAATTAACGTTAAATACAAGTTCAAAATTAACATTGGATTTTTATTTTTAATATTTCAATTACATTAAATATAAACTTAAAATTATTTGTAATATAATTTTTTTAATTTCTTAAAAAATTTATAAATATCCATGGATATCCGCGGGTATTCAAGAAATTCATGGATACCCGCTTAATAAATACCTGTATGGATATGGGGTGGGTATGAGGCTAATTTTTATTTAGCGGAACGCGGGCGGGTTTACTATTACCGCCCTCATAGGGCCCCATTGCCATCCCTATAGATACCTATTACAAGAAATTTTTCTTTGAGAAACGTACTCAAAGATTATAAAAAGATATCACATAACAATCTGAATTAACTAAGGTGATAATTAAAACAAACTCAGTAATTAATCTTTAATCATTCATGTGAATTATGTTAACTCAAACACCTTGAATCTTAATGCATGATAGAAATCTCACAAGTGTTTCACTCTTATTTTTCAATAGATTCTACTAAGAATTTGTAGATTATAAGCTTACTTTAAGTTTTTAGAAAAATGAAACTCAAAGTCATATCAACTTCTCAATGTAAAATTTGTTTTATATTGAAAATCACTTAAGATAGTCAATTTTTATGGGATAATCATTTTTTTCCTAAGAAAATTATTTTTGTTTATCGTCTTGATTCTAGAAACCAATTAAAAATAAAATAATCGCCTATTTTGAGCTTTAATTGATTATTGTGAAGATTAGTATTTTCTACTTTGTAGATAATCAATTATTTTATTACGTAGTTAATTATTTGTAAAAGCCTTGTATAACTTTAATAAATCTGAGTATTATAATCAATTATATTAAGTATGTAATCAATTACTGTAAGTAAAATATAATTTTTGAAAAATTTTGAACTTAATTACTTTCAAAAATGCTTTTAAACACTTTGTTAATCATTTTTAATCTTCAATCATCAACTACATTAAGATTATAGACCAATTACTAGAGAGACAAGACAAAAAGTATAAAACAACACAAAATACAACTTTGCATTCTTTAAAATGCATTTTCAAAATTCCTAAGAGGTGATACTTAAGCAGTGATGCTGCGTGAAGATAGAAACACAAGTGCCAAAAATTCCATACTATTGTAAGAATTGGTATAAGAGGGAGAGAAAAGATAGTGAAATTAGCTACTAAGCAAGCGTCCAATTTAGCAATTGGTTTCCAGTAATTGATATAAATGATTCCTTTACATTTTTAAGCAAATCGTAAACCTGACTGTTAGCAACTTTTCAACTTATCAGGGGATTTTTCTGGTAGAGTTTAGCATGGGAATGGGATTAACACCGTGGTGAAGAAAAAGTAAAAACAAAAGGAATAAGGATTAGCGTGATAAGAGAGGAAAGATAGAGTCCAAACTCTGAAGTGATGAGTCACAGTTCTCTTACTGTCTTATATCCAGGGACAACAATTATAAAGAGGGAGCAGGACTTTTTTATTTTTATTTATTTTATTTTATTTTTATTTTTATTTTTGTTTTTTATTTATAATAAAATTATATAAGTATTAAATCATACCTCCTCCGTTCTTTATTATAAAAAAAAAAAAACTTTTATTTTTTAAATATAAATAAATTTTAACTATTTTTACCTCATTTAATAATATTATTTTAAAATATCTCCCTGACCTTTTAGTTGCATTACCTCATTTGACATTTATAATAAAAGATAATTTGATCTCTATTCATTGACATGTCACCACTATAATACTTAATAACATATATACAAGAATACAAATTTTTAAAATAACTTACCATTAGTATAATTTAACCTAGAAAAAGATGTCAATGCTATGCACTTGAACGCCTTAAATAATTTAATATCTACATTACCATTTGTATAAATATAGATCGTGGATACTACATGACACCCACATAGTTACAAAAAATATTACATATTTTAGAAATATTTTTCATTCTTATAAAATTTTCAAAATTTAATTTTAGTCACCATCAAATAACTAAGTTGAATAATAAAATCATAAAATTCAAATTTTTATTTTTATCTTATTTTAATCAATTCTTAAATTTACAATCTCTTCGCACTTCCACCCTACGTCACTAACATTACGTTCAAGAGTACGTTACTTTTAATACGTTATCGTCGTAAAGAGAAATGTTGCAAGCCAATTATAATCTACTCGGGTAAAATTTCTCTATCTTTGCCGAATATGCGAGGATCATTTCCCCAACGATGAAAATGTAGTTGCATCATTATTGTGACAAGATAATCGATATCTTGTCTAGAAAAATAAAAATAACTAGAAGCATGAATTTCACTTTAAAGTAATTTAAGTAGAATAACCATCGATTGAAACTAAAATTAGAAACAATACTTTTCGACAGACTCCTAAGTTATTATAATTACTAAAACAATTATCATACACGAAAACCTCTAGGGGCAATTCCATCAAGTGGCTCCAACAACACCAAATCAACACAGGAAACATTGTTCTATCCCTTTGAATGTGGTTCATCTTGCGGTCCAAATTCCACCTGTGCACATCAACATGGATTGTCACTGGCTTCACACGAATCACGACAATATCAAGAGAACTCAAGTGAAGGCTTTTGATGAAACCAATGAATAATCGTTGCCACTTCCTCAGCCTCTTGTTTGTCGTGTGTTGTAGGATTTGCAGTTCGGGCACTTCTGAGCCATAAAATGAAACTGGACGTTTGAATTTTTTCCACAATCGTTGCACAGGATCCAAACCTGTTGAGAGCAACACCATTAGGCAATGTGATACTTGATTGACATATATCAAAGTTGTAGGTTATTGAATTTGTTTAGTTTGGTTTGTATTAATAACAAGTAATACTACTCATCAGAGTTGAAAAAGTAACACTGACCATTTTGTTTTGATATGGCTCAGGCATTGGTGTAGCAGCAATCTCAATGTCAAATTTCTCCCAAACCTTTGACATATCACAGACTGACTTCGAGCAGAGAGGGCACGCATACCTGATATAGAATCAAATACAATAATCAGGATGAAGTTTCAGATAGAGAGGAAGAAAGTAAGGAGTTGAGAAACTTTGTGACACTCACTGGAAATGTTCTCTCATTTCATTCAGGCAGCTCTTGTGCATTGTATGTCCACATGGCATGACAGTGACATCATTTCTTGATTCAAACAAATACTGCAATCAATAAATTTGGTGTGCTTGAATCAGCCTCCAACAATTTGAAAAGATGTCAGAGTGATATTTAAATCATAAAAGATGTGACACGTTACCTCAAAACAGACAGGGCAGTCATGATGCATTGCTCCTTCTACGCAGGGGTGACTATTTTTAAGCAGAGTTGAGTAGCAACAACCTGTGCAGAAAATTACAAATGTAATGACAAACAGGTAGTGCATTTTAAAATAATCGCATTGCTTCTGTACTAAAACGCATAGGAATGATTTAAAAAAAGGGGGGAATTAAAATAATTACTTACCACACTTATAGCAATGGAAAAAATTCTCGCTTCCTCCAGTTCTGTATTATGTGAAAAGATATGAAAATAAATCAGTCTGAATTTTGATACAAAACCTAGTAACTTCAAAAGGGCAAAAACCATTAAAGCTTAGAGATATACTTAAAAAAGTAAGGGTGGGTATGCAGACTAGTTTGGCCCATTTAAGACCCTCCCCCACAAAGCCTACATTTTTAATGAACTAAATAAATCCAGTCTATAAAATAAGTGATCTTTTTTTTACTAAGCTTGCATACGTCTCACAAAACTCATGATTAAACGACAAGCTCATAGACCCAAAATTTTTTTTTTTAAAGTATTTTTTTCCTTCCTTTTTATGCCATGAAAATATGAGGAGAAATGCATAAAAAAATATTATATAAAAATATAAACATCAAACAATATAAAATAAATTTTTTTTATGACAATCTTAACATATAAAGGTTTATACATTTAAACTAAAACATTAAAATATTAACATATCAAGCTTGTACATTTAATCTAAAATATATTTATGCATAAAAAATCTAAAACATATTAAAGTAGTAAAAGTGCAATATATTTTAAATAGAAAATATATTAAATTTATTACTTATTACTTATTACTTATACTTATTTATTAACAAAATACGAAAATAACTCTCATTTCAAAATCTATCATAAAGTTAGAAAAAAAAAATTATTCTCTTAAATGGGTCAGCTTGCAGAGTTCGCAGATTAAATCTGTGAAATCTACGGGCATCTCTGATCAGCTTAACTCCTCTTATAATTACATAGATTTTAAAAAATAAGTCCGTTAACCTTGCAAGTCACAGGCTTAGATTTGAACCTATATTAAAAAGTGATCTTAAGTACAATACAAAAACAGAGTACCATAATCTAGGAGCAATTATAGTCTGCATTTCCATTTTCACAAAATTCCCTAACATTGTGTACAACTGCTAGACTAGATTAGTTATTAATTAGGGTGGGTAGCCAAGTGAAGTGAGAAAATATTATTACTGGGGGCCACATTAACATCTATCATAACAATAGATTGAAAAACGAAATTGATAGAAAAGGTGGAGCCCCCTTCAAACACGTTATATTCCCTGCCTAAAATGCACAGATGCTGATATTTCAGATGAAGTAACTAGATTAGCAATTCATACCTGCAAATTCCACAGCCACTGCAATGGTACTGCTGCTTAGAGATCTGCAGCACATAAAAGAAATAAGTAAATAACACGATACCAATTCAAAATCTCCGTAGCTTAAAAGTCTTATAATCATTCCCTTCTACAGATAAAATAAAAATATATATAAAACGAGAAAGAAACAAAATATCATTAGTTCCAGTATTATTTACTTACATCATCATCAAAAAGCTTGCATGTTCCACAGAAGTACTTGCCCATACAAACACCACAATTTATACAGTATTTCTGAACCTAGAAGCAGTTAGAATCAACAAAGAAAGTTAGCTTCAAATATTCAATGCAGATTGTAAATTACAAAATTCCAGCTTTCGTAATGGATGTTTTCTTGAATAAAATAAACAGAAATACTTTCAAGCAGCCTATTGTCTAGAGTCAATACTGTTTCCACAAAACATCTGGCAGCAATTTCAGAAAGTAATAAGGGTTTAACTACCCTTTTAATCTCTATAGTTTCATACACTTTTACCTTTTAGTCTTTATAATTAAAAATGTTCCATTTTAATCCCCATACATACTGTTTTTGTTTCCTGTTAGTCCTTGTTGTCCATTTTTAAAGAGATTAAAAGGTATATTTTATAAAACTATGAGGACTAAAAAATACAAAAACAGTATATAATGGGACTAAAATAAAAAATATTTTTAATTATAGGAACTAAAATGCAAAGTTTACAAAACTATAGAACCAAGAGTAATTAAACCAAGTAATAAGCTGTAAATTTTCTTTATCAACAGCACCCTTTGTTTCCTTTAGGCCTGTGAATGCACATATGAATTAACATACTAGGACTTTCTTTTTATTTCAAAATAGTAAATATTTTTCCTCAAAAGCTATCTAGACCCTCCTTTACAATATCTATATACCACAACATGAAGAACTTATAAAGACATTGAAGAAATTCTAAACTCACCTCTTGTTCGGTTCCACAAAGTGAACAAATCACCTGAGTATGTCAAAAAAGAAAAAAAAAATCATTAGCACTAAGGAATTCCTTGTCCACGATAACAGAAAAAATGTGGAAAAGAAATTGAGGATGTTCCAATCAGAGATGTCCATATAAATAAGCAACCTGTTTGACTTGGTGGCGGGGAATGTCATGTCTATGCTTCTGATCAATGTTTATATCATTCTGTAGAAAAAGTGAAATCATAATAACAAACGTAAGTTCCCCAAAAATAGAAGAAATGGTACAATTCAAGAAATAAACATAATCATGCAGTTTGTTATGAATGGAGAGCTTGGGCTCACTGTAGGAGTATGCTCTGTGGCAGTAGTGTGCTGAGGCTATTCTAATTTATACATGCTAATAACGCACACTTGATTCTCTTTCATTTATTCAGATATAACTGTTACTAGGGGTTTTGCGTTTGCATCATATACATGTTGCTAATGGTATAAAAGTAATCAAAGAATGGAAGTGGCACGGCAATTAACAAAAGGAGCATCAAACAAAATTGGGCTGAAACATAAAACAATATGGAACTATATCATTTGACAACAACAACCATAGATTAAGTATTATAAACATACAACTACCAATACGAGATTTGTTTGGGGAATTTACTTACTTTTGCCTCATTGTGACAATGGCGACAATCAAAAATCTCATTACAACAGGGGGCTCTGATACGGCATCTTCTCCGGTAATGTTGACATCTGCAGACAAAGCCTAATTTTAACAAAATAACAGGAAACACAAACTTAAAGACGGAGAAGAGTTTATGAATACGAAATTACCCATGCTCCATGTATCCTTTCTCTCGCAAGTCATTGATATCTTTGTGATCCATAGATTGACTTAATTCTTCTCCAGGTAAGTGCTCTGCATTTGATTCTGAAGGATACACTTCCTTCTCGGTCATGTGTTTAATGTCATTGCACTCAAACTGCAGAGGCTCAGAGTGCATCACTGCAACCTCTCCCATGGTACTAGCTACCCTCAGATAAGATTACGAACTATCTAGAGGCAAGAAGTAAGCTTAGGAACCTGCATGCAGGAACACATTTAGAAATAATCCTAAAATTTCTAAAGGCATATTTAGTCACCCCATCAAGCCAGGTAAACACCAATGAATCGGTGGTTTCTTCTACATTGCCGCAGACCAATTGAAATCAGCAACAACAAAACGCAGCTCCAATCAGCACTACTCCACGAGGGGAACACATCAAAACAAGTGTATATACAAGAATTCCATATACTACTACAAGCAGAACTGGGCTACTTGACAGCCTGCAGCTGTAAATAGAAAATCCATAGCATTGAATGATCACTTGAATCCTTGAAGAACTCCCAGAACCAAATCCAACTATACTGGAGCGAATCAATAGACACTCCAACCTATGTTGAAAGCAATAAATCACTCAATCAAATGCATCCCATACAATATAAATAGTATATGTGTTGATTTTATTGTCCATGAAGGGCAAGCCTACCTGAAATGCAGTTCTGCATTGACTCCTCCAAGAACTGAAACTTACCAAAAGGAAATACTCAATAAATTCCATATCATCTGCACCTCTGTAGATTCCTTTGGATCAAATTATATCCCTTTACTTTGTTAACTAGGTAACTTGACAGTGGACTATGCGTTCACTGCCAAAAAGAACATTAACACTTCTTCAGGGGACCAGGTTATCAATAATCAAGAACGAAATTGTTATCCACGTAGGGAGGACCAACCACAACAAAACAAAGGCTGGAAGAAGGAAACATTGGCACCGATAAACAATGGGAGTAGGATCAAGCCAGCCTTGTCACTGTCCATAAACTGGCAAAAAATCATATGAATAGTTCTAGGAAGAATGCACAAGGGATATCCCACATTCCCACCCATTAGAAGCTTTAACAACATCAACTGGCTCCAAAGTGATTCCCCACAGTACGGATCATAGACGAATAGAGACAGCTAAGGCAGTAAAAGGTATACTTGTTTGGTCAGTCTTCCCTTCAAAGGAGTAGTAGTATCCAAGCAGCAGTAGCTTTCTGCAACTGGGTAGTCCCCTTTGGATGCAAATCGCATTTTCCTGCAATAGACTTCTACATAGAATCTAAACTGATATAGCCATTCACCTGCCTCGAGTCTCCTAAAATTTTCTCTGAAAGACCTATACAGATCATTCCTATCCATTCAAGTAACTGGTAAAAGATGTCCAACTATCTTATTACTTTAACCACAACCTGCTTTGTGCCTTATTTTTCGCTTAGATTCTTATCATAACCCACTAAGGGCTGTGATTTGCACAAAGCACAGCAAACCAATGTTTCAAATACCGAACCAGATATTCAACAGGGGTTTGGATCATAGTTCAAAACTAGCTAAACCAAAAAGGGTTTGGATCATAGTTCAAAACTAGCTAAACCAAAAAGGGTTTGGATCATAGTTCGAAACCATCTAAGTCAATGATTCAACAGGGGTTGAAATATAATCAAACCGGTTCATGGTTCGTCCAATTGAACACTGATTTTTAAAAACATTGCAGATCGCGGACAACTAACGGTTTAGTTTTAGCTTTTTCCAACAATTCAACACAATATGAAGATACGAACTGTCACAATCCGAACCTTACAGCATTATCATATTCATAATTTGAATTATAAAACCCGAAAATTAAATAATAACCGTTGGAAGGAAGAACTACACAAAGTGCAGTTTTTGAACCGAACCAAAACCTTTTGCCACCAGCCACCGGTTGAATCGAGGCTTCATTTTCTGACTCAATTTCTATGATATTATTACACAACCTATACAATGCCATCATAGATCATCCACAGTAACAACAACAACAACAATTCATGCCAGAAAACCAAGGTTTTTATAAATTCCACTAAACCAAACAAAACCTTGATTTTCACAACATCGAATTGAGCAAGCAGCTACGTACCACAAAAGCAAACAAATCAATCACACAACCAAAACAAACAAACACTTAGAATTCAAAATTGCACATAATTCAAACACCAGAAAACGTAAAACGCAGCAACCGAAACGACTATCTTCGCCTACAAAACGGCAACGAAATTAATAATAATTAATTAATTAAAAAAAAAACACAGCAACATTACCTAACAGAGAAAACAGAATTATTAGTAATATTATTATTCACAAAACGATCACAGCAAGGAAAATAATAAAACCGCAATCACAGAACAACAACGAACTTTCGACTCGACGGCGACGCAATCGGCGATTGAAGTGAGTAGCAAACGACGTCGTAGTCTCGCTTTGAATCTCCGGCGACACGTTTTGGTTGGAATGCAGAGGGGAACGAAACGACGTCGAATTTATAGGGCAAGTGAATGTTCTAACTTGGATTCGAGAGGGTTCGAAATTGACCGTGCCTACACGAAAACAAAAATTATTATTATATACAGTAATTTGAAAGTGACTGCGGCATAATCATATTTGCCCCGCAAAATATCTCCATTACGATATCGATTGAGGTGCCGCCACGTGTTGCCTCGAACTCAGTGCAAGTATCTTAACATGCTTGGATTAATTAAGGAAATGTGATTAGCGATCTGACTCAGCAAGAATGTCTTTAGATTTGGATTGGATAAAAAAAAAAAAAATTTGTATAATTGTATAATACAATAAATGAGAATCGTTGGTCAAAATTGCAGGATCTAAATATAAAATTTTATATGTGTCAACATCAAAACAAATAAAACGTGTCAGAGGATTCATCACAGGAAAATATACGTGATTGTGAAGTATGAAATTGGGTTATTGAGGTCTAGCATTTTGTTTTTCTATTTTAAAAGAAAAGTTGGTATGATAGTTTTTACAAACACCTTAAGAATTGAAAAAATGATTTAATTTCTATAAATAAAAATGAAAGTAGTTTTTTTTTTTTTTTTTTGCTTCATGAAACTAGATAAATGAACTCTAGAAAAATTAGTCTCTTTTCTCTTTCCATTTTGTAGTTGTGTAATTATATATAATAAGATGTCAGATTAATTAAAAATTATAAACAGCTTATTTAATAAGAATTTTAAGATGAATTCTAGGGTGGACAATTATAATAGGTGATTTTGGTAGTTAAATAATATATAACATAATGTTGTTTTATACTATCTGATTTAATAATATGTCATTTGTAGTGAATTATTTATTTATTTATTTCCTTTTTATATTTCCTTTACCCTTCCTCCCCTCTCTCCTCATCTTACAACTAATCACCATTCTACCATGCACACACAAATGGAAGGTGTTATAAGTATGGCTTCAACAGTGTTACTCATTCCCAAATGAGGATCCACCATTTGCAACCCAAACTTCATGAACAAATCCAATAAGGGCCTCATCATCACACCTTCATCCCAAGGAAACGTTCCAAGACTACCATTTTCATAACCAACAATCCCCATGCAACACTAAATTTGGCTGAGGGTGGTGTATTCTTAAATTTATAGCAAATTAAAATCCTATATATGGTGTGTTGACCACCATAAATCACATGTCACGTGGATACAAAATTTAATGGTGTCCAATTTGATTCATAAATTTACTTATTAAGTTAAGAGTTCGCAGAAATTCATTAAAGGAATTTTTCCCTAATACTAAAGGATCTTCTTGAATATATATAGTAGGATTTTAATGGTCGTATGAGGTGTAAAATTGAGTAAAATTCTTTATTTTGTAAAATTTGATTTTAAACTTTTTTTTATGAGAGTAAAGATTTTACTAATGTTTTTCTAGATAAATTTTATTTGTGACTCTCTTTTTATTTATCGGCAATATTATTTTGAAATCATGGGTTGTCCTTTTATTGATAAATTTACGACTAAAGTAGTTAATAAAGTTGTTTACACGTTATTTGTTTTGGAAAAATTTAAAGAGAAAAATGACACAATAATAAAGGATGTAATCATATTTTTAAAAGTGATATTCCTAAATTGCTTGTTTTATCCCATGTTTTTTGGGTTATAAAGTTAAAGATTAAAATAGAACAAAAATTGTATTAAAAAAAATGTAATATAATAGATGCAATGAGTGTAATGTCATCCGAAGAGATCCTAAATTCATTTGACAACATTCTCCAACAATGAACTCACTCAATAAGTTTTGAGGCTCGTCCAACAAGATTTCTAAGTTATACGACAACTTTTTTTTTTTTTGTTTCAATATTACTCGCTGATAGTTGCCTAACAAGTTTTAATAGTCGCCCAATGAATTTTAATAGTTGCCTAGGAAATCTAGTTTTACAAATCTTGGTTTTTATTATTTTAACGTTGAGTTTTGTTAATATAATGAAGTAAAAAAACTCAAATTAAGTATAATAGATTAGGGTTCATAAATGGGATTAAATCATTTATCACTTAAGGAATTAGAGTTAAACTAATTTAAAGAGCTTGAAAGTAACTTGTTTAACAAAAAAGGACTTAGAATGAAAAGATATTATCTTAAAGAAGAATCAACAAGATTCTGATAAACTGTTTTAATTCATAGAGTTTTTTTTGAACATCTTATAAAAAATTAGTTGGAAAATATCAAGCCCAAGAGACTTATAAGTTTTCATAATCATATTCATTTTATACATTTCTTGCTTAGTCATAAAATTTAAGAGAAACTTCATATCTTTGGAGAGAAAAAAGAAACACTAAAAAGAGGTTGAATAATGTTAATTAAAAACTCAACATTTTTTTTCAAAATAGTGAAATAGTATCAATGTCTTACGAGTGTAGACGAAGAGTCAAGAGAAAAGAACATACAATATTTGTATACTAATTCATCTCAATTACTAAGACCACACCAGTTCTTGATCAACCTGATCAAGTTTCACTATTTTTTTTTACATAAATACAAATATTCTTTCACAAATTACTTTTGGCTCAACCTAAGTATTCTTTAATTTGTCTCTTCAAGTAATTATCCAAGTATTTTTTGAATAATAAAGTCTCTCCAAGCTTCAATAACCAAGCATTTTTTTAATCAAGCCTCTTTCAAACTTTAAGCAATAATACGAAGTTAAAGTTGAGAAATCACTTGTTATTTTGTTTAACTACCAAGATGTGATACAACTAATTTAAGTATAGAGCTTTTTACAAAAAAAAAAAGAATATGAATTTTACACTTGATGGTTTTGTCTTTATGAATTTTACACAAGCTTATTTCGTTTGTCTTCATATTTTTTCCTTGTGAAAAGAGGTGTCCATTGGAGCATCAAATGTGGACATTAAATGTGTTTCATCAAATTGCCAGTTTTTTATCTGATCAAGGAAACTACTTGTCACTTTTATGGTTCTAAACAAAAGAAATTATTGTGTGCATCAGTTAGAAACAACTTTTTTGAGACTTTGCATACTTCAAGGGATTTTCTTGTCCCTTTTCTAACACAAAGCATGTCCATGGTCCTTTTTGTAATGCAAGTATCGAAAAAAACTTTTTATTCCTTTCAATTTGTTAAGGAATAACATAGACATATACAATTTTATTATCAGACATGATAAATGATATATATTACATGTTTTTGTCTTACAGACAAAGCAATTCATCTGAGAGACTAAATGTTTTTATAATCAACCGTTTATAATGATACGTCTTATAGTATGACCCGAAAAATGTTTCTCTGAAAAACATCTAAATTTGTTATCATTAAAACTTATATTTTAAGATTGTCTTTTGGTCTAACAACATCCTAATCATCAAGAGAAGACATGGAGTTTAAGTTATTGACAACTTGAACCTTTTTTGTATCATCAAAAAGAGAGGTTATTTAAATAATTCATTGCTTCTTACTAGAGAACCTCATCATTAGTGCATTGTTTTCCAAAAAATAAAAAATTATGTGGATTTATTATTAAATTTGTGCTTAATCATTTTCCATGATTGACACTCATCATTAAGAAATTGATTTTAATCTATATCTTTGAATTGGGAAATTGAGGTTTAGGTTGTTCCAATTCAATAATAATACAATTCTTGAATCTAGGGATAAGGATTGATTATGTCTTTATGTGAATTTCCCTCTATTAATGTTTTTTTAATTGATTTTTTTTGCATAAGGAATTAGGTTTCATAATTGGGATTAAAAAGTTTATCACCTAAGAAATTAAGGTTAAATTATACTTTAGAGGGATTGAAGGCAAATTGCTTTATAAGAAAGAATTTAGAATAAAAAAAATATTATTTTAATTACGAATCAACGAGATTCCAATACTTAACTATTTTAATTCATAAAGTATTTTAAAGAAGATTAGTTGGAAAGTAGTATGCTTAAGGGATTTATAAGATTTGATAGTGTTTTATACATTTCATGGTTAGTTGTAGGATTTATCAAGATAAGCCATCAAACTTAAGAGGTAAAATAATTCAATACTTCCCCTTCCTGCTAGAGAACCTCATTATTAGTGCAACATTGTTAGTCAAAGTCTGTTGCTTTACGTGTTCTATTAATCCACATTTGTTAATAAGCCCTAGTTCCAAGGGATTCTATTTTTTAGGAAGAGTTTCTTTCATTCCTAGTTTGTTGCCATGTAGTACGTGGCTTTTTGTTTCATTTTTGTTTTGTAAAGGATTATATAAGCCATTATTGGTTTTCCTAATGAATAATACATTTTTCTCTCCTAATATTTTCTTGAGTCACAATTACTCCTGGTTCTAATAATTGGTATTAGAACTCCACAAGGGGCCTGGTACTGTGTGTGAAGTGAGTGAGAGAAAAAACTATGTGTGAGGAGAAGAAACATCGAGAGATCAATATGTCTACAACTGAGAAGTTCATACAACCGACCATTCCAAGGTTCGATGGCCATTATGATTATTGGTCTACGAAGTAAAGAAATGTGGCACCTCGTAGAAGAAGGAATACCGACACTTGGGACAACACCAACTGAAGCGCAATGGAAGAGTGTGGAAGAGGCCAAGCTTAAAGATTTGAAGGCCAAGAATTTCTTGTTTCAAGCTATTGACAGAGAGATTCTAAAAACAATTATTGACAAGGGAACTTCGAAGGCAATATGGAGATCTATGTAGCAAAAGTATCAAGGATCCACAAAGGTGAAAAGAGCACAACTCCAAGCATTGAGAAGAGAGTTTGAACTACTGGCCATGAAAGAAGGCGAAAAGGTCGATAGCTACTTGGGAAGGACTCTTACTGTGGTAAACAAGATGAAATCAAATGGTGAAGCAACGGAGCAAAGTACGGCTGTTAGTAAGATACTCAGATCTTTGACCTCTAAATTCAATTATGTTGTGTGCTCAATAGAGGAATCAAATGATTTGGGTGCCTTAAGTATTGATGAACTACATGGTAGCCTTCTTGTTCATGAGTAAAGAATGCAGGGATTTCAGACAAAAAGAACATGTATTGAAGATAACCAATGATGATAGATCAATCAGAGGCAGAGGAGGTAGAGGTCCATTTAGAGGAAGATGTGGTAGAGGAAGAGGAAGACAATCTCTAAACAGATCAATCGTTGAGTGCTTTAAGTGTCACAAGTTGGGTCACTTCCAATATGAGTGCCCTAACTGGGAGAAGAAGACCAATTATGCGGAGAATGAGGAAGAAGAAGAACTTTTATTGGTGGTGTATGAAGAATTGCATCAAACCGTACAAGAAGAAGCTTGGTTCCTAGACTCCGGCTACAGTAATCATATGATCGGAAACAAGGAATGGTTTTCAGAAATGGAAGAAGGATTTTGTAGAACTGTAAAGCTTAGGAATGATACCACAATGGCTGTTGTAGCAAAAGGAAGTATTCGAGTGCAAATAAATGGCATTACTTAGTTAATATCCGATTTTTACTTTGTCCCTGAGCTTAAGAACAATTTACTAAGCTTAGGACAACTCCAAGAAAAGGGGTTAGCAATTTTAATTAAAAAGGGCACTTGCAAAGTATTTCACCCAGATAAAGGATTAATTATGCACACTCAAAAAAACTTCAGGTAATTCATGCCGATATTTGTGGTCCTAACACACCATCCTCAAATAGTAATAAGAGGTACATCTTAAACTTTATTGATGATTTTTCTTGTAAAACTTGGATCTATTTCTTACATAAAAAATCATAAGCATTTGATGTGTTCAAAAAGTTCAAAGCTTGTGTTGAAAAAGAAATTGGTGCATTCATCACTTGCTTAAGGGTAAATAGAGGTGATGAATTTACCTCTAAGGAGTTTGAAGATTTTTGTAAGGATCAAGGAATTTTTAGGCAATTGACGGCTGCCTATACTCCTCAACAAAATGGAGTTGTCAAAAGGAAAAGCAAGACGATCATGAATGTAATAAGGACAGTACTAAACGAGAGACAAGTTCCAAAAGTATTTTGGCCTAAAGTAGTTAGATGGTGTGTACACGTACAAAATAGAAGTCCAACTTTAATAGTAGAACAGAGAACCCTAGAAGAAACATAGAGTGGTGTAAAGCCAAGAGTTGTCTATTTTCGGATCTTTGGATGCGTAGCTCATGCTCATATACCAGACCAAAAGAGAAACAAGCTAGACAACAAAAGCAAAAGGTGTGTATTTTTGGGAGTTAGTGATGAATCTAAAGCTTACAAATTATTTGATCCTATTGCAAAGAAAGTCATTATGAGCAGAGATGTAATTTTTGAAGAAGACAAGAGTTGGGATTGGAAAAGAACTAAAGAAAAATACAAAGTTGATGTTCTAGACTGGGAAGAAAAAGAAAATAGTGATGACCAAGAACCTACACAAAATGAAGAAGCAGACAGTGGTAATATCAAACAAAGTGCATCCTCAAGCAGTTCAAGTGAGATCAGGCCACCAAAAAATGAAGAAAATGATGGTGAACAAGAATTTCCAGTTGAAGGGAGAACAACAAGGAATAGAAGAAAACTAGTTTGGATGGTAGATTATGAAGAGGAAACAAACTTATCTAAGGAAGAAAAAAGCTTAATTGCGATGATGATGGCTAAAAATGGAAGTGATCTTGTAATATCCATTTTTTTTAATTATTATTTATTAATGACATTTTCGTAAATTTTTATAAAGGTATAGGGTGTTTTGGTAATTTGGAACGGGCTATTCCAAAAGCGGAACGGGCCGTTCCAAGCACAAAAAATGAACTAGGTTTAAAATTGAGAACGGGCCGAGAACGAGCCGTTCCAAAAGGAGAACGGGCCGTTCTGGTTTTGGAACGGGCCGTTCTGGAAGGAGCACGGGCCGTTCCGAAAGGAGCACGGGCCGTTCTGGATGAGTCCCGGAACGGGCCGTTCCGGTTCTAAAATTTACGTAGATTTTTCAGGCCCAGAACGGGCTTTCCGCTTTCGCAACGGGTCGTTCCGGGTTAGGTAAGCAGAATTCTATAAATAGGGGGATGGGGGTTGGAAAATTGGGGATTGGAGACGAGACCTTAGAGAGAGAAAGAGGAGAGAGAGAGAGAAAGAAAGGAAGAGGAGGGGAAAGAAAAGAGGAGAGAGAGGAAGAGAAATCCAGAGAACGAGGTTCTACCTTAGTTTCGGTTCCTGTTTAAGAAAGAGAGGAGGAGGTTCTGCCCTAGTTTCGATTCTTGTTTATTCAAGTAAGGATAGTACTTATAAGACTTAATCTAGTATGTATGAGCATGATAGGGGTAGTATAATTTTTAATATGCTATTTTGTTTATATGAAGATTGTCATGTGTTTAAGTTAATGGTTGTTTTAGGTGTTTAATTATTTATGTTATTATATTGAATGATTTGGCATGGTTATGGAAAATTTTGTATGTAATTATGGAATATGCTATATGTGTGTGGTTTGGAAAGCTAATAGAACTCAGAGGAGTAAGGTTATGGTATGGATTAGATCTCTTGGTGAGATCAGGATATAATCTTTGGAAAAATATGGAATTAGGAGTCCCATGGTGAGGATTCCAATATGGAACTTTTCCAAAGGTTATACAATAAACCACTTCAGATGTTAGGTGGATTCTGAAGTACTCCTTTAAGTATTCTATTTGCTACCGTATGGGGGCAAGGCCGAGTCATACCGATGGATGAAGTGGCCACGATCACCAGGGTTACGTGACGACGTAATCCAACTGTATATTTTCCATGAGAGGTTAGGTGTGTGACATGGGTTGATGACATGTTTCACCGAATCAACACTTGGTTTGGATGTGTTGAGGCCAACATTTGGTTTGGATGTGTTGGTTACATCATGGATTATATAGTGGTGTGACTTTGTTTTGGATGTGGAATATGTATACATATGGTATGAATTGTATACATTGGTTATGGATTCTTTATTATCATAAAATATGTATGCATTGGCATGGATGTGTATACATTAGATTCTGGATTGGTTTATATTTGGCATGGAAATAACTGTTTATAATGTTCATTTCTTTGGTATGGATACATACTGTTGAAAATATCTAGTTTAATGATATTCTATTTTATTGTACTATGGTTGGTTTTATATGTGCTAACCTTTATATTTCCATGATGTGGACTGTGATGATCTCACTATGTGGGGGAGCAGATCAGGTGTGAGGCTTTGCGATAGCAAGAAGTCTTTTTGGGTAACTGCTTTAAGAGGTGGTTAGACTTAGAGCTTGACCAGCACCTAGGGTGTCTCATTTTGATACTTTCATAATATTGTAATTATATTATCTTTTTGGATTATTGTATAATCATTACTGAGGATGATGACTCTGCTATAAAAATATGTTATATATGTTGGAAACAATTTATATATTATTGTATATTTACACTCTAGCGTAGCTGGTCCTTGCTCTATTTTCTTTATTATATATTATTTTATTTTGGTTGGTTTTGCATGTGACGGCTTAGGGTGGGTCGTTACAGATCTGCATTCCTTCGAAGAAGCATCCAAAAGCATGAAGTGGAGAGAAGCAATGAATATGGAAATAAAGGCAATTGAAAAGAACAAGACGTGGGAACTAACTGATGCCCCAAAAGGAGTTAAGCCTATTGGAGTTAAATGGATTTTCAAAACCAAGCTCAATGAAAGTCAAAATATTGAAAAGTATAAGTCAAGATTGGTGGCAAAAGGATATGCATAACGATATGGAGTGGATTATATGGAAGTATTTGCACCAGTAGCAAGACTTGACACTATGCAGGTACTATTAGCTTTGGCGGCTCAATGTGGATGGGAAGTGTTTCAACTTAATGTAAAAAGTGTTTTTCTTCACGTGGAGCTCAAAGAAGAAGTATTTGTACAACAACTTGAAGGATTTGTCAAAAAAGGAAAAGAAGATAAAGTCTACAAGTTGAAGAAAGCATTATACGACCTTAAGCAAGCACCGCGAGCTTGGTAGAACCATATTTTGCAAAGGAAAATTTCAAAAGGTGCTCTAGTGAACACACTTTGTTCACCAAGAAAAATGAAGGTAACATTTTGATAGTTAGCCTTCATGTTGATGATTTGATCTTTACTAGAAATAATAGAAGCATGTGTGAGAAATTCAAAAGTTCAATGATGCTAGAGTTTGACATGTCCGACTTGGGAAGGATGAGACATTTTCTTGGAATAGAGGTGATACAAAGTGATGCTGGGATTTCTATTTGTCAAAGAAGATATGCTCGAGAAGTTTTAGCAAGGTTTAACATGGCAGACAATAATCCAGTAAGGAATCCAATAGTAAGAGAGGATTATGATCAAAATGAGCTCTTTGAAGCACTTCCACCATTGCCTCAAGAAAACCTTACCTCTAAAAATGATCACAAAGAGCTTAATCGAGCTTTTTGTGAACAGGATTCATGTTAGACACCTTATGCCAAGTGAAATGAGACCCAATATGGTCTAAACCACACCCTACCAACAACTGGTTGATTCAACTAAATTTTCACACAAACCCACACACCTTACCAACAACTAGTTGATTCGACTCAATTAATTTTCACACCATTAATACATTATGATTATAATATTCCAAGACTTGAAAATGTGATTCAAACCAAGGTCTTGTTAAATTCACCTTAACATAACAAAATTCATAACTCATTTATGAATTGCTAATGATTAAACATCATCCAAGATCCTCTAGAGAACCCATGACCAGTATCCATTGCGTATCCCCCTTATAATCTCCACACCCATTTCAATCTCTCATTCATGGTTACATAGCTAACTAATTTCCCCAACAACTTCACAATAACAACTTCTACCCAAGGTGCTGTAAGATTTTGCACAACACTTTCATTTATGTAACACTGTGGCTTAAAACAATTTCCTTCCTCAAACTCAATTGGGAATACATTTTGTCTAATAAGATTCATTTTCACATTCCTAAATATAGATACTGTATTCTTCATCAACTTATCACTAAAAGACATGGGTTTAGAAATCTCATTATCTGTGCTTGTTTGGATTATTATTTAAAATGATGTAAAAGAAAATTCTCTCGTTCTAAAACAGAAAAATGAGAAGTAACAATTTGTTATTTTCATGTTTAATGACTGTTTAAGAATTTTTGACGATAAACTAATCACACTACTAGGTGCAGTAGTCTTGGTGGAAAACATAAAATTTTCCCACCAAAGGATTCTTCACATTCTTCATCACTAACTATTCTAATTTAATATATAAATTGAACTAAATTATGATTAAAGCTTGTACTAATTATTCTTTTATTATCAGGTGATACAAATAATTTTTATTTATTCATTATTTTTAAAAATATTAAAATACTCTTGTTAATAAAAAATAACTAAAAATATTTTCAATTAAAAATGATCTTTAAAATTACTCTCGTTAAATAAAATTATTAATTTATATAAAAAATTAATATTTATCAACATTATCAATGGTAGATATAATTCAAATTTAATTTATAAATAAACGGACCAATTTACCCTCAGTAACATTGTAATTTTACGTCTAATATCTGTTGCAATTGCCATTGGTTTCGAGGCTTCACGTTTTTCACTCTTTTTCTGCCATCTCTCTTACGCTTGTTTCATTTTCCGGCAAATCTTAGCTTCACTTCGCGGAGTTCAAGCTTTTGTGTTCCAGGTCTCTTTCTATCTTTTATGGGTTCGATGAACCATTTTTTTTTTTAAAATTTTTAATTTTTAATTTTTTTTTACGTAGTATTCGTGGACTGTGGTTGATGTTGCGGTGAATGATTGTGCGTGTATAAATCACTTTTTAGTTTCTAATTGTTTGGATTTTGTTTATTTCATCATATCCGCACTTGCTTTTGAGGATTTTTGTGATTTTGAGAATGGAGCATTAGGTTAATAAACTTACGATCTACATGTAAACACTCGATTTTTTTTTCCCACTGTCTAAAATCCCCTTCTCCGATCTCTTTCGGTCTTAATTTTGCAGATTCAATTGATCTCGCACCAGGTATTTCCGTTTTCTTTTACTTAATTGCAATTTGTTTCCGATTCTATCAGTTTGATTTTTTCTATTCATTCCTTGATTGCACGCGCTATGCTCTTTTTATTTTATTTTATTTTTAAAATTTCTGGAATATTGCAATGATTTTTGATTCTGTGTTTCTTGTAGATTTGGATCTTTATTTTTATGGTGCTAGTTAGATAGTCTGGTCAAGCAGAAGGAAGATTATTAGGAATTGACCTTAATTTGATTTGATTTGATTCAGCAATGGCTGCTCCTGTGGCAGTAACATACCATAGCCACCTCCCCCTAATTACATCCCTGTTATTAGGGGGACTTCCGATGCACTAGCTGATAATATGCACAATTTGAAGCTTAATCTGTCTCCTATGACCTCAAATCCTGTTTCTAGACCTCCCCCCTGCATTATGCTTCTTTGGCCCCTTGGCTGGGGTTCCACACCACCATTGTGGTTCTTATAATTTTTAATTCAATTATGATTAACTTTAGCACAGGAAAAATATGTTAATAAGTGACTTACTACTGTTATTTAATTTCTATTATTTCTATTTTATTTTTTAAGCAAAATATATAGAGGTATAATGTGCTTCTTTTCCACTAGTTTGCTTAATGCTTATGGTTGATGTGAAATCATAGTGCTAATGGTGTTACAAAAATATTTCCACTTATTTTTATTTGCAACAGTCTTTTATTTGTAAGATGGGGATGTTGAGTTCCTTTCCATGTTATCTTTGTTCACGACTGTAATCGTTGGAAGAGCTAGTTCTAAATAACTTCTTTCTGTAATTCATATGAATTTAACTCTTTTAATACTCTTTTGTAGCAACTGCTTTTTGTTGCAGGTTGCCTTTGACTGTTTTTGTTTTCACTCTTTTGTTTTCTCTTTTATGACTTTTTTATGTTCATTGTCCAATCACTGCACATTGTCCTAAATAAGTTGTTACAACATGAATTCATGCGTTTTATCTTCTGGGAAGTAATGAAGTTAATAAGTGTGTCACTCTTTTATTTCTTAGTTCTTGTATTAATATCCTGATTGATGTCATTGATAGCAAACTAATCAGGAGTATTACTTTTGCTGCTCGTCTTCCAGTTTTGATGATGTGGGATACTGAATACTGATGTTTCATGTTTTCTTTATATGTTTATTTTATGTTATGCCAAGGGTAGAAAGGGAGCTTAATGTTATAAATTCATTCATAACGACATATTGTATTAAAATGGTAAAAATGAAATGAAGTCAGTTCTATTTTAATAAACAGCAACCATAAGAAATGACATATAGGATTTGATTTCTAAATCAATTCAACTCAGTTCTATTATTTATTTTCTAAATCAAATCATTTTGCTTATCAAATTCCTACCATGTCCTAATGGATTTAGTTATGGAGGAGCAATTCATACTTCGTGTTCCACCTAATGTGGCAGAGCGGATAGAGCGTCTTCTGAATGAAAGCAATCCTTCTTCGTCTGAAGACAAGTCATTAGATTTGTCATTTAGTGAGGATGGAAGAAGCGGTACATTTGTGATTGGGAATGAACACTTCCCAGCTTCTCTATTGGACCTTCCTTGCGTTGTTGAATCTTATAAGACTTATGATGATAACTCTTTGATTAAGACTGCGGATGTTGGTCAGGTTAGGTATCCATCATTATTTACATAGTTCATTCATTCTTAATCATACTCTCAGATTCATATATAACTATAAATATAACTGCTTACTGAATCCAACTAACAGATGATTATGGTGAGGGAATCTGGTGATGCTGCTCCAGATGTAATTGAGTACAGACATGGCCTCACCCCACCCATGAGAGATGCTCGCAAGCGTCGATTTCGCAGGGAGCCTGATCTTAATGTATTATATTTATTTGCATATCATTGACATTAACATGCCTCTCTGCCTATGTGTATCTGTGCTCTCATAGTAACCTTTTATATTTTCAGCCTGAGCTTGTCTCTCGAGTTGAGAAAGATCTTCTCAAAATCATGGCTAGAGGAACTGCTGACAATCTTGATATCCTTAAATCATTGTTTGTGTCAAACAATTTAGTAAAATTTTCAATTCTTAAATACAAACATATGATTCTACTTTGAATTTTTATCTTTAAAAGGGACAGTAGTTATTTTGATCATTGTTGTTGCTTTTTTCTTTTTCCCCTTTTACTCCTTCCTTTCCTCACTTATAGACATGGGGTTCATGGGATAAACTAGAGTAGCAATTTGCATAAGTGACATTGTCATTAGCTAGTTTGTTGCCTTCTTGATAGTGGAAGCAATCTTAATTTTGAATATTTCCTTGACTGAGATTCACATGTAGAAGCAGCTGAGCAAGAAGAAGGCGATGAGAATGCCCGAGGCACTAACAAAAAACCTGCACCAAAGCCTGCACCAAAACATGATGCTCCAGAGAATCTTGCTAATGCAGGGGAACCTGACAGGAGTGATTCTGAGGAATCTGATGACTCAGTCTGACCGAAATTAACTACAAAGGATATTTATACAACAATGATGAAATGAAAGCATCTATAGTATAAACTTTGGCAGTTAAATTTGAATTTCACCCACCCGAGATCACCTACAGTGGATTTGCTGTTCCCCATCGTGCATTTGACTAGCTAAGTGTTTTGTACTAAACATTGATCGTTAATCTTTGAGGTCCTAAATTTCCCCTGGATATATGAGAATCAGGGTGAGCATGTGTTTATATGAAGCCATTTTGTTTTTCTTATCTAGGGCAGCATGGAGGATATGAAATTAGATGCAATGATGAAATGAAAGCTTGTATAGTATAAAATTTTGCAGTTTAGGGTGAATTCCATCCACATAAAGAAAATAAATAATAGAAGCTCACATTTAGGTTATGCCCATTGATAGAAACCCACATAAACCCACATTTAAGTGAGTCAATCCTTTTCACTCAAGCTTTTCAATCGACTCAGATCGTAATTGAAAATGCGCGTTTAAATAAAATATGCGGTTATGTACTCAAGTGTTGTAAGAAGTTGCAAAAGATATTGTGGAGAAAGTAAAGTAGAAATAACACTTCTCCTTACACATGACAAATTAACTACATTTGTATGTGACGAACACAATAGCAATGAATTCTCGAAGGCCCCATATCCCGTTTGGTCTTCTCCAGCTAAAGCACTGAATTCCTGCAACTACCTACCTAGAGAATATAAACTACAATGATCCCAAATACACCATACAAGATGGCATGTAGATCTGAAGAAAATTTTTTGACCAAAAAGAACAATTTATGAAATTGCAATCTAAATTAGTTTCGACCTTTGGGTCATGACAACACCATAGCAAAAAATACACTAATAGACGACATCAAATACTGAAGGGTGGACACGTGCAGGTTCCAACTACCTCCAACAGGACTTACAGGTCCAGGTCCAAATCCAAGTGCTGTAGAAGATGAACTCCTTCCACCAATGCTTGAGTTTGCACTGTTATCAAAATATTTAAGGATCAAATTAGATTTGAAAACATAAATACTTGCAATACTAATTCATAATTGATGTGCATAGAGTCATGTTCTCACCTTCCCGCATATATACAGGACCCATAACCTGCAATGCAGCAAAATATCCATCATTAATTGCTTAACTCTTCAATTCCTCAACAGAGGGCACGATAATACTCTTGGTAAAAACTTTAGTGAAAAACACATTCCCAGTTTTTACTAGAAAAATCTTTGAAAGAGTCCATCAATATTTTCTACCCCTTTTGGTTATCATCTGTAAATTATACAAGGAAAATGCTGATCCATACGAAAATTATTTTCATCAAATACATGAAACCGAAATTTCTTAGCCTTTAACAATTTTTATCTCCCTTAAAATGACTTTCCTTCCTCTATTTTATACTCCTTTGCCTTTTGATTGATTGAAAATCATTTGTAATATCAAAAAATAATTATACCAAATAGGGTAGCCGATTAGGACAACCAAGCTTATCAATGTCAGGTTGCAATAAGAAAAAAAAAATTCTAGGAACACATGCTTATATACAAGGTTTTAAATCACGGTCCAAAACTACAATTGAGGCCACAAAATCAAGGACTTTGTGGTCTCCTAAACTTCATTGCCTATGTAATTGTAGCTACATTTATCTGCCTTTTTGTGTAATGTAGAAGTTTAAAACTATGCATCTATGATACTGCAATATAAAACCTTGGTTACATATGGTTGGAAATAAAAGTAACTTCCTATGAAATTGGAAATAAAACAGAAAAGAAGAAGGCACACGGACTTACTAGGATCCTCGGTAGTAGTTATAGCTGTACCATCAAAGTCACATGTTCCACCAGCATTATGCATTTTTTGATAATAATCATTATAAGCATAAGATGCATGGCTTTTCAGGTTATTGGGGGAATAGCATGGTCTTCCTTGTTGAATAGCTACACAGTTAGCTTGGCCTTGTCCACAAGCCCAGTTCAAGCCAGCTTCCAATTTATCAGTGTCTGCATCATCTTTAGCCACACAAAAAGACCCCAGAGAATTTCCATTACTCATGTTGGAAGCACCAAAACTCAAAGAATACACACTACTTCCATTAGTATAAAAAACACCCCAATTCTTTTCAGATATAGGACCTTTCCTCTTGTCCTCATTAAATAATTCATATAGGTAGGTGTTAATGGCCATCTTTGGCTGACTAGGGGGACCTGAACCATTGAGTACTCTCACAATTAAATTATTATTATAGGTCTCAGCATTATTTGTAGTAGCATCTGGTTCATATGTTCCACCAAAACTTGGCCAACCAGTCTCTGTGACAACAACAGGTATATCATTGAAATTGAAGGCTTCTATAGCATAATAGGTAGCGTCCACCATAGCCTCAAACATGCTATTATAATGGAATAGTGTGTTTGGATCAACAATTTGCTTCACTGGAGAAAGGGGTCTGAATAGAGCATATTCAATAGGGAAAATGCCATCTCCTTTAGTGTATCCATAGTAAGGGTAGGCATTTAACATGTAAGAGGAATTTGTGTTCTTCAAAAACTGAAGGAGTTGGTAGATTGTGGAGTTCCATGAAGAGTTAAAGGTGGCTGTAGAAGGAGGAAAAGGCCTAGAAATTATGTCCATGGACTGTGGTGTTGAAACCTTAACCCTAAAGTTAAGGTTTGAAGCAACTAGTGCTTTGTGAAGGTGGTTCATGGCAGGAACCAGAACAGGTGCAACATTTGGAACTGAGGTGAGAACCTCACTGCCAACTGATAATGCTGTGATGTTTGTGGATGGCATATAAGCAGCCACATTCTTACTAATCCATGCTGCAGCAACTGATGCAGATTCTCCAATGCCAAGTATCTCTTCATCTGTGACACCAACAATTATCTCAATGCCAGTGTTTGAAAGGGCTTGTAGCATGTGCTCATTGGCATTATACAGACGCACGTGTCTAATTTGATGTGCTTTTAGAATTGCAACCACGTTTGAAGCAGATGGCAGATCAGTAACATCAGTGCCAATATTCACCCCCACAAATGCACCTACATCATAAGAGTTTCAAAAATGTGATGCAACATTCATTAAGCGTATATTTGGATAAACTACTCTAAAAGTACTTCTAAGAGAGAAAAATGGAAAGAAAAAATAAAATAAACTTCTCTATAAACTAATTTGTAGAAGTTTTTTTCTATTAACTTCTCTAAAATCTTTTTTTAACTGACATAAGCTAGTTCTAACTTAAAAACTTATTCTTATTTTTCTTCCAATTTTTCTCTCCTTAAATAGCTTCTGAATAAGCTTATCCACACAGACCTTAAGAGAACATGATACACATTATTCAAGTATCTCTTCCTTGTAATTGCATCTACTTATTCCTTCTCCTAACCTAGTTGTTGAAACAACTAAGCAGAAAAAAGTACCATGGATATTGTCAACATTTATGTAAGAAAATCAAAGGTTTTCAACTTATTAAAATCATTGATTCTAACTATCAACTGAATCAGATAGTTATTTTTTAATTTATGGATATGGTCCACAGAGTATCCTAAAACTAATAATCAAAAATTAATCTGGGTTCGTAGAACATAGCTTCCACTTTGAATCAGATGATTTAGTAGATGAACAAGCAAACCATAAAATAAAAAAGTGAAAATGTGATTTACCAACTGCATTGCTCACTGTGGCAACAATGAGGAATGAAACACACGTGAGCCACCTTTTAAGCTTCATCCTCTCCAATAGCTGCCAGGCAAAGCCTTAACAATGAAGGCTTCAGCAATAAAAAGAAATCACATCTTTAACAACTAAAATGGGTAACTAACAAATATATAACAGTTGCAAAGGTCAAGAGTTTAACAAGCAATGCAAGTTGAAGAAGTATAGATGAGAACACAAATATTTGTAAGGAAAAAGATCAAATGCTCGTGTTTGTTATTGTATTATATAACCTACTTTCCATTAATGAACAAGTTTTACTATTTACCATTTTTTGCCTTTTCATGTAGAAATCAAAACATGGGTGTATAAGGCAAATTGTTAATACCTCATCTAACTTGTCAAAAGTGAATGTGATGGATCAGAGGAAGTGGAAATGGAAGCTTCACTTGATAACAGTTTTGGAGTTGAGTTGGGTTTGGGTTGTGAATGTCCTTCTCCTTTCAACACTTCATTTGAGAATTTAGACTTAATGTTATGCCTTCCTTTACCATTGTTTTTGCTTTCCAATCCCAAAAGTCATTCATTCATTTTATCTTCTTTTGTTCTGCAATCATGTTCATAAGTCAGTCACAAATCACAGTGCTCATACCAAAACTAAAAAGGAGCCGAAAGGTCAAAGACGCGTTACTATATTTTATCATTGTTACCACTGTTTGTTCACAAGCTAAGCTATTCAATGAATGGGATTTGAAAAGCTCAAGGAGTTCGTAAGATGAGAAATGACAAACAAAAACGTATAATTTTCTTAAGAAATGTATAAATTAATTTGTAAAATGTTGTATAAACAAAAATTGAATAACTTCAATTTTGTGTGTATATTTCTCCATCATTTCATTTATTTTAAAGAAATATTATTAATAACGAAGAGAGATACATAAAAAAAAAAATAACAATGTCGTCAGTGTAACATCTACGGTAACAAAAATGTACAATATTATTTTTTATTTATCATTTTTCATCATTAATAATATATCTGTTTATATAAAGATAAATACAAAAGTGATGTTATATAAATTTTTGTATAATTTTTATTATATATGTAATATTACTAATTTTATTATATTATTTAGTTTTGTTATTATCTGTTAAAATTTATTAAAAATAAAAAAGTTAAAACTTATTTCTTTTATAAAAAAAAACAAAACTTAAATACAATATCATTTTATTATTAGTAGTATTTTCAATCAAAATTAGCATTTTAGTTTGAAAATGTATATTAACACTTTAATGCAATTATTTACGGTACACATTATCGTAAAATTATTTTAAATGGATAATAAGATAATCAACGATATATATATATATATATATATATATATATATATATATATATATATATATATATATATAATCTTTTGATTTAATAAAAAAATATAACTTTTTTTTATCAGATCAAGTATTATAAAAGATAATAATGTGATAATCATGACTCGTACCTAAGACGACAATCAAATAAGTAGTACTACCAACTTTTGATTATTATTTTTATTTTTAAATAAATATATTTCACATGCTTATTAATATATATATATATATATATATATATATATATATATATATATATATATATATATTAAAATGATGGTGGTACACGATAATTTTATTTGTACTATTTTAATCTATATATTTATTTTAATTTAAGAGTTATGATTGAGTATTTTAATTTTCATAAAAAAAATGATATCCTCAAGAGAAAATGAGTGATGTACATTAGTATAAAGTAGTTTTACACTGAAATCTAATCATAAACCACTATTTTTAGTAAATTGACTTTTATTATAAGTAAAATGTCATAAAAAAATAATATTTGATTAATTGATAATATAAAACTATTTTACATTATCACCATTAAACTATATTCTCCCAAGTGTACACACACATATACATTTGTATATATATCCTTACCTCTTAAAAATGAGTTATATTATTCTTACAAATTTTTATATAATAGTAAATTTTACTTTAGTATTATTTTGTCTTTTTTTTTAATCATGTTACTTATCCATTATATATTACATCTGTTCCTATTTATAAAATTCAATTGAAAAAATTATTTATAAAATCTAAATTCATATTACCTGATCTATTAATTATGTTTATACTAAAACATTCCTAATTAAAGTCAGTTATGTTAATTTGGTTAAATGAATTAATTATAAACTTTTTAAAAAAACATACACTCTAATTTGTTAGAAAAAAAAAGAATATTAATTAAGAGAGAAATAATATAATACATGTATTATAATTGGTTAAAAAATATATAAGTACTAATAATGAAAGAAAAGTAGTATAAGAGTAATTTTAAAAAATATGTATACATAAATAAGATAAATTTATTATTATTATTATTATTAACTAAAATAACTTTTTTTTCTTCTTAATTTTGATAAATCAAATAATTGAGTGTTATATATGAGAATGAAAGCAGTATTTTTTTCTCCAAAATTCTAAAAAAAAAAAAAAAAACTTAAAAAAATAGTAGTGAAAATTGTGGTTGTGTCAAGTTGTTAGGAAGCAAGAGAAAAGGAGTGTGAAGTGAATCGAAATTCAAAAGGGCGACAGAAGAAGAAATTTTGGGGCCATTTGGAGAACCGAGCGTGGAAAAATGATCCTCCTTCGTTGTAAAGTGCATAAAGCTCTCACACTGTTCCCTATCAAAGCATCAAATGTCAAAAAGTGATTTTAATTCTTTTTTCAGTACTTTACCACAACACGCCAATACCTACAATTGCTCCTCATTTCCCTCTTTCAAATTTCAAATGACTTGTGACTTAATTACGGGCGTCATGGTTACATTACATGATACATCCACTCAAGAAATAGTGTGGAGAGAGAACAAATATTTGACCAAAAATATGCTTGAATGTTTGTTTAAGAAGAGATTGGTTAGAATTTAGAAAATAATTTTATATATGTGGAATCTATGTCCTAAAATTTCTTCATAAATATGAGGAAAAGTAAAGAAGAAAGAGTAGAATTATTATTATTATTATTATTTTTTTTTACATTTTTATCCTTGATTGAAAGTTTAACCAAAATTTGTTGAATAGGAGTTGTTGTTTGAATAAGAGTTGTTTTGTATTCAAATAAAGATGAGAGTAAAATTGTTTTATATTCATATACAGTTGTTAACAACAATAATTTGTTTTTTTATTTTTATATATATTCATTTTATTCGAACATGATTATTCTTTTATTCAAATAAAACAATTTTAGACATTGTTTTATTATAATAAATATGTTGTTTATTTGAATAAAACTTCTTTTAGAAAGTTGTTTATTCGAATAAAATAACTTCCAAGAAATTGTTTTATTTAAATAAACAATTTCATTTAATTGTATTTTGATATGTAATAAAAGGTTTAAATGATATTTTTTTTATTAATTATAATTTATTTTCTCTTTATTTATTTAAATCAAATGATTTTATAATATTATTTTTCTTATATATATATTTTTAATTAATCTATTTTTCTCAAACCAAACAAATTTATTTTCATCCTATTTCTTACTTATTTTTACTCATTTATTTCTCTTCATCCTTTTTTTTTTAATCTATTTTTCTCCTCACAATCAAACACATCCATAAATGTTTGTTTAAGGCTCATCTCAAATTCTAAAGCTATTGAATGAAAAATCTATCTCATATAACTTTTCTATACAATAAATAAACATGATAATACAATCATGCTATTAATATATTTTTGTCTTATAAAAGCTGTAACTTTTTAACAGTCTACATTTTTTATTTGACTTTGTTACATAGTTTTTTTAATAAATAAATACTAATTATGTTGCTAAAAGAAAAATAAAAAACTTTGATTCTATTTAAATACAAGACCAAAAATCAAATCCTTTGAAGATCAAAAGTTTATAGGCGAAAATTAGGGTGGGAGACGCATGCAATTTTTTTTTCAAATGTCTCATGAATAAGTTTTAAAATCAGTGTATGAATTTATTATTATTTTTTCTTTATTTCTTTCATGATTTGCTTATGATACTTTTTTCCTGTCATATCACTTAGGCACCCACCCTTCCATCTCCTCCGACCTTAGTAAAAGGCAATTTTCTTATTCACTGCTTCATTTTCTTTCAATCCATTGAGACACTCTTCCTCTTTCTCACCCTCTTCCACCTCTTTGTAGATGTCCTCCATGATTATGCTTTTGCTCTCACCTTTTATTGTTTTTCTTATGTTTTTTTCCCTTCCATGTCACCTGCATATTTGTGACACCTTCTATTATGAAATAATTTATTATTAAAGCATTGTAAAATTATTATATAAAATAATGTGTTTATTTTTTTTTGCAAATACAGACTATCACAATTTTAGCACTCCAAAGACCATTAACAATGAATCAAACTCAAAGTAAACATAATAGTAGAATTCATAAAGGAAAATTTGCATGTCCTATTTTGATGTTACAACATATTAGAGCATAATCAATCCAAAATAAAACAACAGTTGAGAGGAAGAAACCACCTTATAACATCATCATCAACATCTAATTGAGCTCTCTCATGCAAATGATGATCAACCCAAATACAAACAAACATGGGGACTGAGATACATATCTCACATCTTACTCAAAGTAGAGTAAAAGTAGCGAATTAAACGCACACAATTACATATTTCATTCACAATTCTTCAATCATATGCATATGATTGTAAACACACCAGATTTCATCCAGGTTACCCTTACTAAGGTCGAGGGGCCTCTAGAACTAGAAGAGCAGCCCTTGAGGGCCTAGTAAGGCACTAAAATGGATTGAGACAGAACCTAGAAAGCCCAAAAAAACACTACAACACAAAAAACCCTAATTTCAGCCCAGAACGACCGTTCCTAACCTTAGAACAGTCATTCCTAACTTGAAATTTGCACATAAACCCTAGTTGGGAACATTCATTCCCAATTAGGTAACCTAGTGCTTTTTTAAGGTGTAGAATGGTCGTTCCGGTGCTGGGAATGGTCGTTCCCTTTCCATGGGTGACTATATAAGTGTGCCCAAGGCTCACTCTTCTACACACCTCTTTCCTGGCACACACACGTATCATATTTGACTGCCCTTTCTCTCTGTAAATTTCTAAGTGACTGTGAGGCTTTTGTAGAGCGAAAGGCTACCAAAACACACCCTTGTACACATTTGTGAAGTTTCTTTTATAAAAGCTTTCTTCGAATGTTCTAATTTTTTCTCTTTTTCTCTCTTCTCTTTATTTGCTTTATTTATAACCCTATTCACATATAGTGAATGATTCGTCATGTAGATAATAAACTAATGTATGTTTTGTAGATTAATAAAATGTAAATTATTGTATGCTTAATATAATAAAAGGGGGTAAAGATTTAATTATATTGTTATTATGCTAAATTTATCATAGGGTACCAAGTTAGGGAATTGTGGAGTGCCTAATACCTTTCCCACACGTAACTGATCCCGAACCCGATTCTGGCTATGAAGGCCATAATCTATTTTTGAAAACCTTTTCTTTTTTTCTTTTTTGTTTCCTGATGTTTTGAACAAAATATTGATGGCGACTCCTTCGAACCTTTTCAAAAACCATTGGTGAAGGATTAGTCCGTCTTAGGGCATTCCAAAGCTGATGAGATTTTCAAAACGAAGTCCAAACCATCTGTGGGCAAGATCAGAATTTTTTGAGTTTCGATAGATGACAACTCCATTAGGAAAGGTAAAAGAGGGTCAGGCCCATTTAGTGATGAATTTAACACAATAATAAAAATAATTAAAATTTTAACCCCTTTTACATTGTTTGTAAATATTTGTTTTTCTAGTATGACTTTAATATCTACATGCTTGTTTAAATTTCCTCATTTGTTTAGAAATAAAATTGTACCCAAACCCTTGCACACAACAAGTTCTCTCTATACCTGGGGGGAAAAAAGATGACCTTAGGGAGTGGTTGATGTATGTCGTAACTCGAAAAATTCCAATCTTACGACCAATGGTTTGGACTACTTTTTAAAAAAATTTATCAATTAGGGAATGCCTGGAAACCAGACTAATCCTTAATTAATGTTTTTGAAAAATGAGTTCATGAAGTCGCTACCAATGTTTTACTCAAAAATCATTGGAAAAAGAAAATAATTTTAAAAATCCAATAATGGCCTTGATAACTAAAATTGAGTTCGGGGGTCAGTTTTGTGAAGGAAAGGTATTAAACACCCCTACAACTCCCTTAATCGGTACCTTATAATGAAACTAACATAATAAGAATTGGTAGTTTAAATATTTGATCCCCTTTATTAATGTTTATTTACATGAAATTTAAATTACACGATTGTCCCTAGAATATCTACATGATTATTGTTATTATAATAACATTTAAAATAAAATAAAAAAAGGTGGTAGATAATAAACTAATGTACGTTTTGTAGATTAATATAATGTAAATTATTGTATGCTTAATATAATAAAAGGGGTAAAGATTTAATTATATTGTTATTATGCTAAATTTATCACAGGGTACCAAGTTAGATCGTTGTGGGGTGCCTATTTAAATGCTGTTAAAGATTTTTTTTTTTTTTGTAGTAGTAGTGTAAGTTCTGTTTGTTGTTTTATAATTAGGATTATTATTCTATTATATGAACTTGTGTTAGGACCTAACTTAGTATCATTGTAATTACCCTTTCAAACCTTGTTTTTATTTATTGTTGTTTTGATGCATAATGTGATACTTCTACCCAATTGGCCTATTTTTATTTAGTAAAATTATTTGTAAAAACTCCTTTAAAAGTCATTGAATTGTATAATATGATAGCATGTGGGGTGAAAGGTGTTACATTAGTACTAGTGGATTAGCATGTACTCTGCAAGGTCCAACCACAAAACTTGATCTTTACTGAATTATGGAATACACACATATGATTTGACACATTTTTTAAGTGTAGTAATACATGCATGTTAATGATGGAATCATGCTTTGGAGTGCAAGAGGTGAGGAGGAGCTAAGGAGAAGAACATTCATCACTTCTCCCTACTTTTTCTATCAGTTAAGCTTACACAAGTAATGTCCATTTTCATAAATGTGGAAACTAATGTGATTAGATATTTGGGTATATGTTAAGTATGTTACTTTTACTCTTGGATTAATGTGAAATATACAAGATCTATACATTAAAAAATGGTAACTATTTATTACATTAGTTGTTTAAAAGTTTGGATATTGAATCGTCACAATTCAATAACACACAAAACCACTTGATCTGTTTCATTTAGATACTCCATCCATTTTAGATGTAGTCCCACAGTTTGAGATATCCTATTTTTATAAGATGAATCTAGTGAGATCAATAATTTCAACTAAATTAGAGTTTAATTAATCAAACAACACTCTAATATAAAGTCATAACTAAATAAATAAGTAAAAAAACTTACCATGCAAAAAGTTATTTGACCTTACAACAACACCTTATTATAAGAAATGAAAAGTTAATTAGTAGGGATGACAACAACACTTGTTTCAATGTGTACACATGAATGTATAGACCATGTATACAAAAAAACTTGCAAGATATATTAAAAGGTCACAATTTTATTAACTTACACAATTTTTTTTTATATAACATTAAAACAAAGGTAATATACTACACTTAATTAACCCTTTCCTACAAGCATCTCAAATAATTACCTATAAAAGTTTCACTAAGATATTTTTCTTCAATATTTAGACTCATTACGATGACAAAAGTAACGTACACTCCATTAATATTTTAACAAACAATTGAAAAAAGATATAAATCATTAAAATATAAAAGTTTGATGGCATAAATCGCAAGAAAAATTACTTGAAAACAAAACTCACTAAAAAATGAAAGTTGGTAAGCACATGCAATTAAACCTCGGCAAACATGTTACATTATTAAATTTATCCATGTGAATACTCGTTAATATTTTGTCAAACTTTTTATAAAAGAACACAAATCGTGAAAATCTAAAAAATTGAGAACATAATTTGTGAGAAAAGAATTTACAAAATTAAAAAAATAAAAAAATTAAATCTGATGATACCAAATTACCAATCTACCTATATGCATTATAAAGAGAGAAACTAGGCACTATCTAATATTAGGTGTGTACCAGCAAGATCGTTATTGGGCAAATAGGTCAATGACTGAGATGATTGTTCTATTCAGTCATGGATGTAAATCGATATTGCCATAAATAGAATTTCCTGGTGACAGTGGAAATAGGCAACATTTTGTGCTTGGTGATTAGACATTAATGGTTATTGAGTATAGAATTGAGGATGATATTGTAAGTCATGTTGATTAATGATTATGGACATTAGACAATGTAATATAAGTGGTTTCACTAGTTTGATTGCTTGGTGACAAGCTGTAGAATTCAATAAAATCCTACCGTATCATAAACACTACCTCCATGTGCAAATGGTTAATGCATTTTTACTATTTCTTTCAGAGTATTAAAAATATTTTTTTAATTATTTGTAAAAATAATTAACTAAAAAATAGTACGAAAAATCGAACATAATTAGACTCACCATAAGATTTTCATAAAAGCTATGATATATTTTAATTAATATTAAAGAAAAACATATCTAACTAATAACTAAATTCATACACAATGATGATAGCTTCGCTTATAAGTAGTACACATCCTTCATAAAATCAGTACTCCTTAAGTATTTCACAAATTTTATTAGATTAGTTGTTCTTAGAGCGATTTATTTTGTTGTGCTATCTTTTGCCTGTTTTTATTTTTTTTACTCCAAAATTATTTTTATAGAAATAATCTTATTTAAATTAAATAAGACTATTATAAATAACAAAGTTCTTTTATTATAAATTTACACAACTGAATTCGAATTTCAAGATAATTAAATAAACTGCATCAATATCGTACTAGTTAATATGAGTTCAATAATTCTCCTCTCTATTTGAATATCTCATATCTTTTTCTCTTGAGCTTTAATATTCCTATGAAACTTTTAGTTTTGTTCAATTGAAATCTATACGCACAATAGATTATTAAATAAAAAATATTAAAATAATGAATATATGTCAAATAAATAAATTCATTTTTCTATTTATGTATTTATAATATATATATAAATTAAATATATATACTTAAAAAAATTACGTCTAACATTTTTTTAGGTTAAATTATACTTCTAATATTTTATTTTTTGATTTTTTAGATTTGTTTTAGTTTTCTCTTTTAAAATATTTGTTTTGGTCATATATTTTCTAAATTTAGGTAAATTAAGTCATTTTGATACAATAATTATTTTAATTTTGAAACACGATTTTAAATTATTTTTTTTTATTAATTCAAGATGTGAAACTTGTCTAATTGAATTCATATATATAAAAATTATTGAATCAAATATGAAATTTAAACAAAAAAGTGTTATAAATATGATAAAGCTCGCATAAAAATGAGTCAAAAGAAACAAAAAATTTTAAAATATGTAACTTCATAATATTTTCTAGTTACTCGTGGGGTATATTTTTACATAATTTTTTACTACATTTATAACTCTTTTGGACCCCTAGTGCCACAAATTAAATGAAATTTGTTGTTAAAAAAAAAAAAACTCTTTTAGATTCAAATCTCAATTGAATTCCATAACTTTCATATAAGTGAATTTAATGTTATAAATTTTATATATTGATTTAGTTAAAAATAATTGACTTATATCTTAAAATTGAAATTGATCAATTTTGTTTTTTGAATGACTAAATCAGCTCAAATATAAAAGATAAATAACCAAAGTAATCATTTTAATTTAACACATAAAAAATAAAATAAATGGAAAATGTATAATTTATAATTCTTTTTATCCTAGAGTTCAAGAATTGTTTTTTCTTTTCAAAGAGATTTCTTTCCGAGCTCAATGCCCCTTTCCTCATTAGGTTTCTTGATTATGTTTCACCAAAAAAAGATTCTTAATTAGGAAAAAATCAAGCAAAAGAAAAGTAAGAAAGCATTCAAATGACAATGATCATAATTTTTTTTCCAGAGATATGGAATAATGATTAAACATTAGACCATGAATATTACCTCTAATGATCTACCTGTAATACCACTAATACGAATATTGACGACTGTCTTTTATTCTCTTTGGTATATTCAAGTTTAAATTTAATGCCCGGTAGAGACTGCCAGAAATTATCAATCGAAAAGGTTTCTGAAGAAAACAAAAACAAGTTTATTTAGTTACAAATTGGTTTCGTGGAATTATCAATTGCCGATTTGACTTGTATTATTGTTGACTTTGGATCAAGAAAAGTTAGGTGACATCATGCTTCCTAGTGGAGGTTATATACCACTTATAATTGCTCATGGTTTATAATGTCAAAATGAGTTTTGTGATCTATTAATGATAAATTAGTAAAATATTATGTTAGAAAATGTAGGGTCAAATAAGTTTTCTTCATTTTTTTTTTATATAATTTAGTTCTTAGGATTAAGTTATTTTTGTTAAATGATGATGTATCTCTACATGTGATTTAAATAACATTTTGATAGCGGTCAGTAACTTGATAAGTCTAATAACACATGTTAAGGTATAAACTCTGAGATGTTCTGATGTTATCTTAAGATGGTAAATGGATTATGAGTCTAACTCTGTCTTATAAAATTGATTTATAAAATGAGATTTGCTCCCGCTTATAAATTTTTTATTTGTCTTATCTCTAGTCAATGTAATGCTTGATTTTTTTTCAACAATGTGTACTAATAAGTCATGATTGAATAGATTATTGATGCCACGTGGCTATCTAGTAAATGTCAAATTGTCACTAGTACACAAAGGGTGTTTTACGTCGTGTATTTTGACCATTTTACGTCGGAAAAGGGTCCGACGTTAATACGGGAGTCGTAAATTTACGTCGCCACTGGAAGACGACGTAAATTTACGTCGGGCAACTTTTCAGACCGACGTAAAAAGGGTCAAAATCGTGCCACAAATTTACGTCGGACGTGGCCTTGTCCGACGTAAATTTACGTCGGTCTTTGCCAGGCCCGACGTAAATTTACGTCGGACAACGCCATGTCCGACGTAAATTGTGGCAGTTTTTTTTTTAAAAACGTTTGTAAATTGATATACCCAACACCTGCATATAAATATAATCCAGAATACCAAATCTAAACCAGGCAGTCCAGAATAGAAATTCAAATTGTATTTCAAAATTGAATGACAAAAAGAAAATAATATATAAATCTTAAAAAACATAAATTATGACAATGTAAATCCTATTATCCTAAAAAAGCTATAAAACATGTTTGTCAATGCTATCTAAATAACTAACTATCAAACTATAAACATAATATCTAACTAACTAAACTTAGAAAAAAAGTTGCCCATTGTTCTCTTATCTTGAGCATCTCATCTTCGGGCAATGGAGATGGATCTTGAAAGACCTGAAAGGGTAATTTAAGTGTCATTAATATGCAATGTTAATTATTCTAAAGGTAAATATAGTTAAATAAATTTTGATATGAATTACCTGCGCCCAAGAATCAATAATACCCGCAGAAACTATGGCTTTCATCCAATACATGATGTAATAGCCACATTCAAACGAGTCTTGTTGCTTATTACACTAAAATGAGAAACAAATAACTATTAATTCCAAAGTCAATAAATTTAAATATTATTGACTGTATGAATTAATTTGCTAACCTTAGGGTATATGAAATGCAATGACTTTGATGATCTGGCTCTTCCACTTAATATATTAGCTCCAGACACGATTCTAATTAATTGAAATAAAAATAAATGTTAGCCAATATATATAATTACAGTGTTAAAACATAATGAAAAAATTTAGTTACCCATGTAATTGGCTTTTAATTTCCTGGCTTGGTTTTCGATGAAGTGAACAAAACCACACCACGGTATATTCCTTAGGAATGATTACCATTAACTGCCAATGAGACCTACATTGTATGACAAACAAATCAGTTAAAAAATTACCATGATTAAAAAATCAATTAAAAAACTAACCCGTCAATGTATGGAGCCATGTATATATGTCTTCTTGAGTCACTCATCCATGTTTGCATATATTGTTGGATCTGGACCTGAGTGTTTCCTGATTTTTGGATGGATTGAGGCTCAATAAATCCATATACTTCTGCTTGTGCTTGCTCCACACTCAATTTGTCCATGTACCTAACACAAATAATTATTATAAGTTAAATGTAATTATTGTAAATTTAGACTCATAAAAGAAAATATGACTTACATGGCCCACAACTGTATGATAGATATATTTAACATGGAGGTTCCCCCAACAATCTCTAATGCATCAGGCAGAGATATGTATAGTGGAACATCAGAGCTATCAACTCCAAAAACTCTAATGTCCCACTGCAATTGAATTGGTTGCTTCTTTAATCGTGGTAATTTGATTAGAAGCTTAGATATGGGATCATCCTCAGCTTCTGCGATATTAGCATCATGAACATGAGGTTCTCTCATGACCTCCTTACCACGATCGATAAAATCCTAAGAAATTTGGTACATCAGTGTGAGCATGTTCCCCTGAGAAATTTGGAGCAGCACAACTCCCTTTAGTGCTGACTCGAACACCATCATGAGCAACTGCAGTCTGTTGCTGAGAACGAGCCAAAAGTTCAAACTTCTCTTCAAACTGTTTTTCAATATTCTTCAGTTTCTCTTCAAACTGCATCTCCAATCTCTGCTCCAATTTCTGTATAACCTTTTGACTGCAAGAGTCGACAGTGCTCCTCGATGATCGGCCACCAAAGAAATCTCGGTGGCTCCAAGAACCACCAACACCACGCACACGACCTCCGTGCTCTGGCTTTCCTATGGCCGTTGTGAGGATATCATTCCGACCATCGGAAACAAATGAGCCTTGGGTGCTCTGCTCAACTAAATTCTCCTGCAACAATAAGGAAGATTAAAAAATCTTATGAATTAAATGAGTTGAAATGAAGAGTCTTAATTTGTATATTTTTACTTACTATTTTATTAGCAACGACCCTTGCAGACTCAGAAGTCATTTGCCCATCTGGTTTTGTCCGGGCTGCTATCCACATCTCATGGCGGGGAGGTGACTCCACACGGTCAGCATCCTCAACCCCTGCTGCCTGTGCCCTAGCCTTCTTCATTTGCTTTTTTTTTCTTTCATATCCCCCTCTTGACAATAGATGGGGTGCATCATTCTTGGCTTGTCGTTCTTGGGCAGCTATTCTTTTAGCCTGCAATAATACAAAAAAAAATGAGATAAATTAAAATATACCTTAAGTATTTGTGTCAATGTAAAAGTTATCGATAACTAACCTGCCACGAAGGGTCCAATCGAGTGGCACAAAATTGCATCCACTCCTCATCAGTGATCTGGTACTTTAGACAGGGAGTCTCATTTTGGCGCTCTCCAAATACATACTCCCGTGTCAAGAAAGTCTTGAAGTCTCTCCACCTGCTGGCAAGGGCAGATAACATCTTCCTCCTCATGCCCTCAGTGTTGGGAATGTCAAAATTTTGCTATGAAAATAACAACAAATAATAAATAATGTATTTAAGTTATATAATATTGAAAGGATGTGAAAGTATATACCTGAATATCCTGCCACATGAGGTTCTTGTCAACCTCCTGAACGTCATCCCATGATGGAATGATAATAGAAACATGTCGTCGAGCTAGGACTCCCAAATAGCTCTTAAACTTGGCAGCATTTGGGCCTGATGCCTTGCCAGAACGAGGATCCACCTCAACCGATGTCCTCTCCTTGGCAATGCGCCCAGCTGTCAACCCAGACAATCGAGTGACAGATCTACCTTCCCTCCTTCCACTGCCAGACCCAGAATCCTCCATAATCCTGAAAAAATTAAACTGTCATTATTAAAACAATGAATTAATTGAATAGACAAATAAAGTAAAAAAGATAATAACAATATAGCAACAAAATAACTAATAAAAAAACAAATAATACATAAACAGAAACCTATTAGGTTGGAATGTTTTCCCATATTCCTTCAGCATGATCACTTCGAATAGCATGTATTTCGTCCACTTCATTGTCCGCAATAGGACCAAATGATCTGCTTGAAAAAGACGGTGTCTCATGCATATCTAGAGACTCATCTTCGTGAGTTCCATGCATGGTTCTTCCTTCGAGGACCACTGACCATTTCTCATTACATGGATCATTTACATAAAAAATTTGTCTTGCTTGATATGCCATAATAAAAGGTTCATCCTTATAGCCGACCTTATTCAAATCAACCAAAGTAAACCCTAAATCATCTGTCCGCACACCTGTATTGCCATCAACCCATTTACACTTGAACACAGGCACTCTAAACGTAACATAATCAATTTCCCATATGTCTTCTATGACTCCGAAATAATCGAACACATGGACAATAATATGCCCCTTTGATGGGTTTCCCATTTTCTCTTGCAAATTGTAAGAACTCTTCAACTCCATTTCTGTACTCTTGACTAATGCGACTTGCATTCATCCAACTTCGATTCATTATCTATATATTAACACAAATTAACTATTGACTCAGTTATTCATAATTTTTTTAACCTAAACTACAACCCTAAAAAATCGATGGTAAACTAAAGGTCAATGCCTAAAAAAGTCTCTTCTTTAATGCATCTGGAACGGCCGTACTGAAACTAGAACGGGACGTTCCAGATCATCAAATTACAACAAAAAAAATTCCAGTAGAACGGGCCGTTCTCCATGCGGTACGACCCGTACTGCTTGCAGAACGGCCCGTTCTGCAAGGAGAACGGCCCGTTCTGCAAGGAGAACGGCCCGTTCTCCTTGCAGAACGGCCCGTTCCAGAGGAACAAATAGCAAAAAAAAAACAAATAAATTACGGGGACAACAAACTAACCTCAAACGACCAACGTGCTGACACTTACAAACTTGGATACGTTGAATGTAGCCGTAAACGCAGAGGGAGACTCAAGTAATTCAGAGGATTTCGTATAAACTGTGAGCGCGGGAATGAAAATGGGACTTTGGGGGCAATATAGGAGAACTATTACGTCGGATAAGGCGTCGCCGACGTAAATTTACGTCGCCCTTGTTGAACTCCGACGTAAATTTACGTCGGATTTGGGTGGGACCGACGTAAATTTACGTCGGACTACAGGGAACCGACGTAAATTTACGTCGGAATAGTGGTACTCGACGTAAATTAACGTCGGATTGGAGGTACCCGACGTAAATTACCTAATTTACGTCGGTCTAAGAGAGGTCCGACGTAAATTAGTCTCCACTTATTTACGAAACTGCCACCGCGTTTTTACAACGTCGGTGTTTGTGGTTTGCGACGTAAATTGGGTGACGTAAATACCCTTTTTTGCACTAGTGTGTATTTGTAACATCCCAAATGTTTATAATAAATTAATTAAAAAAAATAATTTAATTAATTCAAAAATATTTCAAAAATGAGAGTTATTGATAAAATGATATTTTTATAAATTAATTATTATAGATAATTGTAATGTTTTTAAAAGAGCAATAATGGATGGGCTCTGCCGACAGGTTATGCGTGGGTTAGGGATAATATTTTTATATAAATATGTTAGTAAAGTTAGAGTTGTCTCACATACTCTTAACGAGTGCTCTTATGATCTAAAAAGGAGAGACAACTGGAGGCAGTTGGAGACAATCTTAAAGATGCATATTTGGAGTTTGGCATTCATTGAGGTAAAGAGGAGTGAGAACCTCGATCTGGGTATGAGTTATCTCCATAGTTGCAAAATTGATCCTCAATTCTTTTGTTTGTATTTGAATGCATGAGGGATTAAATCCAAAATTGATTGTGAATTTTGTGTGTATGTATACATTTGACATTCCCTTGTTTTTTGATGATATTATTGAGCCATGAATGCATTTTTTATCTATACATTTTTTATGTATTGTGGATTTTTGGAGAACCCTAAGGATTAATTCAAAGCAAATTATAGGAGAAACAAATATGAATGGGAAACTTATTGAGTAGAATGAAATAACTATGTAGTAGATTCCCCTTAATGTCACATAATTTTGTAGTCATATGTTTAGGTTTTATAACTTGTAATTCACAAATTATGCAAAAAAAAAAAAAACTTGTACTAATATTGTGTCAAGCACGAGCATCATGCAATAGGAGACTCTTTGTGACAACCACATTGGGTGTGAGGGCCATAGAGTGCTCGCGATATTGATGGCATCGAGAGTGAGTATGGTCACGTCAGGCATGGGAGCTCTAAGGGGCTCCATGTTGTCAAATTTATCAGGCATAGGGAGGGCCACATTGGGTGTGATTTGTCCAAAGGCTCTCAGCCTTGACTATGTCAGGTGTAGTGCACCCCATGCCAACGCTATCTTATGCCTACAACAAATATGTATGTAATTGATTGAAAAACGTGAATAATCTTAATAAGTAAAACCATATGAACTAATTGATTATGATAAGTGAAATATGTATGTTTAAGGATGTAGTGTGGAAAGTTGACAATGTGTGTGATGCTAATGTAAACCCGTAAAATTGTGAGATATGCAAATGTGACAAAATTGCAAGTGATCATGTGATTAAGTCTAAGTATATCTTAGCGGTGTAAAAGTCTAGGTGAATTGCCTAGTAGAGATGTGAATAATGTGAATTGAGAATTGTAAACATGATTAATAAGAATATGCATTGAGTTTGTATGACATATGCATCACATGTTTTGTGATGGGTACGATACAGAATACGTTGTTAGGGAAGGTTCCCTTTGTGTCAAAGCTTAAGGATTGATGACCTTAGGGATAACTAGGTTTGAGAGCTACAAACTTGTCCATTGTGTGCATGCAGTGAAACTTAACCAACATAGTTATCTCGATGTGCCACCGGCGTATATACTATTAGTGTAGAGTGTTGTGATGGTTGTGAGTCAACATGTTCTCTTAGGCTACTTATACCTTTAGGTCGAGATAAAGTGATTTTACTGGAACCAAATGCATATAGTTTAGGAGAGTCTTGTTCATTGCATGAACATAACATACCTAATAAATTTGAATTATGAAATTGATATATGCTGAAATGTGATGAATGATAGTGCTACAAAATGTGGTTTGAAGTATATTGCCTTGACTATTAAAATCTATGGACGAAATGATTGTTGATGAGCTATATGCATGTACATTATTGTGTTTATTATGTGTGTAGCTACCCAACCATTTCCTATATCGATAATCAAAGTGAGATGTTTCTCACTTCCATTTTTTTTGGAGTTTTGTTTTGTTGTGTGTGTGCAGGCGAATTTGACTATGATAATGTTAGAGTGAAAGTTTAGGTCTTATATTGGGAATACTTTGATAAAATGTGACTAAGGCGGCAGTTAGGAAACTGTTTTCTACTAGTATTTGCGTTAGAAATCTAAATGCCAATAATTGAATTTGTTTTTAGTATCAATTCAAATTTCTTGTAATCATTTTTGAATTTGATTTTGTTATTAATTGTTGAGTTTTAATCAATACCATACTTCTATCTTAAGTTTTAATTTATTCAAAAAATTATTGTTATATTTATTAATTTAATGCATGCAAGGATAAAACGTGTTACAGTACAACACATAATTTTTTCTATTAGGTCATGTCAAAACATTTTTTTTTGAAAATAAAAATGTTATTAAAACAACAATTCTCTGCTAAGATTGTGAGCAAATAGAAAAATTATACATGTTATAGATTTGACATCTACTAAGTAGTCATGTAGGCATTTGAATCAATTGTGGCTTATTAGTACATATTATTATTTTATAGATAAAACTTAATCTTAAAGACCGATTATGTGACAAAAAGTTAATGAAAAATTGAAAGTTGGTAAATTTTTTTAAAAAAACTAAAAATTAAATTAATTAAAAATTAAAGAACTAAAAACTTATATTTAAGTAAAAAACTTATGATTCTTTTTAAAAATGAGATGAATTTGGATTTAATCTTTGCTATTCAATTAATGTGGACATTTATATCCATTATGATTTTTTTAAACGTACAAATATCTTTTTTCTTAATAGTTGGAAGTGTTATATAGTGTAATAAATCGATAATTTAAGTGATTTGATATTTGAGTTCTTTAATTGAGAAAGAATTGAAGTTCAATCTTCGCTTTGGGTATGAAATCGTGATTGGATATGTCAATTTTCTCCCATAGAATCTGACTCGATAAGAAAGAGTTATATCTCTATAAAAAAAAATTAAAGAAGTTGCCAAAATGAATGGGGTATAACAAAGTAAGCTGAGTTGCATGAATGTCATAAACTTATTATTTCTTTCATTTTTTTTTTATAGTTGTTTTAGCACTATTTTTTTTAATTCTTTTTTCACTTTTACTTTTCTAAAACCAACAAATTATTATTATTTTTTTCATTTTTACTTTTGATAATTAATATATGTTTATTGAACAACGTGTCTATTCATTTTTTAATACTTATTTCTTATCCAACCACCTAAAAAGTATAATAGAAAAATAGATAATAAATATTTTAAAAAATTAAAATATTAATTATTTTCTTAATTCTTGTGCATAATTTTAAACGTCAATGAAAAAAAAAATAGAGGGAGAAATTCAATTTCTATGCTAAAATAGTTGTGGCTAAACTGTATTATTCGGTGTTGATTTCAGGTGATTTGGAATCCAATCGTTTAAGCTTCTCATAATTAGACACAATGTGAAAAACAAAATCTTAGACCAAGGGTCCCATTTTCGGGTTCTGGACAGAGAGAAAAGAGGGAACTGGAAAAAACCTTAATTAATGATGTTGTACGAAGATATATAGTAATTAAAGATTAATTTGATTAAAATGAAACATATATATATAAGACTAATACTTAAAAAAGATATTCATATATTTATATAAAACATTTGTAAATTTACTATTCTTTAAGTATATATCAATATCTATAACTATTGTTATATTTATAAATATTCAAATCTATTAAATTAAAATTATTTTTAAAATCATAAAATAATAGAAAAATACAATAAATTAAAATCATAATAATATAATTATTTTTATAAATTATAAGCATAATAGCTGTGTAGCATGCGAATATACATTATTGTACTATTCTAATAAAGTTAAACATTTTTGGTTACGTAATAAAGTTAGAAAAATATTCTTTAGACAATTTATTTCTATTTGTGAATTTATGAGTGCTTGTGAATTTCTAGAGAACCCTAAAGATTAATTCAAAACAAATTATTGGAGAAACAAATATGAATGGGAAATTTATTGAGTAGAATGAAATAACTATATAGTATATTCCCTTAATGTCACATAATTTCACAATTATATGTTTAGGTTGTATAACTCGTAATTCACAAATTATGCAAAAAAAAAACTTGTATTAATACTATGTCGAGCATCACATGAGATTGTCTAGCGCCACATAAGGTTGTTGAGCACAAAGTAATAGAGGACTCTTTGTGATGACCACATTGGGTGTGAGAGTCATAGAGTGCTCACGGTATTGATGGCGTTGGGCATGAGCATGGTCACGTCGAACATGAGAGCTCTAGGTGTAACACTCTCTACCCCAACATACATGTACAATAATTATTAAAACATATTCTCTGGGTTTTAAAATCTTTTGAATCAAAAGAATGATTCCACTAACAGAAAAGTCGAGAATTCACATTCATGAACATAAATCTTGGTCAAATGCGGAATTTACAAGAAAATGAAACATGAGTTTTTCCAAAATAAAGTAACAATGATGAAATCCTAAACTAAGCCTAACTATGCCTAACTATGCCCTAATATGACATATCCTATCAGAGCACGCCCAACTGAAGCTTACGCCTCATCACCAACATCCTCATACTGATGATCACTTGTAACACCATTTAAACACATACAAAAAACAATATGGGAGTGAGAAACATCTCGCTCAGGTTCAGGTGTAGAAATAAAGGTTAGACAGCACACACACAACAAATATAATACAAGTCACAAGCATCAATCACATATAAACAATACACATACACAATCAGTATCACATGGGCACTCATTCATCATGCAATGATGTCATGGACTCGACTCATAAATGCATGCATGTGGCGCCAGTCACGTGTCTCATAATCACATATAATGTGGTATGCTGCCGAAGCAACATACTTGGAGTAGTCTAGGAGTACATGTCAGTTCAACTGTGCACTCTCAACTAGAAGGATGTACTGCTAGGGTTTTGTCAGGATAGCGAAGCCACGCAAGATACGTCTCATGCACACAAACGGGCAGAACTAGGCCTTCCAAACTGCATTATCCCCTAGGACTCCTCCAATATGTTTCACACTTGGAGAGCCTTCCCTAACGATGTACTCCATATCGTACCCCATCACATAAATGCATATGATGCATGTCACACATTCACAAACTCATGGACTCAACATTTTACTTGTCAAGAAACTTCATGACTTATCTCATTTCATCACGTTTCACATTCTTATAGTCATAGTATTCACAATAGCACGTAATTCACATCATGTCTCATGTCACTTGTTCACATTTCACATTTCTCATAATCATACTCATACGATCATTTGGAGACTCTTGTCCTTATCATGCTCATAAAACATATTACTTACATTAACACGATAATAAGGCAATTCCCACATAATTTGCACCTTCAAACAAGACATAAAACATGTAAAACATCACAAGGGTCACGCCCGGCGCGTCCTAAATAGCGCCCGGCGCATTAGATGTCGCACCAAAAGTGGAGCATTACGCCCGGTGCGCCTTGAGCGCTCGCGGCGAATTTAATGTCGTGCCTAAAGCGGAGAATTTTGCCTGGCGCAGCTTCACACGCGTTTGGCATGACTTTCTTGCGCTCGGCACAACTTTCCTGAGCCCAGCTCAATTTTTCTGAGCCCGACTCAATTTTCCTAGGAAACTATAAATTTGTGCCTGGTGCGAAGAACTGTGCCCGACGCTCTTAGTACGAACCTACACTTCGCAATCAGACAATTTTTCACAACCAACATGTAATCATATAAATCAATCGGTAAAAATCTTCCAAATAACACTTAGAACATAAATCCATACTCAATTTTACATAAAATACCTCAAATCTTGTCAAAAGATCATACCCCTAATTGTTTCTCATAGGGTTTCTCACAGGAACTCACATAGCACTCTAGTTCATATCAAAACTTATCTAATTTCGAAATCAAACACATATTCATGCATCACATCCAACAAGGAACACAACAGAAAAGTCATACATCAAAATAGAAAACATTCATATTTTGTATGCTCTTAGAAGCATGCATCAGGCAAGGGATTGAGGGTCAATCCTTCTACCCAACAGTTATTCTCACACCCCCGAGTGAGGTTTCTCACTCCCCTCTTACCTTGATGAACAGAAGATGAAGCACAAGCGGAATCGGGTTGGTTCTCTCCTTCAGGTTCTCCTTGGTCTTTAGAAAGCGTAGGAAGAAAATGAGTCAGGAAGAAGTGGATACGTGAAATGACTTGGTAACCTCTGATAACCTCTCTTAACCCCTTTTTTTCTCAATTAATAAAATAAATATTAATAATAAATATCAAAAGACCTTCAGGTCCCTCCTTCCTTTCTCATAAAAAAATAATAATAATAATATTAAACATACCTTCTTCCTTTTATAAGATAACTTAAACATAATTATTAATAATACAATACATTTCATAAAAATAACTCCTGTTCCACTAATTAAACAAAATATAATTACAAATCGTGTCACGTAATTAAAATAGAGTTCATCTCACTAGTTAAATAATATTCAAAACTCTAAAATAAATACATTAAACGTGAAAATAATTTCTAAAATACTATTTATTATAAGATATGAAATTCAAGGTGTTACACTAGGGGACTCCTATTGTTAAATTCATCAAGCTTAGGGAGGGTCACATCAAGTGTGATTTTGTCCAAAGGCTCTTAGCCTTGATTGCGTCGAGCATAGTGCACCCCACACCAGTGCTATCTTATGCCTACAACAAAGGTGTATGTAATTGATTGAAAAATGTGAATAATCTTAATAAGTAAACCATATGAACTGATTGATTGTGATAAGTGAAATATGTGTGTTTAAGGATATAGTGTGGAAAGGTGAGAATGTGTGTGATGCTAATGTGAACCTATAAAATTGTGAGATATACGATACATGACAAAATTGCAAGTGATCATGTGACTAATTATAAGTATATCTTAGCAGTGTAAAAGTATAGGTGAATTGCCTAATAGGGATGTGAATTATGTGGATTGAGAATTGTGAACATGATTAATAAGAATATGTCATACAAACATACATTACATGTTTTGTGATGGGTATGATACAAAATACATTGTCGAGCCCCTTTGTGTCAAACCTTAAGGATCAATGACCTTAGGGATAACTAGGTTTGGGAACTACAAACTTGTCCATTGTGTGCATGGGTGAAACTTGACCAATATAGTTATCTTGACATGTTATTGGTGTATATCCTCTTAGTGTAGAGTGTTGTGATGGTTTTAACCCGACATATTCTCCTAGACTACTCATACCTTCAGGTCGGGATAAAGTGATTTACTAACACACTACAAGAAAATAGTAAAATCGCGACCCAGAGATTGCGACGGTTATACTATAACCGTCTCCGCTTCTACATTGCGACGGTTTACATGGCAGTTCCCATTAACTGTCGTTAAATTGTTAAATATTGAGGCAGTTTAGTAGAGTTGTCGCAATGTATAAAGAATGAGCCACAAAACGAAAAGCTTCAATTTTGTTCGCGCCTGTTTCACTGAAATGCTCCGTTTTCACAAAACCCTCCTCCTTCATTGAGACCGCAGCCCACCCCGCCGCACTGCGCACATTGTTGACTACGCTCCTCTACAACAAAAGCTATTGCGCTCCTCTACAACACAAGAGCTATTCCACTCCTCTACAGCACAAAACCCTGGTACATATCTTTTTTCTCTTTTTACCCCCAAATTGGTAGCATTTATGTCTCGACTCAAAAACCCCCAAACACGAGAGTCTTTCATAACTCGCCAAACCAAAAATCAGTTTATTTATGTTACAATGCGAGAGGGAGCGAGAAATACACCTTACATTTCATGGTTAGGGTTGCCTTGTTTTTTGATATCAATGTTTGGGGTTTCAATTTACCTTGATTCCCTATGGTGTGAACCGTTCTCAAGTCTTCGTAGTGTTCCTTTGTGATGGTTAGTGAATAACAATCTATGTTTTTACGTGTATGATTGAACAATTTGAGCTTTTTCCTTTCATGTGATGTTCATTTCTGTTGACCCATAAATTAAACGGTGCAAAAGTGTATAAATACCTGTTAATCAGCACCAGACAGACATGCATATGACAGCCAGAACGGTGAGTTCAATGAATATATATAAATATTCCAATAGAATATAGACCACAGGCTCACTTTTGTAATAGAATAAAAATATGTTTTAAAGTAGAGTAATACTAATGAGAATATATTTTAGTTTTTAAGAAGATCATTTTCTCATTTTAAATTAAAAAATAGCTTTACATCAAGTGTTGGGTTTGCTTGTTTCCCCATGTGAATTGGTCTGTCTTTTTCATGATTGTAGTTTTACAAAGGAGCATCTTAATTTTCTTGGTACTAAACTCATTGATGATTAAAATCTTATTTTCTATTTATTCAACAATGTTAGGTCCTAGCTGTTCAGGAGAATAGTGGACAATTTCAGGGAATTGGAGTCTACAAATTCCCTACTGGAGTTGTTGAGCAGGTAGATGTGTTCAATATCTTTGTTATAAAGAAATAAGGATCTATACTACGTGCATATAATCTACTTGTTCAATTTATGTAGGAAGAGGATATTTTTGTAGTAGCAGTAAGAGAGGTCAAAGAAGAAACAAGGGTAAGTAATCTCATTGTTGTACCAATTAAATATAGATTATTCCTGAAATTAATTATATGATCACGTGTCAGTAAAGTTTATTGTTGTTATAAGCATAATTATTTTGGGTTCTCTCAATTTTTAGGTTGATTCAGAATTTCTGGAGTTATTAGCATTTAGGTAGCATGTTTATATGAATATATTTTGATTCATGTACTAAATGTGATGTTCTAATGATTTAGGTAGCTAGCATTTAGATATTAGCATTTAGGTAGCATGTTTATATGAATATATATTCCACGTATCTTCCACATATCTTTTAAAATATTCTGTGCTTATGGATAGTAATAAACTAAAAATATAATTTTTGTTACTCTTTCCACTGTGAAGGTATCATTTAAAAGCTTTCTCTGCCCATTAAAGCTTTCTCAGACAAAAAATATGTACCATCAATTTGAATTGTTTTCTTTTATAATCCATTTTCTTAAACTATATAATGTTAGTGTTAGTAGTAGTTAATTCACGAGATAGTATCAAAGCTTTTATGACCATGTACTATCAATAGTGTTAACCACCAAAATTATCCTGAACGTGCAAGAACCATATACCCATTTTTTAAAACTAGTCTGAATCCCATTCATTAATTAAGGTTTAATTCCGCTGTTGGCCAAAAAAAGAAATCAGGCAAGTTCTTTAATATAAAAGGAGAAATTTAGTATAAAAGAAAAGAAGTATGTGGGGAGGTTCGATTTTTTTGTGTGGGGTTTTACTTGGTAGGTTCGATTTTTTTTTACATCAAAAAGAAGATCCTAAAACAATTGGTCACATATGATTTGGATGCTTGTGTGATTTTTGATGAGTTTGGTATTGTCCCCTGCGAGTTAGACATGCTCTATGTTTTTTATGCAAACTGTACTGCTATAACAACAATTATATTTCTTTGGCACTTTTGTTGAAAGTGGACTTTGTGATGGTTCTAATGGTTTTGGAAGCACCTATTTTGTGCGTTATAGGCGAAGCAATAAAGCAATGGTAATAGCAATTTCATTTGAACATGGTTCTTTACGTTGGATAATAATCATATTAACCCTGCTTATTATTGTCTTATAGGATATGTCTAATAAAAATGCTGCAAATCGTGCAAAGCTAATGATCCCCCACATACTAGGCTCTAAAACTCTTGCAAGGAAAAGGGATGAGTTGGTATATATGGTTCAATTTCTTATTTTAACTAGCTAATATGTTTATTGATAATTTGTATTCTTAATCATTACATGATGCTTATTGTTAGGAGTTGTTACATGGCCGAGAATTTAGTAGAGCAGAAATGTATCAAGTTTCTCACAAAAAGCCTGATGGAAATTTTGTTAATGAAGAGGCTAGAGAGTTACATGTAAGCTTAATGTGTTATTTGAACTTTATTGTTATTTGAACTTTATTATTATTTGTGGTCTAGTACTGTTTAAATGTTATTATGTTTAATGTTATTTACAGGAAAAGTTAGAAAATGAAATGCAAAATTGTTCTGAAAATGAAGCTTTTGAGAGAGTTTGTGGGAAAGAACATCCTGGCTATGTACGTGGTATGGGACTTGGAGTTAGGCCATCTCAAATCATTGGATCTTTTTCTTATGCAACATCATCAACTACTTCCTTTCAGTCTAATGAAAAGATGGAACAAATGCAAACTGAAATTGAATCACTCAAGGCACAAGTTGCAGAAGTCGATGTCTTAAAGGAGCAGATCGCATTTCTTATGCAACGTGTTAAGGGAAATGAGGTAAAATAAATATTATTATGTTTTTTAAAATTTGAAAGCATAGAATGACCTGTATTGTTGTTAGTTGTATTTTTTTTATGTCAATAAGAATAATTGGATACTGATTGCAATTTTGTCTACATTCAAATGGGTAACTTATATTTATAAGAATTTTGAGTATTCTTATGTTTAATGGGTTATTAGTGGTATTGCATTCTGGGGAGGTCTATGGTGTGATTGAAGGCTTTGGAATTATAATGGTTGATGGTATTGTTATAATGCTTGATGAATTGTAGTGTATGTTGCTGCTTATTTTGTACTCACAGTGAGAGGTGGAAAAATTGAATATACTTGATAAATGTTGACACTAGTATGCTTTTGATTTTTACTTATTTTTATTAATTTTTTGTTTTGTTCCAGGCACCTGACTTGGAATCACCCAGAAATGGAAAGCCTTCCTCTGAAGGGAGTCATATTCCTGAAGGCCATGACTTAGATTCACCTAGCACTGTTTAGTTTATTTTTTGCTTTTAATTTATGCACTCTAATTAAGAAATTTAAATACATACTTCTATGTTTTCTTTGAATTTGTTTAATGTTGTATGATACTTTTGTGTTTTCTTTGAATTTGTTTAATGTTGTATGAGAAGCATAATTTAATACTCTATATGTTTATGAATTTTATTTTATTTTATTATTAGCTTATGTTATTTATTTTTGTTTAGTTATATTACAGTTTAAATAAAAATAATAATTAGACAAGTATTGTAACAAAAAAATATATAAAATGATTGTTGTATATATTATTGTAATAATTCCTAAATTGTAATTTAATTAATGTTTAATTGTATTGTAATATATATATATATATATATATAATATTAATATAAGTATGCATTAACCTTTATTAAATTGTGATACAAAATATTTATAAAATAAAATAAATAATGATTGATGTATTTTTAAAAAGTGATATGAAATTTATTTAAAAGTATAAATTAATTTTTAGAAAATAATTAACAGTTAAAGAATAAATTAATTTTAAAAAATTATATAAAATGTATTTTTAAAAATTATATAAAAAATATCACGTCATCTAATACAGAGGCAGTTTGTGTGACGGTTAAGTGAATGGTCGCAATGTTAATTTAGAGGCAGTTCGTGCGACGAGTATATAAGGGTCGTAATATTAATTTAGAGGCATTTTGTGCGACAGGTAAAAAAAGGGTCGTAATATTAATATAGAGGCAGTTCGTGCGACGAGTACATCAAGGGTCGTAATATTAATTTTGAGGCATTTCGTGCGACAGTTGATAAAAGGGTCGCAATTCAAATATTGCGACGGTTTGCGCAACGGTTTTAGTAACCGTCGCAAAATTGCTTGGTGACGGACAACTCTGCGACGGTTCCCAAACCGTCGCAATGTTGTCTTTGCGGCAGTTGTAACCGTCGCAATGTAGGCCATATAACCGTCGCAAAATCGTTATTTTCTTGTAGTGACACCACATGCATATAGTTTAAGAGAGTCTTGTACATTGCATGAACATAACATATCCATTGAATTTGAATTATGAAATTATATGTTGAAATATGATGATTGGTATTGTTACAAAATGTAGTTTGAAGTATATTGCCTTGACAATTAAAATCTATGCACGAAATGATTGTTAATGAGCTATATGTATATATATGTACATTATTGTGTTTATTGTGTGTTTGGCTACCCAACCATTTCCTACACTAGTAATCGAAGTGAGATGTTTTTCACTCCCATTTTCTTTTGGTGTTTTATTTTGTTGTGTATGTGCAAGTGAATTTGACTATGATAATGTTGGAGGAGAATTAGTTTAAATCTTATGTTAGGAATGCTTTGACAGGAGGTGACGAGGCGGTAGTTAGAAAATTATTTTCTTCTAGTATTTGCATTAGAATCTAAATGCTAGTAATTGAATTTATTTATAGTATCAATTCAAATTTCTTGTAATGACTTTCGGATTTAATTTTGTTATTGTTGAGTTTTAGTTAATGCGATACTTCTATACCTTGAGTTTTAATTTATTCAAAAAATACTATTATATTTATTAAGTTAATGCATTCAAGAGTAAAAGGTGCTACAATACAACACATGATTTTTTTTCTATTAGGTCATGTCAAAACAGTTTTTTTGAAGATAAAAAATGTTATTAAAACAACTATTCACCATTATGATTGTAAGCAATAGAAAAGTTATACATGTCATAGATTTGAAATCTACTAGGTAGTCATATTGATATCAATAGTTGAATCAATTGTGACATTAGCACATATTATTATTTAATAGATAAAAGCTAATCTCAAGGACTAATTATGTGACAAAAAGTTAATGAAGGATTAAAAATTGATAATTAAAAAAAAACTAAAAAAAATCATAAAAAATGAAGAACTAAAAACTTATATTTAGCTCAACAATTTATGATTCTTTTTAAAAATGGGATGAATTTGGATTTAGTCTTTGCTATTCAATTAATGAAGGAATTTTTATCCATTATAATTTTTTAAAACGTATAAATATCTTTTTTCTTAATAGTTGTAAGTGTTATATAGTGCTATAAATCATTAGTTCACATAATTTGACACTTGAGTTCTTTAATTGAGAAATAGTTGAAATTCAATTTTCACTTTAGATATGAAATTGTGATTAGAGGTGCCACTCTTATCCTCTAGGGTCTAACTTGATAGGAAGGAGAGTTATATCTCTTTATAAAATAAATAAATAAATAAAGAAGTTGCCAAAATAAATGGGGTATAACAAAGTAAGCTGAGTTGCGTGAACGTTGTAAAGTTACTAAATTTAATTTATAAGTATGTAATAAATAAATATTTATAATTTTATAAATTATATTATCATTATAAATTATAAAACTAAATAATTTAAATTATAATTTTAAATAGAATTAAGTAGATGTTAATTATAAAAGTAAGTACATATAAATAAAGAATAATTAAATATATATATATATATATATATTATTATTATTCGTAATATAAAATTATTATATATTATTATTATAGTACAAATATCAGATTGTATATTGGAGGATGACTTAAATGAATTAATTTGTATAAGTTATACTAACAACATACATATACATTTCGGTAGCTTACTCATCAGAACTTCACAATTAAGCGTGCTTGACCTGGAGTAGTACAGGGATGGGTGACCTTCTGGGAAGTTTCCCAGAAATTGTACAAGTAAGGATAAAACACGCTAAACAGTGAAATATCGTGAAATAGAACCCTTGAGAGGCCAAATATGAGGATTGTTACATTAATAAATTTATTAAAATTAAAAAAAAAAATTATTATTTTCGATGAATTTTTTTTTCTGACGCCACTTTTTTCGACGGATTAAAATCCGTCAAAAATCCTTCAAAAAAAGAAAAATCCGTCAAAAATTTACCTGTTTCCGTCGGAAATCAGCATTTTTCTTGTAGTGTGTGTTTAAGGATATAGTGTGGAAAGGTGAGAATGTGTGTGATACTAATGTGAACCTGTAAAATTGTGAGATATGCGATACATGACAAAATTGCAAGTGATCATGTGACTAATTATAAGTATATCTTAGCAGTGTAAAAGTCTAGTTGAATTGCCTAATAGGGATTTGAATTATGTGGATTGAGAATTGTGAACATGATTAATAAGAATATGTCATACAAACATACATTACATGTTTAGTGATGAGTATGATACAAAATACATTGTCAAGCCCCTTTGTGTGAAAGCTTAAGGATCAATGACCTTGGGGATAACTAGGTTTAGGAACTACAAACTTGTCCATTGTGTGCATGGGTGAAACTTGACAATATAGTTATCTTGACATGTCATTGGTGTATGTCCTCTTAGTGTAGAGTGTTGTGATGGTTGTAACCCGACATATTCTCCTAGACTACTCATACCTTCAGGTCGGGATAAAGTGATTTACTAACACCACATGCATATAGTTTAGGAGAGTCTTGTACATTGCATGAACATAACATATCCATTGAATTTGAATTATGAAATTATATGCTGAAATATGATGATTGGTATTGTTACAAAATGTAGTTTGAAGTATATTGCCTTGACTATTAAAATCTATGCACGAAATGATTGTTAATGAGCTATATGTATGTACATTATTGTGTTTATTGTGTGTTTGGCTACCCAACCATTTCCTACACTAGTAATCGAAGTGAGATGTTTTTCACTCCCATTTTCTTTTGGTGTTTTATTTTGTTGTGTATGTGCAAGTGAATTTGACTATGATAATGTTGGAGGAGAATTAGTTTAAATCTTATGTTAGGAATGCTTTGATAGGAAGTGACATCAAGGCGGTAGTTAGAAAATTATTTTCTTCTAGTATTTGCATTAGAATCTAAATGCTAGTAATTGAATTTGTTTATAGTATCAATTCAAATTTCTTGTAATGACTTTCGAATTTGGTTTTGTTATTGTTGAGTTTTAGTTAACGTGATACTTCTACCTTGAGTTTTAATTTATTCAAAAAAATATTATTATATTTATTAAGTTAATGCATTCAAGAGTAAAAGGTGCTACAATACAACACATAATTTTTTTTCTATTAGGTCATGTCAAAACATTTTTTTTGAAGATAAAAAATGTTATTAAAACAACTATTCACCATTATGATTGTGAGCAATAGAAAAATTATACATGTCATAGATTTGACATCTATTAGGTAGTCATATAGGCATCAATAGTTGAATCAATTGTGGCTTATTAGCACACATTATTATTTAATAGATAAAAGCTAATCTCAAGGACTAATTATGTGACAAAAAGTTAATGAAGGATTAAAAATTGATAATTTAAAAAAAAACTAAAAAAAATCATAAAAAAATGAAGAACTAAAAACTTATATTTAACTCAACAATTTATGATTCTTTTTAAAAATGGGATGAATTTGGATTTAGTCTTTGCTATTCAATTAATGAAGGAATTTTTATCCATTATAATTTTTTAAAACGTATAAATATCTTTTTTCTTAATAGTTGTAAGTGTTATATAGTGCTATAAATCATTAGTTCACATAATTTGACACTTGAGTTCTTTAATTGAGAAATAGTTGAAATTCAATTTTCACTTTAGATATGAAATTGTGATTAGAGGTGCCACTCTTATCCTCTAGGGTCTAACTTGATAGGAAGGAGAGTTATATCTCTTTATAAAATAAATAAATAAATAAAGAAGTTGCCAAAATAAATGGGGTATAACAAAGTAAGCTGAGTTGCGTGAACGTTGTAAAGTTACTAAATTAAATTCCTATGCTAAAAAAGTTGAGGAACCTAAACATTTAGAACGGTTCAGATAGATAAACATGTGAACACTCATTTATTCAACAAAAGCGTATGCTTAATATGTTGGCATGTTTTTGTGGCTGGAAATGTACTGTTTTTTCATGCTTAATGTTACATTTTATTGACTGTATTATTTGGTGTTGACTTCGGGTGATCTGGAACCCAAGCGTTTAAGCTTCTCATAATTAGATACAATGTGAAAAACAAAATCTTAGACCAAGGGTGCCATTTTCTGGTTCTGGACAGAGAGAAAAGAGGGAATTAGTTGCTGGAAAAAACCTTAATTAATGATGTTGTACGAAGATATATACTAATTAAAGATTAATTTGATTAAAATGAAGTTTATATATATATAACTAATACTTAAAGAAGCTATTCATATAATTATAATTATATAAAACATTTGTAAATTTACTATTCTTTAAGTATATATCAATATCTATAATTATTTTTATATTTATAAATATTCAAATCTATTAAATTAAAATTATTTTAAAATCATAAAATAATAGGAAAATACAATAAAAATCATAATAATATAATTATTTTTATAAATTATAAGCATAATAGCTGTGTAGCATGCGAGTGTACACTATTATACTATTCTAATAAAGTTAAACATTTTTGGTTACGTAATAAAGTTAGAAAAATATTCCTTCGGTAATTTGTTTCTGTACGAAACTGAAATAATCCATATATTCGGTCCACATCGTACTTGTACAACTTGAGCTGTGCTTACGGCACGGAATTATTGACTTGCCTGTTGCCATTGTTGTTTATTAATAAAACTAGGAGTTCACATAAATAAAATCAGATATTATTAATAATTTATCATTTTTTATATTCTAATCCATAGATTCAACAATAATTAACCCGTAATATAATATAAACTTGTACACATGTATGTACTAATAAAATCAACAAACAGTACATTGTCAAAGGTGATTATTTGTACGTTTTTCCTTTGCAAGTTGCTCCTAACATTGACTTTACAAACCCCTATAAATAAACGAACAATTCCCTCATATCACATTCATTCACTTCTCTTATGTTATAAAGTTTATCACATTCATTCACTTATGTGTTTGATTTCTATTGTGTGTAAACTTCTTTCGAGTCAATGACAAATATTGTTGAGTGTAACCAGTCTCTACCTTATTAGTGAATTATGTGTTCGATTCTTATTGTGTAAAAATCTTTCAAATCAGTGACAAAAAGTGTTGAGTGTAATTAGTCTCTATCTAAGTGGATTGATATTGTGTCACGAACAAGAAATATACTTGAGAGTTTCAAATTAAACCAAACACAAAAGTTTCCATGGCATACCAAAACCCTCCTTCAATTCCAATCACAGATCCTGAAGCACCGGAAATAACTCCTACTACTCTTGCTCCTACCACTCCACCAGCCTCAAGTTTCTCAACCAAAGTGGTGGTGAACAAGGTGAAAAGCAACTTGATTTTTCACTCAAAATGGGCTGAACTCAATGGTGCCATGGGTGACCTAGGCACTTACATACCAATAGTATTGGCCTTGACCCTAGCTAGGGACCTCAACCTTGGCACCACGTTGATCTTCACAGGTGTGTACAACATCATTACTGGTGCCATTTATGGGGTCCCTATGCCGGTCCAGCCCATGAAGTCCATTGCCGCCCAGGCCTTATCCGACACCGCCTTCGGCGTGCCGGAGATCATGACTGCCGGCATATTAACCGGTGGCGTGTTGTTTGTTTTGGGTGTCACAGGGTTGATGCAGCTTGTGTATAAGCTGATTCCCCTCAGTGTTGTGAGGGGAATTCAACTAGCACAAGGCTTGTCATTTGCCTTGACAGCAGTTAAGTACGTGAGGAAAGTTCAAGACTTGCCAAAGTCTAAGTCTTTGGGTCAGAGGCATTGGTTTGGCTTGGATGGGTTGGTTTTGGCCATTGTTTGTTTGTGTTTCATTGTGATTGTGAATGGGGCTGGAGAGAATAAGAATAGAGGGTGTTGTGATGCTGTGGGAAGTGGTAATGATGATGATTTGGGTGGCCAAAAGAGGGTTGAGTGTGATGAAAGAAACAAGAGAAGCAGGTTGAGGAAGGTTATTTTCTCACTACCTTCTGCTTTCATTGTGTTTGTGTTGGGTGTTGTTTTGGCCTTTATAAGAAGACATGAGGTGGTGCATGAAATTAAGTTTGGTCCTTCCTCTATAGAAGTGGTGAAGTTCTCTAGACATGCATGGAAGAAAGGGTTTGTGAAGGGTGCAATTCCCCAACTTCCCTTATCAATTTTGAACTCTGTGGTAGCTGTTTGCAAGTTGTCATCAGATTTATTCCCAGGGAAGGATTTCTCAGTCACTTCACTTTCAGTGACAGTGGGGTTGATGAACTTGGTTGGTAGTTGGTTTGGTGCAATGCCAAGTTGCCATGGTGCTGGTGGACTTGCAGGGCAGTATAAATTTGGTGGAAGGAGTGGGGGGTGTGTGGCACTTCTTGGTGCTGCAAAATTGTTGTTGGGATTGGTGTTGGGAAGTTCTTTGGCACACATTTTAAAGCAGTTTCCTGTGGGAATTTTAGGGGTGTTGCTCCTATTTGCTGGAATTGAACTAGCCATGTGCTCTAGGGACATGAATACAAAAGAAGATTCCTTTGTGATGCTTATTTGCACTGCTGTTTCACTTGTGGGGTCAAGTGCAGCTCTTGGCTTTTTATGTGGAATGGTTGTTTATGTGCTTCTTAGGCTGAGGAATTGGACCAGGGATAAACCACTTTCTACTATTTGGATGCAGAAAAGTCCTCAGCAAGTATGAAGAAAAGGAGTACTATAAACTGTTTGGATACAAGTTAAAAGTGTTTATGAGAGTTTCTCTACTAAAATAAACTCTCAAAAGTACCTTTAAATTTGGATTCAATCATGTTTTATGTGCGTGATGATATTGTTGCATATTTGATGCTTCTAATTTGTGTGTATGGTTTTAAAGTGATTGTTGTCTGAGAGATTAGTTTGTTTTACTTTGTTGGTATTTGAAGCCGAAAGGGGCATGTAGGAGTTTTAAGACATTATGGTATTTGTAATTGTTAGGAGTGTGGAGCATCGTAGGTAGGAACTTATGTTGCTGCTGGCTATTGCTGTTTATAGTCTGCGTATATATTCGTGTGTGAGAAATTGTATATATAAAATAAATAATTTGATTGGAATATATTGATAGTGTAAATTTTGTTTACACTGTCATCCAATTAAAAGTTGTTACATAAATAAAATTATTTACCTTAATTATTACTTTAAAAGTTATGTTTCAAGTGATTTCTGAATTCTAATTAATTGTTAAAAGTATCTACAGTAATAATATATTTAAAACTAAACACTATACAATAATTTATATAATTTTAATACTGTATATAAAGAAAGGGTAGGAACAAAAAGAGAAAAATGTCAAATATAATAATGAATGTGATAGAGACAGAGAATTGAAATATATAATAATTAATTAATGTACAAAAAAAAAAGTTATATAAATAATATAACTGATCAGTCACGTAAAGTTTACTAAAATAATAAACAAAAATCATAGAGTTGTTGTTTCAGTTAACAGATTCTTACACGAAATTCTTTTATTGGAAGATATTTTTTTATATATATTTTCTTATCGTATGGAGTTTATTTATATGTGGATGACGTCTTGTTGAACTCATCGCAGCAAAGAACAATAGAAATGGTGAAGAAGTATGAATGCCTTTCAATTATCGATGAGCTTATGTGATATATACCCTTGCTTTCAAATTAATTATTGATCAGCTATTATGTGATATATACTGATACCTTTGCTTTCAAATTGTGACTGCAAATGGGGTTGGTGTGATGATTGCCTTTGTGACTGCTCTAACACAAACAGTTTCTGATGTGATTATATTTTTTTTAATGTTTATATACAGTTATAAAATTATTGTGTTTGATAATAGATTTGTTTATTGAAACTTAAAAATGATTATTATAAAAAAAAATATTTTTATTAAAAGTAAATATTGTATAAAAGTAAATATTATAAGATTAGAATAATGTATATAAGTTGGAGATTACAAGTTAGTCTTGATTGTATAAAGTAAAATTAGGTTTTTAACTCACTTTCATAAGAAATATAATTTATTTTTTTTAAAAAAATTATTTTTAAAATCAGTGACTTAGATTTGGTATCATCTCATTGAATATAATTGAAGTTACATCTATAATTAAAGTAATAATTATCATTAGAATAATTATAAATTGATCTAAATAAAATATACTTAAAAATAGTTATTATATTCTCATTATATATATATATATATATATGGGGAATGTTAATATACTCTCACCTATTTTTTAGTCGGACACCAAAATTTTAGGACAAAAAAATCATTCATTTATTTTTATTTAGTTAATTTATAGAAAGGATATTATAGTAATTTAATTTAATTTTAAATAAAAATAAAATATTTTCTCTTCTTATTAATTTCATTTTTCAATTTATTTATTTTTTCTATTAATCAATTTTTATTTGTTCAGAGAGAGAGGGAAGAGACATCACGAGATATGAGAGAGAAATGAGTTAAAAAAAAATTTAATAGGAAAGAGATAAATAAGTTAGAAAAAGAATTTAATAGAAAAAATAAATGAGTTGGAAAAAGAATTTAATAGGAAAAAGACCGTTAAAATAAATACCATTAAAAAAAATTAGAGAGACTGTTATTTCCCCGGCCTCAAAGTTGTTGTAAAATTAAATTTATCATTTATTACCATCATTATTTATCCCACAATTTGATACAGAACATCGACATATAACAATGTTATACTCATTTTAAAAGCTTGATTGATGTTCTTTACTTCTTTTTTTTTTTTTTTTTTCTTTTGGACACCTATATTATTTTCTTCTTAAGATTGAATATTTGGTGCTTGAATGAATCTTGTTGAACAAGGGCTTGCCGGCCTCTAACACATCTAATAATGTGCCTTTATGTCCAACATTAAATAGTGGCCTGACTCTATTCCAACTTTGTAAGAGATAGAATATAATTGCCTTAATGCCTTTATCAAACATGTCCTTAATTATTTGGAAATAATTGTTGGTATATCTAAGAATCATACCACACTCCTATGATATTTCTTTTATTATTGATTTGAAATTTATTAATTAGAAATCATAAATTTAGAACTTAATATATAATTGATATTTGTGATTTTTAATATGTTTAATTGATAATATAGAAAATATTATAATAAAAAAAAGTGGTGATAGCAATTCTTTTAAAACCAATTAAGGGCAATTAGTCTCAAGAGTTATGAGATTCTTATGCTATAAGAACTTTAGTTGTTGCTGGCCTTTGCTCCTTGTACTTGGTGTACATCGTCATATATATTTAGAACATGATTAAATACAAATTAAGAAAAATTTCAAAAATGTTTCTAAACTTATCCAAATAAATTCTTAATGTTTGCTATCAATGAAGTTGCTTCGGTTTATAGAAACATAACTACTCAAGGATTTTTATTTTTATTTTTTGTTATATTGGACTTCTATATATGTGTGTCTATTCAATTATGTTAATGATGCCTGAGGGAAGATTCTTGAACTCATGGAAGCAAAGAACAACAAAAATAATGGTCTAAAAGCATATCCTTTCATTCGGAGCTAATTTGATAACCTTTAGACCAAAAATGAAAGTTTTGGTGATGGTTTGAATCTAATTTGATAAGTGCCTTTATCCAACAATAAGTGGTGGCATGACTTTGTCCCAATAACTTTTGGAATTCGCCCCAAGACCAAAAGATAATTGCCATTAGTAACAGTGTTTAATTAATTTGTTTGTCCTATTCCATTTTTTCTTTCAAACTTTAACACTTACTATTCTCAAAGATAATGAAAATAGTTTTGTTTTAAAACTTTTATTGATTGGATGATAATGGCCGGGAATAAACATTTTGGCTTTCATCAAACTTCTCACGAGAATCATCAATTAATGCAGCAAGGTGAATTATGGTGAGTAATAAGATGTAGGATTGAAACTTTTGAGCATTAGCTTCGTCATTTTTCCTCCATTATGCAGGTCGTGATACGAATTTCTATATTTTTTATTTATTTATATAATTAGAATAGAGATCCAAATATGTATCGACGGATTTATTTCACTCAATAATTTATAGTCTATATTGAATTTTAACAATTTAATTATTAAATTAAAAAATTTATAATGAATAAATTAAGACTATACAGTTTTGCAGAATTTGAAAATCATATGGACAAATTAATGTATTATATGATTTTATGAATATAGTTAATTTGAATTAAAATAATGAAGTATGAGATAATTTTTAAATTTTGTAAAATTTTGTAAACTTGATGTATTCATAACAATTTTTAATATAACAGTTGAATCATTGAAATTTAATATAATGACATTAGTAATTGTTATTATTAAAAAAATTAAATAAAATTTAAATAGTATTTTTCAGTAGATAAGTTTTAAAAGTGTGTCTTAGCTTGAATCCATACTAGCTTATAAAGCCAATATATATTTTTCTTATTTTTTTAGCCTATATTAAGTAAAATAAATAAATAAATAAATAAACACCATAATATCATTTAATTTGTTATCTAATGTTTACTAAATATTAAATAAATTAAATTTTATGTAGTTTTTATTTTATGAATATGTTACTTTACTCAATTAAAATTCAACAAACTAAGTTGGATTTGTACATTTTTTTAAAATTAATCGAACTCAACCCATCCAATCATGAATGAATTAAATTGGGTTGGATTAATCGAGTCAACATAATTAAATTTATTTATTTATTATAAAAATTTAAATATTTCATAATAGATTAAATCATTTGATATTTTGTTGCAAATGCAATGCTAATAACTGATAATATAAATAATGATACAAACTAAATTCTATAATAAAATTGTTGATTTGTTATATTATTATCAACTTAAATAACCAATATGCAAAATAAAATTTAAAATGAATATGTTGTATTTTTACAATGTTATCGATCCAAAAACACATTCTTGTTACTAAGCAACATTATTATTATTATTATTATTATTATTATTATTATTATTATTATTATTATTATTATCGGGTCGGGTTGCATCACAGGTTAAAAAACATAAAACATGTTATCCAATCCATACAATATCGAGTTTTGATCAAATTGAACTGAGCCTGATCTAAACACTAAAAAAATTTGATCAAAACCCATTAGGTCGATTTGAATCCATTTGGACTCATATAGATTATTTATACTCGCTTAAACTCCTATCTTTCAGTGAGATAATTTTGTTCGATTTGAATAAAATTATTATGAATAATAATGTTCTCTTTAACTACTTAATGCAATTGTATATTCAAAATTCAAATTAAAGACTACTGAGTAAACTAAAATAACTTCTTTATTTGATGTTTTGTATAGTATATAACCTTTTAGACTTCATTTGAAAGAGCTTATAAATAGTTTATTTATACTTAAATCATATTATAAATAAAGTTATAAAAATCGAATCGATCATTAAATTGGTGTAAGTAATAATTTAGTAGTTAAGTTGGAGAATTACTACTAAATTGATTAAATGTGTCTATATTAAAAGATTAAATTATAATAATATAATGAGCATAACTTAAGATATTACATACATTAAAAATAAATTTATTGGCATACTACTTAAAAGACAAACATCACATGTCAAAAAATCAAATTTTTAATCACAAATCATAATAACACAATTTCATTATAAAGAACTCAATATTCAAAATAACTATTAAATTAAATTTCATAGTATTAAAATTCATAATAATAAATTTCATAAACAATTAAATTAAAGTCAAAGTCAAATGTCTATAAATAAATATAAAATTTTAAAAAGTAAAATAGTATTGACATCCAAAATTTATGTCCATATGTTACCGATTTATCGGTTCATCAAATTTTTTACAAAAATTGGCCAATTTAATTTGGTTCAAAAACTGTTTGGATGAGCATATCATTCTAATTTGAACATCAACTCCTGGTCAAACCCGATTTTTATGACACTAATTATAATAGCTTCTGAAATTATAAGAAGATATAAAAATATCCGATGTTCTTTTAGTTTATTTTCATAAATTCTGGGAGATAATTTGTAAGAATAACTAATGCGGAGATTATAAACGACCCACATTCGAATCTTGGCAGGGACAAATATATGGAATGCGCTTCTTTTTTCTATTAAATATTCTTTTTTCACCCAAATTAATATAAATATTAACTTTTGCGCAAAATAAATTATAATTATTTGTTATCAGTAATTTTTATTTTTATTTTTCTTAATGTTTTCCTGTTTTATACAAAAATATAACTTAAATAAAGCATTTTATACTTTTATGTGTTGCTAGTAATTTCTTTTATATATTTCTAATATCTTTTTATATATACTTTTCCTTCTGCAATAGTGGTTAGTAGTTGAATTTTTTTAATGAGTTTCTAATTTTATATACACGTATTTATTTATACATATGAATTGTGATTTTTGTAAGCTTATATCACGATTTTAGGATATGTATATTTTGATTCTAACACCTTGATTACATTTTCATAATTAAATATATATATTTTAAATTTTGAGATTTTTCACAGGTGCATGGTGATTTTTCTTTTGTATTTGTGTATTAACAAACATATATATATATATATATATATATATATATAAATGGAAAGGGATCAATTTACTCTTAGAGTAAGTCTTGATAAACTTATTTCACTCAATAATTCATGTTCTTTATTACGTTTTATTGATTCAACTATTAAAATATAAGCTCTTAATGTATAGGTAAAGTTTGCAAAATTTTGTAAAGTTTAAAAATCATATAATATTTTATTATATAGATTCAAATTAATGTTAAAAATTCTTTTATGAATATCTATCAATTTGAATTAAAGTAATGAAGTACCAAATAGTTTTCAAATTTTTAAAAAATTTGTACACTTGATATATATATATATATAGAAGGAATCAAATTACTCCAAGAATAACTTTTAGTTAAGTTACTTCACTCAATAACTCATAGTGTATATTCAATTTCAACGATCCAACTATTAAATTAAACATTTTTAATGTATAAATCAAGTTTACAAATTTTTAAAATTTTTGGGAACGAAATTTCTTCTAACCATTTTTTCCTTTATGTATAAAATTTTGGAGACAAAATTTCTTAAGGGAGGAGAATTATAACACCCTAAGTTTTCTAAAATTATTAAAAAGAATGTTTTTTAATTAACTAAATAAGTTTTAGAAAATATGTTAGAGGCTTCAAATAATTATGAGTATTTTTTTAATGTTTGCAAAATCGTTATATATAATATTTATTGGAGAAATATGTGTTTTTATGATATTTTGTTATAATAAGTATTTAGAGAAAAATATGTGTTTTTATTATAATTATTTTATATATTTTATTTTATTTGTAATTAATTGGGTTAGAAGAAATATGCTTATTGGTATATTATTTATTTATAAATTTTAATATTTTGAGGAAAGGGAAGTGTGATTGTAATTAAAGTATTTTACTAAAAGGGTTAAAGGCCCGTTAAGGAGTTAAGAGGGGTTACGTCAATTTTATTCTTATGCTTATCACATTTTTCTTTCATTCACTCTATGCTCTGAAAAACTGAGAGAAACAAATATAACAGAGATCATCCTAAAGATTCGCGCCCTATACATTGGGGGTGAGTAGTCTTGTTCTAAGCGTGAGATAATTGTTAGGTAGTGAGATTGACTCTCAATCTCTTTACTGTTATATGCATTGTATGAAGGGGAAATTCAAATGTGTGACTTATGTTATAATTTTGTCTTCCATATGATTCTTTAACATTTTGAATAATGTATTGAACTTATAAGCATGGTTAATTTAGTATATTGAATTAATCTCATGAATCTTGGATTGCCTATAGATTCCTGTGGGAACCTTAAGAAAATGCATTTGGTGATTCTATGTGGAGATATTATGAGTATATAATTATGTGTAATTCGTGCTTTTAGAAGTGTAACTTAACCTTTAGAGTGTTCTTTCTAATTAAATTTGGATTGATGGTGTTAAGGAATCATGCACTACAAAAAAAAGTCATTTTAGCCACCGAAATTAGCGACCGAATTATTTTCGTCGCTAATAGCGACTTAATTAGTGACCGAATTTGACTCGGTAGCAAATTTTATTTATTTAGCGACCGAAATTTGTAGTGCTAACAATCGGTCGCTAAATCGGTCGCTAACATAACAAATGTTTGTTACATTAGCGACGAAACGGTTTCAGTCGCTAACAAAATTAAAATAATATTATTCATGATGATTTTAGCGACCAAATAGAAAATCGGTTGCTAAAAAAATAAAATAATATTATTTTATAACAATTTTAGCGACCAACTAAAATCGGTGGCTAAAAAATAAAAAAAAATTATTATTTATAATAATTTTAGCGACTGAAATATAATCGGTCGCTACATAAATAAAAATAAATATTATTTATAATAATTTTAGCGACCACAATAAATTCGGTCGCTAAAAAAAGAAAAAAAATATTATTTAAAATAGAGTTAGCGACCAACTCAGAATCGGTCGCTAAAAAAAATATATTGATTATTTATAGTAACGTTAGCGACCGAATTGTAATCAGTGGCTAAAAAATATTAATATCTTTGAAATAATTTTAGCGACCGAAATATAATCGGTCGCAAAATATATAAAAAATAAATATTTATTATAATAATTTTAGCGACCACAATAAATTCGGTCGCTAAAAAAATAAAAAAAAATATTATTTAAAATAGATTTAGCGACCAACTCTGAATCGGTCGCTAAAAAAAATATATTGATTATTTATAGTAACGTTAGCGACCGAATTGTAATCAGTGGCTAAAAAATGTTAATATTTTTGAAATAATTTTAGCGACCGAAATATAATCGGTCGCAAAATATATAAAAAATAATATTAATTATAATAATTTTAGCGACCACAATAAATTCGGTCGCTAAAAAAATAATAAAAAAATATTATTTAAAATAGAGTTAGCGACTAACTCAAAATCCGTCGCTAAAAAAAATATATTGATTATTTATAGTAACGTTAGCGACCGAATTGTAATCAGTGGCTAAAGAAAATTAATATGTTTGAATTAGCGACCGAATTTATATCGGTCGCAAATAAAATAAAAAATTATTATTTATAATTCCGACGAAAGTTGGATCGGTCGCTAAAAGAAAAAAATATTATTATTTTACAATAATTTTAGCGATCACAGGTAAATCAGTCGCTAAGTGAATAAAAAAATATATAATATATATAGTAATTTTAGCGACCGAATTAGAATCGGTCGCTAAAAAGAATAAAAATATTATTATTTATAATAATTTATAAAAAAATGTTTTCATTTTAATTTCTTGTAAAATAATTAAATATTTAATTTTTCATCATTAAAAAATTACCATTATAAGATTTAATTTTTTTAATTTAATTAGTTATTATAATACTCTTAGCCACTACATTGACACTACAACAAAATTTAGTATTACTGACAATTATTTAATTTTTTGATTTAATACTGGATTTCTTTTTATTATAATATTTTAATATATTTTATTTGAAATTTCAGTTAAAATATTTTATTATCTTTTTATTTTAATTTATTGTAAAATAATTAGAATATTTAATTTAGTATCAGTAAAAAAATAACTATTATAAGATTTAATTTATTTAATTTTATTATTTATTATAATATTTTTAGTCACTGTATTGATAAAAAAATATTTGTAATTAAAATATATTTTAAAATTTTAATTAATTCATTATCATTCACTCACTTTATTAAAAATTGATAAAATATAATTAATTTTCAATTAATTTAATATAATAAAAAATTTAAAATACATATCTAAAATTTGCAACAATTTCTTAAATACAAATATTTAATTAATTTTAATATATACTAAATTTAATATTAGAAAATTTATTATGATTTTAGTTATCATTTTTATTATCTTGTAATCAAATATTGGATTTCTTTTGACTATAAAACATAGTAAATAAAATCTAAAATCTGTATTAGTTTCTTTGATACTAAATTATTAAATCAAAAAATTAAATAATTGTCAGTAATACTAAATTTTGTTGTAGTGTCAATATAGTGGCTAAGAGTATTATAATAAATAATTAAATTAAAAAAATTAAATCTTATAATGGTAATTTTTTAATGATGAAAAATTAAATATTTAATTATTTTACAAGAAATTAAAATGAAAAGTGTGACACCCTCTACCCCATTATTAATATACAACAAATGTAACAATAAAATATTTCTTTTTTTCTTTTTGGGTAAATAAAATCTTTCATAGTTGACAAATATTTCAAATATAACAAGGTAGAAGATTCACATTCGTAACTCATAAATCATAACTCCAGTGTAAAAATTATAAAAGAAAAGAAGTTAAGATTTTCAATACAATTTAGTGTAAAACAAGAAATCATATATAAACAAATAATAATAAAGGAAATATAAATTAACTCCAGTAAAGGTGGCAGTGCCTCCTGGTTAAGAATTAATTTATACTCCCAAATCATATAATAAAAAAAAATATAACAAAAATGTACATCTTGGTCTTTTATCAAGAACGTTCAAATTACAATTCTTAACATATATTTTCCTTGAATTATACATGTTATCTACGTTATCTCTTCGTTAGAAATTACAAAAGAAGAGAAACTAAAGTTATTAAAACAATAACATATTAAACTAAAATAACTATGCCCCAATGTCACATCCTATCAGAGCATGTCCAATTGAAGCCTTTAAGCCTCATCACCAACATCCTCATGATGCTGATCACCTGCAACATAATTTAAACACATACAAAAGCAACAAGGGAGTGAGAAACATCTCACTCAGTTTCAGGTGCAGAAATAAAGGTTAGATAGCACCCACACACACACAACAAATATAAGTCACTTATAAACAATACACATACATCATCAATATCACATATATATTCATTTATCATGCAATGATGTCATGATCTTGACTTATAAATGCATGCATGTGGCGCCATCACTACTACAAGATGCATATTCTACATCGGTCCTCTAAAGGCATCTACATCTGTTCTAAAACCGATGTAGAATAGAGCGACGTAGAAAATGTATACATTTTTACACCGGTTTTGAAAAACCGATGTAGATTTATGCTTAAATTTACATCGGTTCTCTTGAGAACCGATGTAGATTGCATTTTTTTTAAAAAAAATCATGCTTATTTTTGGACTTACTTCAATGAATCTGACATGTGAAATAAATTTATACGTTTAAAAAAAATCATGCTAATTTTTTCACCAGGCGTGGCCCAGCATCAAGTCCTCTAGCCTCTTACAAGTGAAATGAATTTATACGTTTAGAAGATCTCACATGATTCAAAGTTTATGTATCTCTGTAGCATGTGGTTAATGAGCGGAAGCATTTCCAGGCATTTTCTAAAAAACTTGTTCCCCTTTTGCAAGAGGCAATAGCTAGTGAAAAATATACGTCAATGGGCAAGTATATTGATGTAAAACGTGGTTCTGGACTGATGCCAACCATTATAACTTTAACAAAGAAGTTAATGAATGAATAAGGTGCTAAGATGGTGGAGAAAATATAATTGTCTAGTACTCTAGTTCAAAGGCTATCCCTGAATCAATAAGGTGCTAAAGGCACACCTCGCTTGAACCAGGAAGGTGCACCCAAGGTGCCAAAGGAGTGCACCTAACTAAAGGGAAGTGTCTCAACCAACAATAAGCACAGTACCCTTCTAGCACCTCATCAGCTTAAACATTAATATATCAATAAAAAAATATAAGTAATACATGTTTTATCTAGATTTAAAAAAACTACAAAAAAATTCATATTTGCAAGGAAAATGAAATGAAACTGCAAACAAGATCAACCATTCCACTAAGTTTCGTAATCATAACACCAAAGTTCCTTAACAAGCTACAACAAATTCACTTATATAGTTTTTTGGCATAATAGTTTATCTATTATTCCAATTTCATCAGATGTCCATGAAGCAAAGCAATACTAAAATATTAATTTGATTGGCAGGGATATACTTAAGCAGTTCGCCTTTAATAAAGAAAACCCCATCTTTGGACTTTTCACCTGTCATCCGCGAATGAATAAAAAAGGCCCATACTTTTATTAACATTATTATACAAAATAATAGCAAAAAACTATGTATATCTAGAACATGAAAAACAAATTTCAATATGATAATAACTAGAAAGCCTTTTCCAAATTCAAACAATAACTAACTAACTAACTTGGGTATATATCAACCCTACCTTCTTCTTTGCCTCTTCCACTTCTCTATGCTTCTGGAACGACGTCTTCTTCCGCGTGATGGAAAACGAGCTCATCCTTGCATAGGCAAATGAAGACTACCAAAAGAAAATTTTAAAAACAAAAAACATCATATCCTCAAGTCAGAAATTCCCTAAAAAATTACAACTTTCGTAACGTCCCTAAATTCTTCACATAAGAATGACGATCACTATGTATATATGTTCTTTCTTAGGTGCGGAACTGACACAAATTGGATTTGGATGAGTTTGCAAGTGGAAAAAGCATGGAAGATAAAGAGAGTGGTAATTGTGACGTGTTGTGTGTGCATAAGAGTGGAAAATTTTTGGAATTAAATTTTCAAACAAATCCTAAATCTGATATACTTTTACCTCTGGCAAACAAATGCAAAAATGGTTTGAGTAAACAGCAAGTTACCTCTATTTTAGAACCAATCAGTTGAATAAGACGATCAAATATGCTTGTCTTTTTTGCTTCAAAAGATTTCCAATGTAGCAGACAATTGTAAAGGGTAAATGCTGCCACAAGTTTTCCTTCACAAAACCCAAGATCTTTTGTCATACATTTGAAAAGAGCCTCAATACTCTCCTACGCACAGGGAAAGAAAACAAAAGAATAATATGACTAAGTGTATCAACAGCCTCACTTAATAAGCAATGTTTTTGTATTTACCACAGTTGTAGGCAAAAACTTCCCTGACATTTTCTTGGATGATGAACTCAACAAGGTTTGCTTCCGCAAAACTTGATTCTCAGTTTCCATATCTGATAGTTTTTCTTCCAGCCTAAGCACATAACAAAGCAACAAATCAAACCCAGGAAAACATCAAATATTCCTTCTAATGCAAATATGCAGAAACATAGCACAACATAAGAACCTCTGCATATTTGTCTTTATCTCAATCATCTTTGATTCAGTCTCTATAATTTGATTCATGCGCTCCTCACTAAGCCTGCTACATTCATCATATTTCCTCTCTATTTCATCAATTCTTTTCTCCAATGAATTAACCTGCTCCTACAAAGCTTCAGAAGTTATTTTTGGACTTATGACAACCTAAAACATAAATTTCGAACACTTATTCTGTAACTTATACCTTAAGTTGTTCATTTTCTACAGTAAGTTTATTGATGAGCTCATTCTCAATAAAATTAGCTGGGATCTCCAGTGCAGTTTTCTTTTCCAATGAACTAATTCGTTCCTGTCAAAGCATAAAAAAATAACAATAACAATAAGTCAATAACAATAATAATAAAACAATAACATAAATTTCAAATAATTATATAATTGATACCTTGAGATGTTCATTTTCTGAAGTAAGTTTATTGATCAACTCATTGTCAGTAACATTAACAGGGAATTCCTGTGCAGTTTTCTTTTCCAATGAATTAATAAGTTTCTCTTAAAGCATAAAAAATAACAATAACAATAATGTAAACTTCAAATACTTGTGTTGTGTGTAATTTATACCTTAAGATGTTCATTTTCTGAAGAAAGTTTATTGATCAACTCATTGTCAGTGTCATTAGCAGGAAACTCCTGTACAGTTTTCTTCTCCAATGAACTAACCATTTCCTGCAAGTAAAGCATAAAAAATACCAGTAACTTTTGAATACTGACACACCCAGAAGCATAAATTTATCAACAATAATACAACAGGGCAGACACTTTTTCATATAGAAATTACCGTTCAGAGGGATTCCGAGAACCCCGAAAAAGACCAAGGAGCCAACTTTGACGGCGTTAGAGGGGTGTCCGACGGCGGCGGGGTTCAACCGCCGCTGGTGCTCCGCCACTTTGGTGATAACCAACGTCATTGCGAACCCAATCGCGAGTATAAAGTTTACAATCCCCCAGAGCGTCTTCACTCCCCCCACCATGCGGCCCAAAGGCTCCACCGCCAGCGACATGAACCCCAAAACGACGACGTTTATCATGAGCCCCAGCGACCCCGCTCTCACGCCGCAGCGTAGGCATCCTCCCCTGCCTTCCCACCGTAGACCTCATGACCCATCCAATCGGTGTCGAATAGAAAAGATGAGAAGGCGAAGGCCTTGGCGGCAACGAAGAAGTTGCGTCGGTGCGAAGGAGAAGCCCATGGAAAGGAGAAACCCTAATTGTGAGATGAAAGGGTATGCGCGGGGCACATATTAGAGTCTTAATTTCTACATCGATCAATAATAAAACCGATGTAGAATTGCTCATATTTACATCGTTTCTCTTACCAACCGATGTAAATATGTTTACGTTTTCTATTTATTTACAAGTTTGCCACCGCGTTTATAATCTACATCGGTTCTAATATAACCGATGTAAATATAGCGATGTTAAATAGTATTTTTCTAGTAGTGCATAAGGAAGTTTCACATATCATCACTGGTGACCCTAAGGCACACCTGGTTACATCACTGGTGACCCTAAGGTACACCTGATTACATCACTGGTGACCCGAAGGTACACCTGGTTAGCAAGTTACATCGCTGGTGACCCTAAGGTACACCTGATTACATCACTGGTGACCCGAAGTTACATCCTCATTTGTTATAGTCTCATAATCATATTTGTCTCAATAGTTCGTTCTTAGGTCTCATGTCATTTGTCCATATTTCACATGGTCATGTCATCAATACTCCTCATAAGGTCCGCATAGGTATTCACAGAGAGCATTCTTTTTCATATTAAAACTCATTTATTATTAACATTAATTCCATATTCATTTATTACTTCAACAAAGAACAAAGTAGAATAAATAGAAAATCGGACAGAACAACGGCACCTTCAACAAAAACAAAGTAGAGTAAATAGAAAATCAAACAGAACAACGATACTTTCAACAAAGAACAAAGTAAAGTAAATAGAAAATCAAACAGAACAACGGCAAGGGATTGGGATTACATAATTATTTATTATTTCCAACAAGGAATAAAGTAGAGCAAATAGAAAATAAGACAGCACAACGGCAAGGGATTGGGAGCCAATCCGACAAACAAACTATCCAACAATTATCCCCACACCCCCGAGCGAGGTTTCTCACTCCCCCCTTACCTGGATAAGCAGAAGTTGAAACTTGGGCAAAGGCTCCTCCTCTGGATTCCCTCCTCCTTTCTCTCTCTCTTTCTTTCTCTCTCTCTCTCTCTCTCTCTTTTCCTCTTTCTCTCTCTAAGATTTCACTTCTCACTCAGTATAAAATTTTCACCCCCCCTTGGCCCTATTTATAGGCAATCTGACGCACCCGGAACGGCCCGTACTGATTTCGGAACAGCCCGTTCCGGATCCTTCAAACATGGGCAAATTTTTCAACTGGAACGGCCCGTTCCAAAATCGGAACGCCTGTTCCCAAAAAGCAGAACGGCCCGTTCTGAAACCAGAACGGCCCGTTCTCAATCTCAGCAGAACGTCCCGTACTGCTTCTAGAACGGCCCGTTCTCCATACCAGAACGGCCCGTTCCAGTCCCGTTCTGGGTCTTTAAAAACAAGCATATTCTTTCTTTTGGAACGGCCCGTTCCGACACCCAGAAATACCCTTGTTCCTTTATTAAAATTACGAAAATGCCATCAATAATTACGAAAATGCCATCTTTTTAAAAAAACTGGGTGTTACAATTCTCCCCTCCTTTTAGAAATTTCGTCCCCGAAATTTTTGTAATGGAAGACTCTTCGCTTCTTAACTTCTAATTCTTATGCAACTTCACTATCTTATCGATATACAACTCTATCAATTTCATCCAAGGATTTCTAAGGATAAGACAAGCAAATATGGTAAGCCTATCCACTAAAACACAATTATAATCAATCTCTTAAACGTCTCAGACAAACCTACAATTAAAGTCTATCCATTCACCATCTCACTTCCAAAATGAGAAGTCTAAATGCTACAAAATTTCTAAAGACTTCTTGCATACTAAACACGAGTATATGATTTCTTTTCTCTTCACCTTAGGTCACTACACTTCCGCTGCGCTACTCTGATACGTCTTAGTAGCTCCTAAATAAAAGAGTATTCTTATGTCCTTTCTCTAAAACCATCTTTCTTAATTCAAGATTACTAAGCATCCAAATTTATTCTCAAAACAACATCAATTTCTATTTAGAAAATATTACTCATACTCCTACTAATCTTTTCCACTTGGTTTACTAGGAAAGGCTCTAACCCCTGAGCTTCTAATCTCATTATTAATCCTTTCAACATATTCAATTCAATGTTCCTAAGGGTGAGCTCACACATCACGCTTAAGTTTCTAATCTCCTTAATCAAACTCAACCCTTACATCATCAAAATGATAGATAAATGCTCATCCTACTCAGGACATTTGTCACCATATTAGTTTAACTTTTGTGAGCCTTTCCACAACCTTTCCAAAGATCAACCACTTAAGCATAAGTTCACTAGGTACACATACCAGATCTCTAATTTCACCATTCCATCTACCTCGAAGTCAAACTCTTATCCATCACCTTATCCTGTAGTCTCATATCTTATCACCAAAAATGAATCAACTAATTGTGCTTTTCCAATTTCTTTCAAGGATCCAATTGTTACTCAAGTCATACCTAGTTTCACACTACTAGGAGTATTCTCATAAGTCAAACTTAAATTCATAATTTGAGTCCAAAGATCCATTTCTCTAATCATAAAGGAAGATAAATATAAAGGTTTCATATTCAAAACATCGGTTACCATAATGGCTTTGGCCAAATAACCAATAAGATCAAAATCTTATTTCTTAAGGAATTCCAACTATCTCTTTTGGTCAATAGATATTTAAAGCTCTTATGATCACTAAATACCTTAAGCTTAGAATCATATAGGTAATGTCTCCAAATCTTAGTATAAATATTAAAACCGCTAACTCAAGGTCATGGGTAAGGTAATTCCTCTCATAAATTTTTAATTGCCTAGAATCATAAGCCACTACCATTCCTCTTACATCTACAATGCATCCAAATTCATCTTATAAGTATTACTATATACACAAAAGGTTTACTAAAATCCAATAATATTAACACTATTCATTCTTGCCTTTAAGAGTTGAAACTACTCTCATACTTACTATTACACATAAAGGCAATACTCCTCCTAATAAATGTAGTTAAGGGCAATGCTATCTTAAAAATTCCTTCAATAAATCACCAATAATAATAAGATAACCTCCTAAAACCTTTATCCTCGCTAACTTGCTTAAATATCTCTCCACTTAAACACAACTTCTACTTAAGACAGATTCATGTTTACCTTAACTGAAATTTATAGGGACTAGAAAACTTATTTCATATAATAATAAAATAAAATAGTAATACTTAGATAACTTAACATACAACCGTCTTGGATATATCTTCACCTTCAACTACAATATGATCATATCACACCCTAAGATCAATCTCACTAACCATACAACATTCACCATTTGATTCCTAAGGTCATCTATCCACATATCAACGTACATGCATATTAAATCATATTAGAATACCTACTTTAAACCTTTATATATACCATCCATAAGCATGTACATGAACAATCTTTACCACATAGCATCATATAACCTTAAACAACCACTCAATTTACACGAAAACACCTCAAAACATTTTAACAGAGTCAATTCTTATCCTTGCATTGCCTACTAACTCGAAAACATTATTATACAGCCTAACTTCTCTTTTCAACAACTATCAAAGAAAACAACACATAGAGAGTTCTACTCATCCACGTGATCTCAACCTATCACTAAGTGAATAAGCTACAACTCTTAGTGAGACATGAGATTTTAAAAAGATCATCTTCTTAGCTAAAAATTCAAAAATCACCACAGATATATTCAATGCTTACAACTAGACCTTTGATCACCAAAGCAGCTATACTGGAGTTCTATTAGAAAGATAACATCCAAGGCTACCACTTTCCTGAAGACTAACAAAAATTCTAATTTTGTCAGTATAGCACTTGTACTGTCACAACAAAACATCTCCTACACCAGACAACAATAGTGTATCAACATCTAAAACCACAAAAATACCTCAATCCTTCCAAACTTACTTCTTTCCACCTGAAATTCATATCAAAGTTTCCCACTACAAATCTAAACCAGATAAGGGGATAATTGTTGGATAGTTTATTTGTCGGATTGGCCCCCAATCCCTTGCCGTTGTGCTGTCTTATTTTCTATTTGCTCTACTTTATTTCTCGTTGGAAATAACAAATAATTATGTAATCCCAATCCCTTGCCGTTGTTCTGTTTGATTTTCTATTTACTTTACTTTGTTCTTTGTTGAAGGTGTCGTTGTTCTGTTTGATTTTCTATTTACTCTACTTTGTTTTTGTTGAAGGTGTCGTTGTTCTGTCCGATTTTCTATTTATTCTACTTTGTTCTTTGTTGAAGTAATAAATGAATATGGAATTAATGTTAATAATAAATGAGTTTTAATATGAAAAAGAATGCTCTCTGTGAATACCTATCCGAACCTTATGAGGAGTATTGATGACATGACCATGTGAAATATGGACAAATGACATGAGACCTAAGAATGAACTATTGAGACAAATATGATTATGAGACTATAACAAATGAGGACATTATGTACTAAATGAAATTATGTAACAAGTTAAATGTTGAGTTAATGAAATAATGAATGTATGACATGCATCATATGCATATATTATTCTAGGTGTGCCGCTGAGGCCGCACACCAGTGATGTAACTTGCTAACGAGGTGGGTCACCAGTGATGTAACTTGCTAACAAGGTGTACCTTAGAGTCACCAGTGATGTAACTTGCTAACGAGGTGTACCTTGGGGTCACCAGTGATGTAACTTGCTAACGAGGTATACCTTTGGGTCACCAGCGATGTAACTTGCTAACCAGGTGTACCTTTGGGTCACCAGTGATGTAACCAGGTGTACCTTAGGGTCACCAGTGATGTAACCAGGTGTGCCTTAGGGTCACCAGTGATGATATGTGAAACTTCCTTATGGCGCCACATGCATGCATTTATAAGTCAAGATCATGACATCATTGCATGATAAATGAATATATATGTGATATTGATGATGTATGTGTATTGTTTATAAGTGACTTATATTTGTTGTGTGTGTGTGTGGGTGCTATCTAACCTTTATTTCTGCACCTGAAACTGAGTGAGATGTTTCTCACTCCCTTGTTGCTTTTGTATGAGTTTAAATTATGTTGCAGGTGATCAGCATCATGAGGATGTTGGTGATGAGGCTTAAAGGCTACAATTGGGCATGCTCTGATAGGATGTGACATCGGGGCATAGTTATTTTAGTTTAATATGTTATTGTTTTAATAACTTTAGTTTCTCTTCTTTTGTAATTTCTAACGAAGAGATAACGTAGATTTTATCAACAACGTTCAAATTACAATTCTTAACATATATTTTCCTTGAATTATACATGTTATCTACGTTATCTCTTCGTTAGAAATTACAAAAGAAGAGAAACTAAAGTTATTAAAACAATAACATATTAAACTAAAATAACTATGCCCCAATGTCACATCCTATCAGAGTATGCCCAATTGAAGCCTTTAAGCCTCATCACCAACATCCTCATGATGCTGATCACCTGCAACATAATTTAAACACATACAAAAGCAACAAGGGAGTGAGAAACATCTCACTCAGTTTCAGGTGCAGAAATAAAGGTTAGATAGCACCCACACACACACAACAAATATAAGTCACTTATAAACAATACACATACATCATCAATATCACATATATATTCATTTATCATGCAATGATGTCATGATCTTGACTTATAAATGCATGCATGTGGCGCCATAAGGAAGTTTCACATATCATCACTGGTGACCCTAAGGCACACCTGGTTACATCACTGGTGACCCTAAGGTACACCTGGTTACATCACTGGTGACCCGAAGGTACACCTGGTTAGCAAGTTACATCGCTGGTGACCCAAAGGTACACCTCGTTAGCAAGTTACATCACTGGTGACCCCAAGGTACACCTCGTTAGCAAGTTACATTACTGGTGTGCGGCCTCAGCGGCACACCTGGAATAATATATGCATATGATGCATGTCATACATTCATTATTTCATTAACTCAACATTTAACTTGTTACATAATTTCATTTAGTACATCATGTCCTCATTTGTTATAGTCTCATAATCATATTTGTCTCAATAGTTCATTCTTAGGTCTCATGTCATTTGTCCATATTTCACATGGTCATGTCATCAATACTCCTCATAAGGTCCGCATAGGTATTCACAGAGAGCATTCTTTTTCATATTAAAACTCATTTATTATTAACATTAATTCCATATTCATTTATTACTTCAACAAAGAACAAAGTAGAATAAATAGAAAATCGGACAGAACAACGGCACTTCAACAAAAACAAAGTAGAGTAAATAGAAAATCAAACAAAACAACGATACTTTCAACAAAGAACAAAGTAAAGTAAATAGAAAATCAAACAGAACAACGGCAAGGGATTGGGATTACATAATTATTTATTATTTCCAACAAGGAATAAAGTAGAGCAAATAGAAAATAAGACAGCACAACGGCAAGGGATTGAGAGCCAATCCGACAAACAAACTATCCAACAATTATCCCCACACCCCCGAGCGAGGTTTCTCACTCCCCCCCTTACCTGGATAAGCAGAAGTTGAAACTTGGGCAAAGGCTCCTCCTCTGGATTCCCTCCTCCTTTCTCTCTCACTTTCTTTCTCTCTCTCTCTCTCTCTCTCTCTCTCTCTCTCTCTCTCTCTCTCTCTTTCTTCCTCTTTCTCTCTCTAAGATTTCACTTCTCACTCAGTATAAAATTTTCACCCCCCCCTTGGCCCTATTTATAGAAAATCTAACGCACCCGGAACGGCCCGTACTGATTTCGGAACGGCCCATTCCGGATCCTTCAAACATGGGCAAATTTTTCAACTGGAACGGCCCGTTCCAAAATCGGAACGCCCGTTCCCAAAAAGCAGAACAGCCCGTTCTGAAACCAGAATGGCCTGTTCTTAATCTCAGCAGAACGTCCCGTACTGCTTCCAGAACGGCCCGTTCTCCATACCAGAACGGCCCGTTCCAGGCCCGTTCTGGGTCTTTAAAAACAAACATATTCTTTCTTTTGGAACTGCCCGTTCTGCATTTGGAACGGCCCGTTCCGACACCCAGAAATACCCTTGTTCCTTTATTAAAATTACGAAAATGCCATCAATAATTACGAAAATGCCATCTTTTTAAAAAAACTGGGTGTTACAAAAACATTTTTTTATAAATTATTATAAATAATAATATTTTTTATTCTTTTTAGCGACCGATTCTAATTCGGTCGCTAAAATTACTATATATATTATATTTTTTTATTCACTTAGCGACCGATTTACCTGTGGTCGCTAAAATTATTGTAAAATAATAATATTTTTTTCTTTTAGCGACCGATCCAACTTTCGTCGCTAACAGAATTATAAATAATAATTTTTTATTTTATTTGCGACCGATATAAATTCGATCGCTAAAATTATTTCAAAAATATTAATATTTTTTAGTCACTGATTACAATTCGGTCGCTAACGTTACTATAAATAATCAATATATTTTTTTTAGCGACCGATTTTGAGTTGGTCGCTAACTCTATTTTAAATATTATTTTTTTTATTTTTTTAGCGACCGAATTTATTGTGGTCGCTAAAATTATTATAATTAATATTATTTTTTATATATTTTGCGACCGATTATATTTCGGTCGCTAAAATTATTTCAAAAATATTAATATTTTTTAGCCACTGATTACAATTCGGTCGCTAACGTTACTATAAATAATCAATATATTTTTTTTAGCGACTGATTCTGAGTTGGTCGCTAACTCTATTTTAAATAATATTTTTTTTCTTTTTTTAGCGACCGAATTTATTGTGGTCGCTAAAATTATTATAAATAATATTTATTTTTATTTATGTAGCGACCGATTATATTTCAGTCGCTAAACTTATTATAAATAATAATTTTTATTTTATTTTTTAGCCACTAATTTTAGTTGGTCGCTAAAATTGTTATAAAATAATATTATTTTATTTTTTTAGCGACCGATTTTCTATTTGGTCGCTAAAATCATCATGAATAATATTATTTTAATTTTGTTAGCAACTGAAACCATTCCGTCGCTAATTTAACAAACATTTGTTATGTTAGCGACCGATTTAGCGACCGATTGTTAGCCACTACAAATTTCGGTCGCTAAATAAAATTTGCTACCGAGTCAAATTCGGTCACTAATTAAGTCACTATTAGCGACGAAAATAATTCGATCGCTAATTTCGGTGGCTAAAATGACTTTTTTTTGTAGTGTCACTTTGTTTCACAAACAGGTGCACCTTGTTGTGTTAGTCTATGTTGATGACTTAATTATTGGAGGTAATGGTTCTACCGCAATTCAGTGATTTAAATCTTAATCTAAGTCAATGCTTCCATATGAAAGATTTGAGTAAGTTAAAATACTTTCTAAGTGTTGAAGTCGCACGATCACAATGTGGGCTATTTCTTTGTCAGAGGAAATATTCATTAGATATCATCACTGAGGCAAAACTCCTTGGCACAAGACCTATGACTACTCTGATGGAACAAAATCATCATCTCAGTCTTGCCAAGGGACCATGTCTTACTTCCCTAGATAAGTATAGACAATTAGTTGGTCGTCTCATATATTTGTGTTTTACAAGGTTGGAACTATCATATTGTGTACACATTCTTTCTCAATTCATGCAACAACCTCGTGTGGAGAATTGGGAGGCTACCTTACGTGTGGTTTGCTACCTCACAAGCACCCTAGGGCAAGGAATTTTGTTAGATAGTACTTGTGATTTGCGACTGACCAAGTGGTGTGATGCTGATTGGGCTACTTGCCCTCTAACTAGATGGTCCCTTACTAGATGGATTGTTCTCTTAGGTCATTTCCCTATCTCTTGGAAAACTAAAAAGCAATATATTGTATCTCATTCTTCTATTGAAGTTGAGTATTGCTCCATGGCTACCACCACTTGTGAACTAAAGTGGGTCAAAAGTATACTATTGAGTCTTGGCATATATCATTTCGTGCCTATGCTTCTAAAATGTGATAGCCAAGCTGCTCTTCACATTGCCAATAATCTCGTATTTCATGAACGCGTAAAGTATATTGAAGTTGATTGTCATTTTGTATATATGTGATGAGATTATCAAAGGGACCTTGCTGCCTTCTTATGTTTCCATGCGCTCTCAACTCGCAGATATATTCACCAAGGCATTAAGGTGTGCACTGTTTCTCTTCTTTCCTTACCAAGTTGGGAACTCGGAATCTTCATGCACCAACTTGAGGGGGGGTAATATAATATCTTTGTAAATATATTAAATATATCGTTTCCTTTTCGATAGAAATCTATTTGCACCACCTAAAATAGTGGGATTGTAATCAAATCTCGTGGTGATCTATACTTTATCATGACTATAGGAGAAACTATAGGAATTCGTAGGAATCTGTTTAGCCTAATTATAAGGACCATGAGATGTATATATATGTAATCATATTGGTTGAATAAATGATCAGATTACCATCACAATTTCTTTAAAATATTTAAGATATTATTTAAATTTTAAAAGATATTGATTATTTTAGGATATCATTTATAATTGAAATATATTGTATTTATTTTAGATATTTGTTTTCTTTTTTAAGATTATAATGTAAGGTCAATAAATAGAGACTCTTGGGATGAAAAGAATTACCTAACCTATAAAGGGGTCACCGCCTTAAATGAGAGAAGATATCATATAAAAAAGGGTTTCCAAGTTTCACCAAAAAATTTATGAACAAGGGTTTTTAAGTTTTCCCAGAAAACTTGTGAACGAGGGATTTTCAAGTTTCACCCATAAAACTTATGAAGAAGAAATTTTCAAGTTTCACCCACAAAACTTGAAAAGAGAATTTTCATATATGTAATACATTTTGAGATAGATAATGAACATCCTTATAAACCTAAACATAAGAGACTGAATTACGTTAAATAAATTTCTGTAATTTTTCTATTTTTTATAGTATTATTTTAATTATGTTTCTCATCATTATTACATGTAATTTTCAACACTTGTACAGTGTCATGGTGGATGGAAAAAGAGTCTTCTAAAACAGATTTGGGCTGGACTTGTAAGGCATTGCTTGGTTAATTGCCTTGTGAGTCACTTCCATAACAGACCATGTTTCATGTAGGAAAATAACTCTGTTAACCTCTTTGCCACCTCATGGTTGTAATGTGACAGATTAAGTAATAAGTGTATTTTATTAATTTACTAAAAACATATTTTGGTAGAAAAATTAAAATAAGTTATGTTCAATTTTTAATTTGTGAGATCAAAATTTAATTTATCACATATTCAACGGACTTAATAAATAAATAAATAAATATATATATATATATAATTTTTCTAATAAATTTTTTTAGCAATGATACAATTTTTCAATATTAAAATGTATTGAAAAGAGTGCCCATTCCCAAAAAGTTATATTCTTTAGCATCTCTCAACTGTATAAATAACTAGTTAATCTCATTCCATTCGCACTCACTCCATACAACCAGTGTTTTACTGTACAATATACACCTAAACACTTTGCATGGAAAATCAAAACCCCCCTTCACTTCCAATCTCAAACCCTGAAACAAGCCAAACCGCTCCAACCACACGTTTCTCAGGCAACGTGATCATTCAGAAAGCAAAATCCAACTTGTTTCTACGTTCAAAATGGGGTGAGGTTAACGGTGCCATGGGTGACCTTGGCACCTACATACCAATAGTCCTATCTCTAGCACTTTCCAAGGACCTCAACCTTGGCACCACATTGATCTTCACAGGCATCTACAACATCATCACTGGTGCAATTTATGGTGTCCCCATGCCTGTCCAGCCCATGAAGTCCATCGCCGCCGAGGCCTTATCGGATGCCGGCGGTCACTTTGGCGTGCCGGAGATTATGGCCGCCGGTATCCTGACTGGCGGCGTGTTGTTCTTCTTGGGCGTGACAAGGTTGATGGAGCTTGTGTATAAGTTGATTCCTCTATGTGTTGTGAGGGGAATTCAACTAGCACAGGGCTTGTCCTTTGCTTTAACAGCTGTTAAGTACGTGAGAAAAGTTCAAGACTTGCCAAAGTCTAGGGCTTTGGGTAATAGGCATTGGTTAGGGTTAGATGGGTTGGTTTTGGCCATAGTTTGTTTGTGTTTTATTGTTGTTGTGAGTGGTGCTGGTGAGAAGGATCATGGGTGTGAAAGTGGTGATGAAACTAGAAGCTATGATTTGGGTTGCCAAAAGAGGGTTGAGGGGACAAGAAACAGGAGAAGTAGAGTGAGAAGGGTTGTTTTCTCACTTCCTTCTGCTTTCATTGTGTTTGTGTTGGGTGTTGTTTTGGCCTTTATGAAAAGGCCTAAGGTGGTGGATGAAATAAAGTTTGGACCATCCTCTATGGAAGTGGTGAAGTTCTCTAAGCATGCATGGAAGAAAGGGTTTGTGAAGGGTACAATTCCTCAACTCCCTTTGTCAATTTTGAACTCTGTGATAGCTGTTTGCAAATTGTCAAAGGATTTGTTCCCAGAAAAGGACTTTTCTGCCACTTCACTGTCAGTGAGTGTGGGGTTGATGAATTTGATTGGAAGTTGGTTTGGTGCAATGCCATGTTGCCACGGAGCTGGTGGTCTTGCAGGGCAGTATAAGTTTGGTGGAAGGAGTGGAGGGTGTGTGGCACTTCTTGGTGCAGCAAAGTTGGTATTGGGATTGGTGTTGGGAAGTTCTTTGGCACACATTTTAAGGCAGTTTCCAGTGGGGATCTTGGGGGTGTTGCTCCTATTTGCTGGAATTGAATTAGCCACCTGCTGTAGGGACATTAATACCAAAGAAGATTCCTTTGTGATGCTTATTTGCACTGCATTTTCTCTGGTGGGATCAAGTGCAGCTCTTGGCTTTTTGTGTGGAATGGTTGTTCATGTGCTTCTTAAGCTAAGGAATTGGACAAATGATAAACCATTTTCTACCATATGGGGGCACAGAAGCCCTGAGCAACTCTGAAGAAAAAAGTAGGGTATCATTTGGAAAATTTTCTGTAACAAGTATGTGCAAAAAATAAATAAATTAAAAGTTTCTCGCGTAAACTAGAATAAACTTGTGTGTAGTTAAAATAAATTTTAGGGAAGTTAAATAGAAACTTTCGAAGTGCTTAAGTTGATTTTTACTATTTTCTTTTTTCTATCGGTGATTATTTTGAGAAGGTTACAATGCTTGGTGTTCTTTATCTAATATGTTGTTGTCTAGTGTAATCGTAACTTTACTATAAAAAATGTTATATTTTTTATATATAATTACATATATAATTTTAGCATTATTTTAATGATATTTAATAACATATTTTATATATCATTATAAACTATTTACATATTTTTTATCAATATATTAATATATATTGTATTTATTTTGTTGATTATAAAAGTAATTTTTAATGATATATATTATATTATAGAGTGTGTCACTATGTGACAATTTTCTAGTAGTGGCTTCTACATAAAACAGCATGGATGATGAGTTTCAAGAATGATAGTTTCCTAAAATGGTTTTTTTTTTCTTTCAATTTCTTTACCTTTGTTTGTATTTAAGGCTAATAATTCATATGGTTGAGTTTCAAATTGCTGTATAGTTGGCAGCAACTTGAAGTTATTGCTGGAATTTTCTTTTTCTACCCTTCATGTATATGAAACATTTAATTACTAAGTTACCATGAAGGTGCTTCAGCTACAGAATCTATGGCAAGAATTTTTTGTTGAACGGAGGATGGACTCTTGTCAATGTCAATGGGAAGAATTTCGCTTCCATGATAAAAGAGAAAACAACGGAAGGAATATAACATTTCAATTTGAGCTAATATGATCCTTTTTTCGAATAAAATTGAAGATTGGATGCTCGAATACATGAAATGTGTACTTTGAAAAGCCTTTGCAACTAAGCAACATAAATGGGGCATGATGCCATTTCAACTTTTGAAATTCGCCCAAAAACCATAAGGAATTAACCATTACCATTAGATAGTAGTGTTATTTTCTTTTTCTTTCACCAAAAAAAAAATTGTCAAATACTAACACAATAATACATATTTTATAATGATATAATATTTATTATTAAATTATTTTTATCTATATTATAGATATAATATATATTGATATATCACTACAACAAAATGAACTTTTACTGACAATAAAAATTATTGTAAAATCTTTTATCAATATTTCTATATTAGTAATTTTTTATTGGTATAGTCGATGTGGGACTTGTAAGATGAAGGTTGTCTTCTATAATTGTCTTATCTCCTAATTAATTATTTTATCAATAATCGATGTGAAATTTGGATTTTTTCTATACACTTCCTTAAGTTTAGCACTATTGAGTTTGGTAATGATGAGTAATTTGATACCAGCTTAGAATAATAAATTTTAGGTTTAACTCAACCCTACAAAACAAACTTGTAAGGTGAGACTTATCATCCACTTACATACTCTTAATTATTTTATTTTTAGTCAAAGTAGAACTTAAGTTTTTTTCAATAAATAATTGTCGCTAACAGTAAATTTTAGTATGATGTAAATATACTTTTAATGACCATTATTTATTAGTTATTAATATTTTTAATAAATAATAAAATAGAGACAATTAATTTATTACTGTTAAATAATTGTCGATAATAATAAATTTTGTTATAGTGTATATTATTAAAAAATATATGTGTAGGTTATAGTGATATATATACAAAATATATTATTAAATCTCATTTAAAATTAATATTAAAATTATGTGTTACTGTATATCAAATATATTTATATTTATATATTTTATAGTAAATTTTTTATACGTTAATATATTTCTCTTAAAGTTTCACCTTTCCGATTGTTTGTTTCAACTTTCAACTCTAAATCAATGTCAAATCTAATTAAAAGTGGTTTTCATGGTTGTCAATGAATAAAAGAAGAGATTCAACATTTGTTTTTCATACATGTCAATTCTCTCACAAAATAATATCTCTAACGTGTTAAGCTAAGGAATAAGAATAGATAACTTTTTTGTGAAAAGATTAGCCATGGAATATATGGTATGAATGAATCACAATCGTTTAACTTCCACTCAGCTAGATTACCCTAGAGTTCTGTTCATCCATTTTATGTAGAAAGTTGCGAATAAAAAAATATTAACAGCATACAAAAGTAAGAATCCCCAAAAAGGTGTTCAACCTTTAAAAGAAAAACAACAAATAAAATGTTCATTTGAGTTTAGAAATATATAACACGGTTCTTCCTCTTATCGTTCTTCACACCACATTCATTTCTGGCCTAATAATTGTAAGTTTTTAATTCAAAATTTTCCTCTATCCTTTACCCAAAGGGCAAGAGGTTTATAGGGTTAAAATCTTCGAAGCACATGCCAAGTCTAAAGTGCATGCTCCCAAAGCATATTCTCTTCACCACAATTACCTAGATTACATGCCCTTAATTTTTTAGTTAACTTACTTGGCCTCACTCCCTATTTTTATTGACAACGTTTAGTAACAGGGAAAGCTTAAGTATGTAATGTGATGTTAAACGTAAAGAAACCAATGGTGATCTTTGAAATTGAGAAGGGCAAGATTTAGGGTGATTCTCTTGACCAAGCGATCATGGCAAAAATAAGATCAGTTGAGAAAGCTCCTTCTAGCTTGAGTCAAGTTGAATAGAACAACTAGTCGAAAACAAAAAGTGCTAGAGAAATAGTGTTTGATTAGTGAAATCAAAATGATTGCATATCTGGAAAGGTGAAAAGAAAGTTATCAAAAGGAATCAAGATATAATTTAAAGAAAAAGGTGATTATCATTAAAAAGAAAATGCTAATAACATTGGCTAGCTATGAGTGAAAGTGAAGAAACTTGGAAGAGGCAATGGAAGAAAAGTTGAGAACATCTTGCTTATATGACTTAAATATTATGGTTATGTGATGGGTTTGTATTTGTTTGAAAGGGATATATTTATCAAGAAAAGAGTTATTATATCTTATTGTTTTTATTTGTTATTTACACTCACAACTTCACGATAGTATTGATATTATTTACTTTGGGTATAAGTTTTTATAATTTTATTTTTAGTTATCATTCAAAAGTTCTCTAATTAATGGAGCATGTATATTTACTTTATAAACTTTTTATTTTTATGATGTAGGACTTAGTTTATATAAAATAAATTAATAAATAAAAGACCAAGAATTTAACATGGCAAGGAGGATCAATATTCCTACTTTAGCTTTTCTAGATTTATATATAGGTAGATACTCCTATGATTGATCTATAAATCATTAGAGTTCAATATTTTGATTATCTCTAACTACAAATTGTGTTAACTATGCTAGTTGAGGTCTCAGTGTTACATTTCAATCATGGTCATGAATATCATATAGGGAGAGACTAGGAACGTATAGATTTTGCAGTGGCTGTCCCTTTCTCTAGAATCGAATTTCTTTATCAATTAGAAGCATGGTATTAAAGTAATCTAAAATTGTTATGCTTTGTCATATAGCTCAATTTGCGAGAACTGTAGACAATTTTATATTGGTTTTAACTGGCCAACAGTGATAGACATAATTGCAGTACCTTCACTATTGAAGACATTGTACAAGTAACACAATATTGACTAAAAAATTAAAATTACAACCTAAGGGAGACGAACAGAAAGAAAGCTTATATAGCTTGTCATTCAAAGATATTAGCAGCGAGGGTATATATGTTCTTAAAATATATTAATGTCATGGTAGATGCTCTATAATAAGAGGATAAAATGATTTCAAGAATAATTCTTGATAAAATTAATCTACTTAGTAGCATATTATATATATTAAATTTTAATAATTCAACTGTTAGATTAAAAATTATCAATATATAGATTAAATTTACAAATTTTTAAAAAATTAAAAAATTATTAAATATTTCGTTTCGTTAATCATAAAAACAGATAAATATTATTTTGTTATATAAGTTCATATTAACGTATAAAATATTTTTATAATTAATAAAATGAAGTATTAAATAGTTTTTAATTTTTTTTAAATATATAGACTTAATCTATTCATTAAATACTTTTAAGTTAATGGCTGAATTGTTGAAATTCAACATATTCAATGAGCTATTGAGTGGAGTAACTTTATAAAAAATTACTCTAGGAATTGTTTGATCTCTCCTCTATTTGTATATGAGAAAGAATCTACTTACTCCAAGAGTAAATTTTGGTAGTAACTCATATTCTATATCAAATTTTAAGAATTTAACTATTTAATTAAAAATTCTTAATACATAGATTAAGTTAGAATCTTTTATAAAAAAATTGAAATTATTTGATATTTTGTTTCCTTAATTCAAATTGATAGATAATCATAAAAATATTTTATATGTTGATTTAAATTTATATAATGAAATATAATATACTTTTCAATTTTTTGAAAAATTTGTAAATTTCATATATACATTAAAAACTTTTATTTTAACAATTGGATCATTGAAATTTGATGTAGAATATAAATTATTAGGAGTGTGTTTGGTTTTTAATTTGGAAAAGACAAAAGTACGTCCATTTGAAAGTTTCCTCTCACATACTTCTCCATTTAATTGTCTAAGAATGTGTACTATCAATAAAACAAAAACACACTAAATAAAGTAAGTTTACCAAAACTTACTTTTAAAATAAGTAAATCTCTCCTCATTATATATATCAAGTCCTACCAATTGTAAAAAAAAATAATAACAAAATAACAAAAATAAAAAATAACCAAGTTATATAGTTGAACCTTTTACTACCAGTAACAACATTCACCATTATATTTTGAAATCAAGTCAACATTACTATAAAGCCTAATACTCTGGCAACAATTAAAGCTAAAGATATCATTTCATTTCTCCATCCCTAAGTTCTACCCATGATGAGCAAGAAAATATCTTACTTGTATTGTTATGTAAAAGAAATGTAAAAATTTACATGTAATTCCAATAAATACAGGTAACAATCATGCAGGTTTGCTTTGTATGGTTAAATAAGTTGATTACAAGCATTGTGAGATTCACCTGTGCGTAAACTTTTCTGCATGTACTAGGGGAATATGTTCATACCATGTGTTTATATTTACATTGCAATTTACAAAGGTAACTAAACTAACTTTACTTGGTACAGTAATGACAGGATCATAGTGATTCTGGATCCAATTTTCGTGGTGGACATAGTAAGGAAAGTTATTTAAACTAGTCAAATGGGTTTCCACTTGTGTTGGAGAAGCAATGTGCAGTTTTGGGGTTCGTGTATGCCCTATTCGACTGTTGAATGGGGTCTAGAGATTCAAAAGCAGTCATACTGTTGAAGCTCTGAGTTCTTTGTGGTCTACAGAATATTAAAAAGCAGTTACAATTAGAATAGGATTCAGATTTTCAACTGAGAATATCATCTTATCATTAAGAAACCTTAAACAATAAACATATGCAGAAAGATACACACATAGTAGTATTTGGCAGCATAAATATAAGAATGACATGTGTTCATGAGAAAGGCGTGAAGTCTTCGGAAAATAACTCATGATTGTAAACATAAAACCATCCCTCAGAAAGAAAAAAAAAATTGTTTGGATAATTTTTTTAAAAGCACTTCTAAGAGAAAAAATAGGAAAGAAAAATGATATGAACATCTTTATAAGTTAAAATTTGTTTATGCATAAGTTAATTATGAGAAACTCTCTTATACAGTCCCTCTAAAAACTTATTTTTAAATTACGCATTAACTAATTTTAGTTTATAAAAAAATTATTTCATTTTTCTTTCTTATTTTTTTTTCAAGAAATATTTCTGGAGAAGTTTATCTAAATTTGCCCAAAATATACAAAATGATAATTTCTAACATTAGTATCCACTTTTTAATCACCAAGAACCAAGAGTAAGAATTCCCAACAAATTGCATTGGAGTGTATTTTATTTTTTACATCTATTCCAACTTAGGCTGGCTCAAACATAAGAGGGTCTAAGCCCTTGCTTTAGACCCAAAAAAGAAGTTATTTTTTTTATGTCTATTCTAGGCAATTTTCTAACAATAAGAAATAGCTCGTGTATTGTTTTAGATGAAGAGAATCTAGCTTGGTAACATGCTTCATAGCTTATAATCCAGTGACTATACAAGAATAGGATTTACCCTGTGGATTGCTCCTCTTTATTAATTTGATCAATGTACACACCTGAGAAGAGTGAACAAAAATAATCATGACAACAGAAAATAAAGAAAAAATCTTCAAAGGAAATGGAAGATAACTAGGACAATACCCATAGAAATTGGGGATCCATAACATGGGGACTGAGACACCAAAGACCCAACGCTTGAAGCATGAATTAATCCTGTTCTGGGTGATACAGTTGGCGGTACACCATGCAAAGATGCCATACAAGGAAGCTATACATAGAAAAATACAACCAGTCTTGAAGGTTAAAACAATTTATTGGCTTCATTCAAAAATGTAATTTAAAGAAAACAGCTTGATAACACTGAAGAAAGAGCATGTGATGAAGACTTATACTTCAAGATAAACAATACATGCCAATGAGGTTGTTTGGAGCAAATTTTATTCAAGAATTAAGTAAGGAAAACAAGAGGTTGAGAGCACAAGATCAGATAACGCATTTTCCTAAAAAATAAAAATAACATAATATAAAGTAGCATTAAAGTTCTATAATCTGAATTTAGTCATAAATTAGTACCAAAATCTAACACTTTTTCACAATGTGTTCATGTTTACTCAAAACAATCAATAGTATCAACAAGTTTTTGGCATACAGCGTAGAGTTGGTACTTGGTACAAGGTTCATGAATACAATTACAAGTTAAATCCTCTCAACATAAAACTTTTTATATCTCAGGCCAAAAAGTAAGCCCTTCTTATAGCGTTGCTACTTGTAAACAACTGTACTGATTGTAATGTATTGATGGATTGGATCCTGCATGCTCATTAACGTAGACCAATATAATGCAAGAGGGAAATAATACATTAAGATGGTATAGGGATTAACTCTACGCTGGACTTGATATACATTTACTTTTAGTTATGTGATTATTTCATCTCGATGGCTCTGAATTATATAAAACTTTTCTCATTTGCCAACTTGAGAGTTATTTCTTTCTTACTCTATGCTTTGAATTGCATCAGAAATTTCAGGCTTAATTGCAGGAACAAGCTAAAACTGTTTGCAATGGAACTGCATCAAAACTTACTACATTAAATCAGTTTTATTCTGTACATACCGATGAGGCGTGGATTAGACTTCTTCCATCAGTTAATTCAAAGGGGTTTGCTGTCATTGGTACAGAAGGAAGGGCTGAGGGAGGCTGTAAATGAAGCATCATATCAATTAATCAGAAATCCATATCTAAACCAACAAAAGAGACAAAGTTGGTAATGAATTGCATAGAATGGTACTACTTGATAATACTGCATGCCATATCCCATGCCTTGAGGTTGAACATTCATCCAACTTGCAAGTGGTGCAGGGCCAGATAAGAAGCTTGATGTAAAAAGGTCCTACAAAGAATATATTCATGCATCAAGGTTCTTTCGTCTTATAAAAAAAACAAAAACAAAAAAAATTGTGACAGATGGCTACTGACCTATATAGATAAACTTTTTCAGAGAAATTTATGGGTAGGAAAAAAATATGAAAGAAAAATGAAATAATCTTGTCTATAAGCTAAAACTAGTTTAAGTTTATTTTTAATATTTTAAAAAGTTATATGAGAGAGTTTCTACAAATTAACATATGCATAAGCTAATTTTAGCTTACGAAGAAGCATATTTCATTTTTTTTCTTCTCATTTTTTTCTCTTATAACTTTAAAAGTGTTTTTAGAAAAGTTTATTTATCCAAACAGGTCCTACATCTGTTACCTCTGGAAGTGCCTGTCTTCCACTTGACCCGGTTTCTACTTTACTGAGATGGGAGCCAACGTCAAGCATAATTTCTTGAGTAGGTTTTGAGGTAGTTTGAGAAGATAATTCAACAGCACATGAAGAGTCATTTTTAGTAGGAGCCTGGTTGTAATCAAATTAAAGAACAAGATGAGTAACAAAGTAAGTAGACAAGAAGAAATGAAATTAAGGCTCTCAAATACCAAGACAATGTTGGCATCTGCTTCTTCTAAACATTTCAATATATAACATTAGAAAATTTTATTGGTAATTTTACTTCCTGTTGTAGGATGATGCAATGGTATAAGCTAGATTTTTACCAAAGAAATTGACAGTAATGTTGAGACTTCAATGCTTTATGTCAAGAAAGCCATGAAGCATATCTCACCTGATTATTTGAAGCTACATGTTTGAGTGGTGAATTTGTTGGTTGTGTGGTTGAACTAAAACCTGCCGATACAGAAGGAAGATATTGCATGTTTAATGGTTTATGTGCATCTGAAGCTTCGGTATTTGGTTGTGTGGTTGAACTACAACCTGCCGATACAGAAGGAAAATATTGCATGTTTGATGATTTAAGTGCATGTAAAGCTTCAGTATTTGGTTGTGTGGTTGAACTACAACCTGCCGATACAGAAGGAAGATATTGCATGTTTGATGGTTTATGTGCATGTGAAGCTTCAGTATTTGGTTGTGTGGTTGAACTACAACCTGCCGATACAGAAGGAAGGTATTGCATGCTTGATGGTTTATGTGCATGTGAAACTTCAGTATGTGGAGGAACTTCATTAGAAGGTTGTGCTAACTCAGTGGCTGGGGTTGGTGGAAATGACCAAACACTAGTATTGTTGGGTGGTGCAGTTGTCTGCCCTGTTGAAGTAGTTGGTAAGTCCCAAATACTAGCATTTTCTACTGTTGTAGTTGCTGGATTTGGATCATTGTTATCACCACTTTGGACTTGTGACATGCCACCAGTCGCTGGAGTCACGGGGCCTGATAATTCAAAAAGTAAAAGGTCTATAGGATTTTTTGCAGGTGTTGCTGCTTCAGATGCTGCCTCTGTTGTAGGTTTCATGGTATTTGTATTTGGAGGTTTAGGATTATTGTTCTCTGTTGAAGTATCAAATACGGCCCAGTTACTTTCATTGGATTGTGTTGCATGTGGTGCTTCTTGTCCAACTCCAACAGCAGCATGAGAATCCTGAGACTCGGTACTCAAATCAATGATGCTTTCTGGATTATTAGCTTTTTGTTCGGATGGATTTTCCTCAACAGAACCCCCACCACCAGAATGTGTGACCTTTATAATTAAAATTTATCAAAGATTCAGTTCAAGTGGTAATCCATAACGTCATAAAACTTCAATGGAGAAATGCTAGCAAACTCTCTCTAGCAGTATCTGTACTCTCTCTAACACTCTCAGCTAATAATCTTTCAAGTATTGGTTGGAAATCACAAATTTTAAAGAATCCTACCACTAAATAAGGAGAGAGACATATTAACTATGACACGAGACTCATAAAATTTGTGATTTTTAATGTATTTCAGCCAATAATAAAAAGCTAAAAAGACTGTCTCTAACATTCTTCAACTGCAATGTGGTCTCCTAAAATATGGACTCTATGTATGACAAACAAAAATAATGTTCTTGATTATTCTGTTAAAATAAAATAAAATAAAATAAAAAATTTCAACATCATGCGAAAGTACATTGAGAAATCAAAATCATGAGAGGAATACATAGACAACACCAAATTATGCATGATAAACTAAGACACTTAGTAGAAGAATTAGTTTTTCTGATATTTCCTTCAGATAGCAACATTCCTTTGATGGCATATTTAATGCAAGCGCATCACAGGAAGCTCAAAAAAAAAAGAGGGTAGGGGTGAGGGGTCACATTGCTATGAAACCACATGCTTGAACACTTAAATGCATGATAAGAGGAGGTTCACCAACTTGTAGAGATGGAGCATTCTCTTTTAATATATCTCCCAAAGGACGTGGAATAGGGAGTGGGGTTATTTCCACACTCCTCTTACCATCAATTGAAATATTTTTTAGCTTTGATTCTATATTTGAAAGCCTGCGACTTCTACGCTCCTCATCTTTTAACCTGTCATCAACAACTTCAAATTTTATTGGACTTCTGGCTTGGCCACCATGCCTTGAATACTTTTGTGTATATTTAGGACTTCTGCTTTCATCATATAAATATCTGAAACTCGCGTCATCATTTCTTGGACCAGGACTTGAATTAAGACCTCTGAACTCAAGACGAAATGTACTACTCTTCTTACTTGCATAGGACTCCTCCTTCTCATTCTGAATACAAAAAGCACCAAAATGAACTCAGTTTCAATCATCTGTTGTTGTTAAAGTCATGATAATGATGTAGAAGAGTATATAAAATTTACCATTTTAATCTTAGGAAGACTGCTACTACAACTTTCACCACAAAATTTTCTTTCCACATAGACACGCTTAATGAAATCTCGAAGTCTGTGCATGTTACTGGAAGCAAAGATTTGGTTTAGAAGAGAAGCTACATGAACTATATTACTATAAGGTACATGTGGATAAATACTAAATAGCATAATTAAGCATTTATTCAATCTTATCAAATAAGAGTTTGTTCATGTATAATGGATGTGATTAGCTGGCCAATGGACTGAGAATACTCGTGGCAGGTTTGAAAATATATAAGGAGTGTTTGGAAGAGCTTATTTAGGCTTATGACTTTGCTAAAAGCTCTTTTCATCTTATTTTTATAAGCTGAGTCTGCTTATATGTAGGCTTAAAAGAAATTTTGAAAGTTTCTGTCAAAAATAAAGAGTTTTTTTTTACAGAGTACACTTCTAATCTGTATCCAAACAACAGCAATGGAAAATTACCTTGAATCAGGGTAAGAATGACGCAAAGGATCCCATTCTTTAAAATAAATCTGCTTTGCTCTCTGTGCATGGACTAATGTTAGATGTTGGTCACCAAATTACTAGTAGCTTGAAATTTGAGCCAAAAAGTAGCATGATCATGCATACCTCATTGCCACCTGATTGAAGGGCTGTGACTTCTTCTGGAGTAAATTTAGCCATTGACACGGATTTTACTCTATGCGTAAACTCTCGACTGTAGTTGATACAACATAGTAAGTACACACAAATAACTATGAACAATGATCAGAAAATCAATCTTCAGTGCACAATTAAATGAAGTGAAAATAGGATAGAGTGCACAAGGAAAGTAATACGAGTACATGGTCATTTTGGTCTCTTAATTCAAAATACGCTTTTATATTAATCTTTAAAACTAAAAAAAAAATATCAAATAAGCTATTCAAAATATATATTAACAATCAAATTCATCCAAAATTCAAAAAATGTGTGAACAAAGTGATAATAATAAGTAGTTGAGTTTATGAAATTATTTGATATTTTCTTAGTTATTTGGGCTACTTTGACAACGCTCACCACTTTCAGAACCAAAATGACTATCTACTCAAATAAATATATATGAATCCATCAGAGGCCTTAATCTGTGAGAAACAAACACGCAAAATGATTTAATACTTACTGTATCCCACTGCAATTTGTGCAGACAAATGTCGAGAAAGTTGTACACACATATTGTGGTCCCTGATTCATAAGAGTAGTCAATGTTATATGTTAGATATATTGAGATATGAAAATGTTTCATGCTCATATATGTTATAAACACATGGAAAGTTAGAGGTGTAATTTAGCAAGCACCACAATTTAACACAAATTCTACACTTGAAATGGAAAATTTACTAATTATAAGTGTAGAAAAACTAAGAGAGACGAGTAACACTAAAATTGTGGGTGATCGTAGCAACTCACTGTGATTTTTATTGAATAAGAGATGGCCTTTAAATAGCCATTGTACAACGTACTGAATTAACAAGAAGATAATAAAATATCTTATCAAATCAAAACTTACCAAAAAACTATCTTATCTAATCTGAAACCAAATAACTCAAAATCAAATAATTCCAGATAACTAAATCGGATATCCCGGATATCTTGGATATCTCGAATATCTCGGATATCTCGGATATCTCTAGAAATTTAAGATTATCCAACAAAACTCCCCCATAATCTTAAATTTCTCCTTCTTCTTTCATTTCGATGCTTCTTCCACCAGAGCGCGATACTCCTCTGTGTACCATGGCCCCGCGAGCCATGCAACGTCCAGCACCCCCTGCGTCGAGGTGGCCGATGCCTCTTTTGGGACACAAAAATACCCGTTGCTCTTTGGTCCACCTTTAAACCCAGAAAGTACTTCATGATGTCCAAATCGGTCATCACAAACTCCCTCTTCACTTCTTTAAACTCCTCAACTAGCTCAGCTTTACTTCCCATCTCACTCTTCTCAATTGATCCGATCTCCTCATCCGTTGCTTTCTTCCATCTTTCATCAAGTACCACCTCTTCAGATTTTATGTCTTCTGTTCTTGTCAATAGACATACTACATGTAACTCGTTAGTGGAGTTGTAGATGTCTTGCTCCTTTGCTTTGTACTCGGACGAGCTCGGAAAACTTGTTCTTGAATACCCAACACCACGTAGTCCATGCACCAACTCCTTCTTTGATAGCTCGGTCAAACCTCCAATGTTTAAATGCCCAAAACGAGAATGCCTCATCATTGCTTCATCCTTCACGTCTAGCTTTAAGCACTTATTTTGAATGATGTTCATCTCCAGTTTATACATCCGATTCTTTTTCATCTCCACTCGGGCTATTAAACGATCATGCTTGTCCTTCAAATAAAGCACTCGATCCTTCATCAGAACCGAGTTTCCTTTCTCCATCATCTGCCCCATGCTTAAGATGTTATTCTTAAGCTCGGGAACGTAGTAGACATTCCTTATTTCTCCAACTCGTCCATCCTTCTGCATAAACTTGATGGTTCCACGCCCTTTTACCGCCACCTTGGAATCATCCCCAAATGACACGAATCCAGCCTTTTCCTTGATGAGTTCGTTGAAGAAACTTTCTTCTCCACACATATGATTGCTCGCTCCAGTGTCCAAATACCAGACCGAGTTGTTTAGGCAACTTGAATCAAGCTCGGCTTCTGACTTCTCATATGAGCTTGGAGGCTCAATTGTTGATCTCTCGACGCAACTCAAGTTTAGCTGGACCTCGGAGGCAGAACTCGGACGTAGCTTGGTCTCCGAGCTCTACGTCATCATCAAAATTCCTGCTTCCTCGTCCTCTTCTTCTGTGAGAAGATTCTTCCCTTTTTCTTCACTTCGGCTTTTAGCTCGGCAATACTTTGCTATGTGACCGTATTTGCCACAGTTGTAGCAATTTGCCGATCTGCATTCCTTTGCGTAGTGGCCGAGTTTGCCACACTTATAACATTCCACCTCGGACCTCGGCTGACTTCCTTGGCTACGATCACCTCGTCCTTGTCCACCTCCATGGTCACCTCGTCCTCGACCTCGTCCTTGATCACCTCCATGATCACCTCGTCCTTTGCCTCGTCCTCCATGATCACCTCGTCCTTGTCCTCCTGATCTTCGGCCCTGAGTGTTCCGAGTTTCATTCAAATCAAGTTGCGCCTGTAATGCTTGATCAAGAGTATTCTTCATCTTCCTCCTCCTTTGTTCGTGGGCTTCGAGTGACCCAGCGAGCTCTTCCACTGAGAGAACTGACAAGTCCTTTGACTCCTCAATTACGCATGCAATACTCTCGAAATCATCTGTTAATGATCTCAAGATTTTCTCCACAATTCTACTTGCTGGCATTGGCTCCCCATTCCTTCCTAGTTGGTTAGCCACCTTCTCCACCCGAGTTATGTACTCGGATACTTGTTCCTTATCCTCCATCTTCAAACTCTCAAACTCTCCTCGGAGAGTTTGAAGTCGGATCTGTCTGACACGGTGGTTACCTCTGTGCGCAACTTCTAAGATCTTCCATGCTTCCTTTGAAGATGCAGCGTTTGCAATCTTCTCGAAACCTGACTCATCCACGGCATTGTACAAAAAATACAAAGCCGATTTGTCCTTCACTCGTGTCTTTTCCAATGTGGCAATCTGAGCCACAGATTGGTCTTCGTCCTCCTCGGGTTCTTGGAACCCCTTCTCCACTATGTCCCATAGACTTTGGGAACCCAACAGGGTCTTCATTTGTAAACACCAATTATCATAATTGGTTTTCTTTGACAGTTGTGGTACGGTCATTCCATTCACAACCTTTGCCATTACTCTCTCTTTCTTCTTTCTTCCCCCTTCACAGGCGCACACTGTTTTCCTCTCACACTCGGCACTCAGAGCATATAGCTCTGATACCAATTTGTAGAAAAACTAAGAGAGACGAGTAACACTAAAATTGTGGGTGATCGTAGCAACTCACTGTGATTTTTATTGAATAAGAGATGGCCTTTAAATAGCCATTGTACAACGTACTGAATTAACAAGAAGATAATAAAATATCTTATCAAATCAAAACTTACCAAAAAACTATCTTATCTAATCTGATACCAAATAACTCAAAATCAAATAATTCCAGATAACTAAATCGGATATCCCGGATATCTTGGATATCTCGAATATCTCGGATATCTCGGATATCTCTAGAAATTTAAGATTATCCAACAATAAGCGCATAAATCATTTAGAGATGCTTCGATTCACGTCAATTTGGGTTGGATGTAGATCACTGGAAGCAATAATTAGTTGTTTTTGCATCAATTTTAATTTGATTCTTGGTTAAAAGTGAATCATGGATGTGGAACCAAACATGTACTTAAAGAACTGGTTTATTGTGAGAGTTTGAGAGATCTTATTGACCATAGAATAATGTATAATGGTTGGATTAAAAACACAAATTAAAAATTAAAAAATTAAAAAACAGAAAAAGAAAATTACAAACTGTTAGGATCCCATTGTGGATTGGAAGTAAGGGATTCTAGCGTGGGATTTATAAAGCTTTTGGCTCTCTAACTACATGAACTAGCTTTTGTGTGTGATTCTCCTGAAGTTCTTATCAATTGGTATTAGAGTCCTCCATCATGTTTCCTACCAGAGACGACGGATCCAGAAATCCATGAAAGGAGGTCGGAAGGAAATAAAGTTTAATAATAAATATTAAATAAAAATTAAATTACAAAGTATAAAAAATAAAAGTTATTAGAGAAAAGTACAAAAGGTGCTTTCCTAATTTTATATAAACATGCAACATATAATATTTAGAGTTAATCACCTATATACTGGCAGTGTAAAATTTTTTACACCGACAATCAATTATATCTTTTAATTATGTCATGTCACTATAATATGTTTATAGTGAGATGACACAATTAAAAGATATAATTGGTTGTCAGTATAAAAAAACTTTATATTGACAGTGTATAGTGAGAATTTTTTACTCAAATAATATATTTTTAAAAAAAATTTACCCAAATAGCAACTTTGCAAATTTATTTTCCCAATTAGCATCATTTACTGTTCACTTTTTTTTTTATTTTTTTCGCGCGTTTGGAACAGCCTGTTCTGCAACCAGAACGGGTCGTTCTGCTTGAACATGCGTTAATTTTGCATCTGAAATAGCCCGTTCAAAAGTCAGAACGGGCCGTTCTAACACCCAGAACGAGCCGTTCTAAAACCAGAACGGGCCGTTCTAAACTAGGTTTTTAGGCCTTTTTAGAAGTTTAGAACGGGCCGTTCTGGCTTTGGAAGGCCCGTTCTGGGAAAGAGGGGAATATTATATTCAAAAGGTTATTTTGGACCTTTAAACCATGCATTGATGATTTTGCCTTCTGCAAACCAATTGTTAAGTTGACGGAACCTTTTTATACGGCAAATACAAAGGTACATTATTGGTCGTAGTTGCGCAAGATGGTCGCAACAACATAATTTCTATTGCATTTGCTGTTGTTGAAGGTGAAACTAGCGATGCATGGTTTTTTTTTTTCTTAAGAACTTAAGGCGGTATGTAACACCGCAAGACGATTTGTGCCTAATTTCTGATCTTCATGAGTGATGGAGGCCCATGGGCCAAAGGCCCAACTACTAGGGCTATGGCCAAGAGGATGCATGAAGAATGGGCCAATGTTCAAGAGAAGCCCATAGTCATCTTTAGTTGGGCTTTTAACTCAAGCCCAAGTAGAATAGGTTGTAGTATAGGTTTGAGCCTTTGGGCTTGTATTGTATTTTTGGGCCTTGTATTTTGGCCACCTAGATTAAGAATTTCATTTCATTGCCATGTGAATTTAGGGTTAATTTAGGTTAGCATGTGCATTTCAATTTGCATGTAATTAGTATTCCATTTAGTAGGCATTTCGGCCATGTGCACACATGCACATAGTGTGACCGAAATGATTCCTAAATGAATACCAAATTACATGTAGATGTGAGGCGCACATGGTGGTGACCGGATTTGGCACCAAAATTTGAATTTAAACATTCAAATTTTGGCGCCTAAGGTTAGTTAAACCATGGTATGGTTTAACTTAACCTTGGGTCAAGCCAAACTTGCTCACTACACTTTCTTCCCTATAAATTCACCTTGGCCGGATTTGTAGTCACTTTTGGAAATATATGAGAATTCATTCTTGTAAATTCTCTCCCACCGAAAGTCACCTCTATGATCCTTTCTCCTTCTCTACTTGAGCTTCTCTCTTTGTAGAGCTAGGTTGGCTTTGCTTCTAATAGGAATTGGAAGCTCACTCTCGGCTACACTTGCTTCTCTTCATTGTTTTCTACTCCTTGCATCAACCACAAGGAACCGAGGAGAAGTTTTTGAAGCATCCATGGAGCTTTCTCACTTGAAGGTTCCATCAATGAGGCTATTCGAAGTGCATATTCAAGAAATGGAAGTGGTTAGACAGAAAATAATTTTTTTCATGTTTATTGTATTCGACACACTGCACAAAACTTCATGCGACGATTCAAAAATGCAGCACTGGAGAAGGATGTCGTCAACATGGGTAATTTTATCATTAATTTTTTTAAAAAAACATTTAATAATTAGTTTTTATTATTTAATTATTTTTTTTCAGCCTATGGGATGACTGAACCTAGATTCTTTTACTATTACAACATAATAAGAGATACTAATGCTGAAGCAGCCCAATGGTTAGACAACATTCCTAGGAAAAAAAGGACACTAGCATGGGACAATGGATGACGTTGGAGACACATGACAACAAACCTAGTTGAGTCTATTAATTCTGTATTGAAGAAAACACGAAATCTGCCAATTTGTTCCATGATAATGGCCACATACACTCGTTGCAACAATTTTTTCGTTCAAAGAGGCAGGCTAGATGAAATATGGTGTGATTGTGGCAAGTTCCAAAAAGTTCATATCCCTTGCTCGCTTCATGCTTACATGCACATCACAACTATCAAACCTACATGTCTCCCATATATACCTTACAACAAGTTGAAAAGGTATACGAAGGATTAGAACAGAGATGGATATTAGAGAACAACAAAATCGTGTAAAAATTTATTCCTATTGTCACACCTCTAGTCACACTAGGAAGACATGTTCAAATATTGGTCATGGATTTAGTTCCCGTCACCATTGATTTTATTGTTGTAATGAGTTTTAATAACTTTATTTAGTTATATTTATAATGTTAATATTCAATAAATTTAATTACTTGATGTTACTCTTTCAGACTACGTTGTGTTTGTGTTGAAAGGGTAAATTGTGTTCGCTGCAATGCTAAGTTTGAAGCTAGATTTAAAGGAAACACCTTTGAAGTATGAAACTATAGTGTCTTAAACTTAAAAACACGAGATGATAATAATGGGACCTTGTCTTAATAGATTCGAAACTTGTATGAGTCAAACTGTGACTAATAATGAAAAATATGGATAACCTGCACATTACACTACGAAAACATGTCCAAATATGTATAATTATAATAGTTTATAAACTAAACATTAAAATTCATATTACATTAAAAAAAATAAAAATAGAAAAGCATAGTCGTTCCAAAAGCTGAACAGCCCGTTCCAAACTACAAAAAAGGGCTAAAATCCCTAGTTTAAAACGGGTCATTCCAACATTTAGGTTATGTGAAAAACTCAACTCTAGCACGGCCCGTTTTGGTTTAAGAACGAGCCGTTCCAGATGCAAAAATAACACTACGAGGCTGCATGCAGAACGGGTCGTTCTGGTTGCAGAACGGGCCGTTCCAAATGCAAAATTCTTAGATAACCTACACCTACAACGAAAAAAATTTTAAAAATACATAAAAAGTAAATAGTGCTAGTTGGGAAAATAAATTTGCACAGTTGCTATTTGGGTAAATATTTTTTAAAAATATATTATTTGAGTAAAAAACTTGTATAGGTGATTAACTCTTATATTTATAGTATAATATAATATAAATAAAATATAAAATAATTTTATATATGTATATGTTGATTTTTTTCGGGAAGAGAGGGGGGTTAGGGCCCTTGCTTGCCCCGTAGATCTGTCTCTGTTTCTCACATTGCAGTATTCACCCAGGACTTAGTTAAAGGGATGGTGGGATGTTAGGATCTCATTGCAAGGTATGGGACTTGAATCCCACATTAGAAGTATAAAATTCTAGTGTGAGTTTTATTAGGCCTTTAGATCTCCAATTACATGAGTTAGCTTTTGTGGTCGGTTCTCTCAAAGTTCATGTCACAAACACATGGAAATTAAATGAATCAAATCAAATTAGGGACCATTTTCTTCTTCTTTTTCCCTTCTCTCCTATATTAAAATACTTTTCACCCCCCTTAATTAAAGGAACTATTAGTTCTATTTGGTGAGGTATTCACCCCTAACCTTTTCTAGTATATTTTTCATTTTGTATGTTACTCTTTTTGTTCTACTTGATTTTCCCGTGTGAACTTCTTGCAATCATCCTTACTAGATAGACATTCAACAATCATCAAAGTAACAACAATGAAATAGCAGCAAATAAAACATCTTTGCATAAACAATGTTAGCAAATCGAGAAAGTTACAGACATATTTCTCTAATGTCCTTCTTGTTTTTCCTCTAATGTCTTTACCGATGTATCTCTAGTAATTTGTTCTTTTACATGTTCAAATCACTTTAACCGATGTTTTGTCATCTTTTTCTCCACAAGTGTCATATGAATATCTCCTAGTATACCATCATTATGTATATATTTAGGAACTAGTTTGTGTTCAAAAGAAAAACTAGAAAATAAAACAAAATAGCCTTCCCTTGCATATGTTACTCCTCAAAATTAAAAATTGCATTTCAATATGATGGTTAGCTAGTTTTCAGAAGTATTACATTAAATTTTGCTTTTATGTTAAAAAAAATGGCCATAGAGAACACGTATGAGTCCAAGTGCTAGATATTGCAAAAGAATAATTTTATACCAAAAGATTGCAGTTGATGCATCTTCGATTGTCAGGAAGTTTTAAAAGACCCCGAATTACTCTTTCAATCCTTTCTTCTTCTGTCTTCCGATTTCCCATTTTCAATTGCTTGGAACCTTAACCACAATGAACATCAATGGAGTAAGTAAAATTATCATATAACAGCTAGTGAGAAGCATGTTATATAAACAATTCACCTCAGTTTTACCTCCTTTTGTACTTGTAGTAAGTAAGGTTTGATGTAGAAATTTTTTAAGCAATTCTATTCAATAGAATTATAAATGATTAAACATAAAATTTCTAATAATATTATCTGACACAATTAGATGTCACTTGATTTAAACAATTTGAATATGATGACAAATACTTGAAATTTAAGCTAGGGAACTCTTTGAATAATGTAACAACAGATAATAATGTGTCAAAATATCATTATGTGTTATTGTTTTTTTTTCTTCCCATCACAGGTTTTCTCTAGTTTATTGAATTAAAGACTAATCTCGTTTATAATATTCATCCAATGGATTTTTACACACAACAAAGATTGAATATAGATTTTTTCTCACATAAATTGTCTCCATAATGTGTAAATTTAGAGAGTCTAACTATTATGTTAAATCATTGAATTTTCAGTGTTTAATGTTTACATTATCTGTAAGTACAAATTATTTGTGAGCTATAGCATCACAAATTGTGTCTATTAGACGTAAAAAATAATCAGCTTTTGCATGTGCCACAACCTCCAAATAAATTTCATCATTTAATGACAACAGAATATTAAAAACTTTCATCTAATGCCCTAGCTATCAAAATATTTTAACACTCTCTAGGCCAAGGACCTTATCTCATTATTATATTATTCAATTTGTAAACCATCTTAAGAAAATATGTGTCACGTTGTCTTGCATGGCAAAATATAAAAGAGAAGAACTGTTAGAAAATGAACCTGCTTTCTCCTATGCGATACTGAGAAGAACAGCAAAGCTTGAAGGCAATGAAAATTGATAGCAATGCAAGAATCTCAGATTTAGAAATTAGGGACAAAGATGTGCATGAGAAAATTTAGTTGTTTAAGCCAACGAGGAAAAATTGCCGATAATAATGGTAACAACATCTTTTCTTTACTTCTTTTGGCCATTGAACGTGATTCTTTTTTATAATTTATTTTTTTATATTTTATTCTATTTAGGCAGAAAAAAGGCATGGTCAATTTTGCAAAATCTTGACCATTTATTCTTCTCAAAACTTAATGGAAGTTATAGATAAAATTGTAATACATCATGTCTTAAATTGGTCATCTTTCTAATTAGCATTGTTCTTTAATTTGGATAATATATAATATCCGAATTCTCTACTCAACTTTTACATAATTTAATTCGTAAGAATTACAATGAACACTACATGATTCTAACTTAGAAGCATGAACATGTTATTTCAATCTCTCTTCATTAAATTAGTGCTAATTAAACTCATTTAGTTTGTATCTAACTTACACATAATTGAAACATAAACATATTTTTAGTCCATGTAAAATGTGTTTATTGGTTTTATAAATTTTGTTTTCATTCCTAGAAATATTAAAAATTATTCTTTTGATATCTAGTATTATATAACACTCACTTTATAACCGTGTTAATTAGCATAAGATACTCCGAATTTTCTTTAAAATTATTAAAATAAATATTATTTATCTATTGATTTTAAAATGAACTTTAGAGACAAAAATAAATAAATTTTGAAAGGAAAAAAATTAAAAACATATATTTTAATAATTACTAAAATCTAAATTCAGTTATTTTATAAGAATCAGAAACAATGATTTCAAATCTTAAAAAAGAAAAAAAAAATTGTAATCAAAATTTAATAAGCTTACAAAGATTAAAAATATAACTAAATCTAAATATTTATAATTTCGTCAATCCGTAACACCTCCAACAGGAGTAACGGATCAAAACATCAACTCTATTAAAGACGTACGGCATATTTTTTTTTATAATTATTAAAATATCTAACTTGTAACAAATAATGGCTTACACAAAAATAATATGCCGATTTTACATAAAATTAAAACTAACTTTTATTTCAAATTATAAAAACAATTAAGGAAATGTAATAAAGTTTTTTATAACTGAAAATCTTTATCTAAAATGGTAAAAATAAAATAAAATTCTGATATTCATAGACCAACAACTATTTAAAAATTTACATAATATTTGATAGGAGGGGAGGACAAGGGAAGAGTTTTAAAAAAAAAAATTGGTTCAATTTGAAAGGAAGAGAAGTGAAACTCCCTTCATATAATTTTAGCTCCCTCTTTTAGTATTGGAGAAATTTGAAGGCGAGATAAGAGATTTAAAATAGTTTTAATATAATTATATATTAAATATCTATTTTTTAAATTTGAAATTATAAGGATAAAGAGATAAATTAATTTTAAAATCTTTATATGTAATATTAAATAAGTGTTTTATTTGTCTTAAAAGAAATTAGATCAAATTAAAATCTTAATTAAATAAAAATGTTTTTTTTATTCCCTGATTTTTTTTGTTGGTTTTAGATTAGTTAGAAAAAAATTTACCAGCTTAGTCTGAAGCAGTTTTTCTTTTTTCTAATGGAACACACCACATCCACGATCACATCAATTGAATGAGATGGTTCAATCCAATTTTTAAAAAAAAATATTAAAATTGAGTAAGATTCATCAAAATAGACTTAATTACTTAAATAAGATTATGAAAAACAAAAAATTAAATATTTATAATAAAAAATAATAATCACAAAATAAAGAAATTATATAAAAAAAATTAAAATTAATCTAGTCAAAAAATAACAAATTTATTAAAAAAATTATAATTTAATTTAGTCTTTCTATTTTTAAAATATTTAATTTGATCATATTATTTTAAATAGTTTAAATTAATTATCTAATTTCAGAAAATATTTAGTATTGTCAATTCGTTTTATTTCATTAATATTATTAATGATAATTTAAGCAGACAGACAAAATTGAATATATTTTAAAAATTGAAAAATTAAACTAAATTAATTAAAATAATTAAATTAAATTAAATCTTAAAAATAAAAAATATAAATATAATTTATATTTTTAATATCACCTGTTATCACCAAATGATTCTTTTGTTCTAATGGTATATAATAATAGCTAGATTTATTAATTAGACATTGGAAGGTGTGGATTCTATTACATGTAATTGTGCTATGTTTTTTACTAACTAAATTTACTTAGAAAATTATTTCTTATGTGATTTGGTGGTACAATGAAACACCACCAATAACATAAATATTATTGTTGGGTTAGATTTATTTTTATTTAAAGTCGAACCAATTTTATGATTAGGTGATTTTTTAAAATTTAAATTCTATTCTATTAAAGTGCAAGTATATATATGAAATAAGGTGAAATTAACTTAATTTTAATACATTATATTAATTTTAATATTATATAATTAAATTATAAATTAAAAGAATTACACCACTAAAAATTTAAGCCTACATTGATGTGATTACAAAGGAACGTATGTGGCAGTGAGTTTGTTTACATAGATTGTGTCCAAAGGGTGGCCCAACATAGCTTTAGATATAAAAATAAATTTTAAAGTGAAGTTTTGTTAAAGTTAGTAATAATATCTTTAGTAAATAAAATAAAATAAAAAATAAAATATGAGTTTTGAAAAAAAAATTATATTTACATACTTTTTATAGATAAATGTTTTAGAATAAATTTTTAAGAATATAAAAAATGACTTTTGAGTTAAATTTAATATATATATATATATATATATATATATAATATTTTTTTAAAAGAGATACAAAGTAAGAGTTTTATAAACCTTCTCCCACTTCATGAGACTCTTTTTAATTTTATCTTTTTCAAATCACACTCGAAATAAAAGAATTAAAAAAAATTAAATTTTTCATTTTTATTTTTGTTTTTCTTCTTAGTTCTAAAATGGATCCACAGGGTGGGATGTTGAAAATCGAAATCACTAGTAGTTAGGTATGTGAGAATTTGAGAGAAACTTTCTTTAAAAAAATAAATCTATGTTTTGTTAATCCTTTTCTAGATTATGTTATCACTTTGGATGTCTTCTCTAAGGATGAGTTCGTAAAAAAAAAGTGTAAAGTCTATCAAAATTTTCAATTCAAAAAATATATTTTGAAATATGTTTTGTTAATCCTTTTCTAGATTATGTTATCACTTTGGATGTCTTCTCCAAGGATGAGTTCGTAAAAAAAAAGTGTAAAGTCTATCAAAATTTTCAATTCAAAAAATATATTTTGAAATATGTTTTGTTAATCCTTTTCTAGATTATGTTATCACTTTGGATGTCTTCTCCAAGGATGAGTTCGTAAAAAAAAAGTGTAAAGTCTATCAAAATTTTCAATTCAAAAAATATATTTTGAAATATATTTTTAATATTTTGAAATAGGTATTTTAGAACACATTTTGATATCTTCTCAACGAAGGAGTTTGCATTAAAAATTAAATTATATAAAAATTTTCATTGTAGAAAAAAAAAATTGAAATATATTTGTAATATTTTTAAAATATGTGTTTTGAAACAATTTAACATTTTATATTGAGTGTTTTAAAGTACACTTTTAAAACTTTAGAATGAGTGTTATGAAACACATTTTTAATATTGGTCAGTCCAAAATAAAAAAAGTTATATGGTACTTTAGGAACATTAACTTTTTTTTTAAAAATGATAGGTGTAGTGACAGATCCAAAATCCTGGATTAGTGAGGACAATTTTTTTAAGAGAATAAAAATTAATAATCATCATATATTCAAAGAACAAAACTTAAATATCAAAAGTAATCATTATAAATTTAATATATAAAATTAAAGGTACAAAATATCATATTATTACACATATACTAATAATTTAATTAAAATGGGAGTGTATATCTCTCCACCCTTACTATTATGTAGATCCGTCACTAAATAATGTATAATATAAAATTATAGGTACAAGAAATAAACACCTAATTTTAATTCATACTATGTCAACTCACCTTTCACCACTTTTTGTGTATGGTTTATGTTTTTATTATATATTTTTGGAAGAGAAAAGTTTTTGTACTAATAATGTAAAGTAATTTTATACCATGATTCAATTATATGTCTCCATTTATAATAAATGTGTTAGCTTTTATAATAACTACTTTAAAAGTCATATTAACAACAGCTTTTCATTAGTTAATAGTATAACCTCATATGTCCATTCAAACCATATTATTACTATTGTATTTGAAAGTTGAATTGGTTTCTTTTTCTTTTCAAAGATAAGTTAATGTTCTCTAGTATAATTATGTTCATTTGTTTTCAAATCATATTTTTGTTATTATATTTAAAAGTTGAATTAGTTTCTTTTTCTTGCTAAAGATAAGTTAATGTTCTCTTGTACAATTATGTTCGTTTGTCATGAGTTCTCTGTTATTTAAAAATATTAAGTAATAAAAATTTTAAATAAATAAATATTTTTTTATTAAATATATTTTATCTTTGAATTTTTTTGATTTTTTTTAGTCTTTGAATAACTTTTTTAATAATTTTAGTCTCTGAATTTTTTTGTTGATTTTCATTTCAAGTCTTTGAACCTTATCTTTCACCAACACTTTGGTCCTAAGGTAAAAAAATTTTGTTCCTGAAAAAAAATTGAGACTAAAACCATAAAAAAAATTTTGAACAAAATAAAAATTAACAAATATTTAAAATTAAAAATATATTTAATCCATATTTTTACTATTAATACATTTATGTTAATATGTCATTATTTTTTATTAGTTAAATTATGACTAAATTATAGAGAATCTCGATGAAAAGTTAAGCATGATCATAAATTCATTTGAATTTATAAATTAAATAAAACCAATTCAAACAATAAAATATATTGTGAGACACTTATTTCCCTTTTCTCTCTCTCACTTTCACTTCTACTCTCTATGCTTCCATTCTCTCTTTTACCATACTCTCTTAAATTTCATTCTCTCTAGCTGAAGAGGTGATTTCCTAGAGGTTGAACTTCTCAAACGCAAGCCGTGTGGAGCTAGTCGGAAGACGGATTCCTTCTCCTTATCTTCTCTTTCGTTCTCCTCTTCGTTCAAGCTTCTTAGTCTTCCCGAAGTTCAGATTCTTCACCGAGGTAAGGGAAGCTAGTTTTGTTGTTGATTTTTTTATTGTTGGTTGAGAATGAGTTTTGCAAGCTCAATTACTGTTGATATTGGTTGAATTTTTTGTAGAAATGTTCCTTTTGAAGTTTTGAGGTTTTGATGGAAATTTTTGGGTTTTCCTTAAATTGGAATTGCATGTTGAAAAAGATGGCATTTTTTAGATGTTTGATGAAAATGTGGCACTTTGGATGGATTGCATGTGAAGTTTCTGTGGATTTTTGCAGGTTTTGGGCAAATTTTCGAACTTGGTGAGGTTGCTGCTGAGCTTCGCGCAGAGCGCAGTTCTTCGCGCTGGGCGCGTGGCCACCAGGAGACTCCATTTAGGCAAGCCCGCCAGGCGCGATGATGTGTGCGCCGGGCGCGCTTGAGAATGTGGATCTCTGGCTGGTTCGTGCAGGGCGTGACTTGGACCGCGTTGGGCGCGATACCAGTTGTAACATATTTTGGGGTTTTTGATTTCTACGCTGGGCGCGACCCTTGTCGCGCTGGGCGTGAGACTCATTGGGAGTCTCTGCCTTGTGGGCGCTGGGCGCAATTCAAATTACGTTGGGCGCGAGACCAAGGGAGGTCTCTGCCTTCCCCACGCTGGGCGCGGGTTTAGGCACGCCAGGCGCGTGATACTCCTTGGAGTCTCTGTCTGGCCTGCGCTGGGCGCAATTGGTATTGCGCCAGGCACGTGTGAGCCTTGGGCTCTCTAGTTGAGTCCCGCCAGGCACGGGCATACTTGCGCTGGGCGCGTTGACCCCCCTAGTGCTCTCTGGTTGTATTGCGCTGGGCGCAACCACGAGGGCGCCGGGCGCGGAGATGAGATTTTACTATATGCTGGTTAATGTTGTTTTATGCTGAGTTAAGTTGAATTGGTTGAATATGATGTGATGACTAGTAGATAATGTTGTTGATGATGTTGAGTTGTATTAGATGAATATTGTTGTAAGATGTCTTGATGTGCTGTAAGATGATATGTTGAGCTGTAAGATGATATGTTGAGCTGTAAGATGATATGTTGTGCTGTAAGATGATATGTTGTGTTGTGTTGTATGATGATATGAGATGTTGTAGGCCATAATGGTTGAGTTGTTGTAGGCCATAATGGTTGAGTTGTTGTAGGTCATAATGGCTGAGTTGTTGTAGAAGATCTCCGAGATGATATGCGTGACGACGCAATATTTTCCAATTGCTGGTTTGTTGTATAATCAATGAGATGTAGGCTGACGATTTGTTGATAGTTGTAGTTGTACATATTACTTAAATCTTGCTATACGTTGTTCTTTTTATACTAGCTTACCCTTTGTTGTTTCCATGTGGTTTGGACTGCAATGATCATACTATTTATGGGAGCAGAACATGGATAGGTGGGTGGCTAGTGGTGAGTCTGCAGCTGGCAGGCGGAGCTGGTCTTAGTTGATGTTTTGTTGTTCAGTTACTTGATGTAGTAACTTGGTTGTATTGTTGTACATTTTGAATCTAGTCAAACTTGGACAATGTATATATGTATATTCTAGACACTATAGGTATGCACTTGTTCCTTTCTGTCCGGTTTTCAGGTGTACTGTGTTGTGTGTAGTGACTAGCCGGGTCGTTACAATATAGAGAAATAATACATCCTCCAGTATAATGTTTTGAACAAACTCTTTAATAACATGACTTATTGAAAAACAATAATTTATTTGATTGTCACTTCATAATTAATAACTTTTAATTTTAAAATTTTAATAAATTTTAATCAATAAATCCGATCATTATCAAATGAGAAATCAAATTATATACTTTTAAATCCAACAAATTCTAAGTACTTTTATTTTCTTCGTTTCTCATTTTTTCCATATCTACTTTATTTTAATCTTTTATCAATATTTTTTAAAAATTTAATAAATCATGTAAATATATACTTATAATATAATTTTCTCTTTCACAATAAATATATTGTTTAATACACTTCCTTTTAATTATATAGAGAAATTAAATAATATTAATACAATTTTTACTACTTATCACACCACTTAATAAATTCATAATAAATGTAAATTTCTCAATCTAACCGATAATTATAATTTTATGTCACGTTATATATTTATGTCAAATTTTATTAAAAATAAATGACAATTTTAAGATAATCAAATTGATCATATTTTAACAAGTATTTATTACATTAATTTTTATTTATATAAATGAGTATCAAATGCTTGAATTCATATAAAATTTTATATATATAAACTAAAAGTGAGAAATATTTAATCTAATAATAAATTTTAAAAATTTTCATATTTAATATAAAATTATTTAACAGTATAATAATTGATAAAAATTATACTAATATCATTTTAATAATCTTATTTACCCAATAAGAGTTCAATCTAATTTCTTAGAATTGGTTAAAAATATTTTTACACCCTTCTCAAATTGACCAAACTAAATTTAAATTTCATTGTATCAAACTCAATTCAATTTTCTCTTTGGTTTAAATTTCAAAATTTCTCTATCTTTTCATTGTTCCAAACACAGCACAAGAGTGTTAATGCGAGAGACTAGAAGTAAAAACTTAACGAATCAATTGCAGATGTACTAGTCTACTATTCTACCTAAATTATGAAAGAAACATGACTATCTCCATTTCAAAGTTGTATTATTTGACCTATTTCTATTTTGATATTGAATGTTTGAAACTGAGAAGGGGGGAGCGAATCTGTACAAATATAGGCAGTCAAAAATTCATAGACCTATACACCATGTGCAGATCAGTGCTACAGTTACTCTGAACTGAGCAGATCCCAAGCTGGAAGAGGTTCCAGTAGACAGAGAGGGAGCTGCAGTATGCAACAACAGAATCTCCATCCCTCACTGAACCCAACTCATGATTTAAGCTCTATTGAATACCTGGATAGCCAAAAAAAAAAGGACCACAATTCTTGACCAAGTAAATCATAGACCATGTGAATTACAAGATTAGTCCTCTGAAGCTTTCGTTTCATCAAGAGACTCCTCAGAAGCTTTCATTGCTTCTGCAGTCATTAGAGCAGTCACAGCCTTGTGAATTGCTACATCTGCTTTATACAGCAATCTTTTAGCCCTCTCTTTCTTCAAGTTAGCCAGATGACGTTTATGATGAGCCTCAGCCACTGCATCACGCAGCCTTAACTCCTCAAGGACTGAAGCTTCCAACTGTTCATTACCTTGCCTCTTAGGGACAGCAGGAAGGTGATGCCCGTTGCCATGCAGATCGTATCTGGACTCCTGAAATTTTGGGATATGATTTCTACATCCCACTCCATTACTTGTAGGATGGTATTTCAAGTTCCCAGCATCACGGGGTAAGTAAACCCTTGGTGAGTTCATAGCCATAGATGAATCATCAAAAGAATCATAACCGTGGCCCTGGTATAGGAACTTCTCATCGCCAAAAGCCAAGGCATTCTGTCTTCGTCCTGAGTTTACAACAAAATAGATGTTAAGGGTCTTAAATTGTTTTCTAAAATTTAATAACCCATGAAATCAACTTGGAAATCAGATACTCACTGAAAGTGTGAAACCCATCATGATCTGGATTACTATTTGCTTGCCCAGAGACTGAAATCTTCTTTTGGGACCGGTGTTTCAATCCCTTGTTAAGTGATTCCAGACCCCTAGGTTTCAAACAGAAAGCAAACATGGCCGGCTTCTCCAAAGTTGTAACCTTGTCCAGGAATCCATTAGAAGGAGCAGTGTTCTTGGTCATGGCTATTTCCCACTCTCTCACTTGTTTTTGATATATTTCCCAGAGTGGGGGCTGAAAAGTACATAAAGATTCAGAGATGAAACTTCAAGCAAATAATGACAAAAGCATACACATCAGGTATAGAAGAAAACAGGCCACATTGAGAAATGCTAACGTAAATTGAATAACGTCATCATGCTTTCAACCAATCAAATAATGCCCACTAGTTCTAACTTCTACCATAGCGATTGAAATAAATCATCCAAAGTTGTATCCAAGAAATGTTCTACAAATTCAATCTCTCCTAAAATGCTTTATGCTTTGGTAGCATTAATACTGCATTTAAATCATGTCTGAATTTATTCTGTTATGTTAGCACTGCCAGAATCAAAGACTGGCCAACATTTAAGAATTGAATAAATATCAAACAGTAGGTAGAAAATAGAAATCCAAATAAGTAGCATTGCTTTAAACTGGAAGCCATAATCAAAATTGTTAAGTAGAACAATAAATAACATGCATCACTTCACTACTCAATGGCTCAGAAAACTTGTCCTTAGACTTGAAAGGCCTCCAAGATACATAGATATAATATTTAGTTTAACAAAGCTAAAGATCAATCCATTACAACATATTAATCCTCCTCTCCGAATATAACAACAAAGCTGTGTCTTTCATATAAAGTCATTAAATGGAGGCAGACATATTACCAAAATCAAAAAAATTATCGAAATAATTATAAGATAATTTGAACAGTACCTGAAAGTGCCGTATTAATGCCATTCCCTTCTTCTGCCTTCTCTGCTGCCAATAGTCATAAATGATTTTGACAACACACAAAGGCCCAACATTAACCATGAGTTCCTCTATCTCATTAGGAGTAAAATGGTCACGCTTCTTAGCATATGCCACCTTTTCAAACATGTCTATTGTCTTCTCAAACATCTCCTCTGAAATCCAACTCAAGTCACTGTTGTCTTTTTGAGAATTTTGAGCATTTGAAACCCACTGCTTATCCTCACTGTCCATGTCATACAGAACGCGGAATGGATCCAAGGCCATCTCAACATCTGTTTCAACCTGTTGGAAGTACTTACCGCTTCGAACAAAAGTTGCCTCACATCCATTATCATCATTTTCTTCTATCAAATGAACACCAGGAATAGGTATGTTTTTAACTGATGCAGCACGGATGTTCCGGTTGTAGCATTCTTCATGCATCTCCTTGAAAAGGGCCCACTGACTCCTATCAGGAAATTCCAAGATCCAATCCTTCCCTCCTTTCCACATCATTGCATGTGTGTATCGATTTGTTGATCCAGGCTGCAAAAACTGATGGGCTTTGTATGAATACCTAGTAATTCCTAAAAGTTTCACAGAAAGTCTCCACTCATTGTTGTCAAACAACTCTAGTACAACGTGAGCCCCAGATTCTCTCCAACCCTTATCACCAAGAGTAATCAAGACATTTGCACCACAAGATAAGCATTCGAAATGTTTTTCAAGGCCCCTAGCAACCTCTGATGACTTCTTCTCACTAGCCTTTCTAATTCGTTTGTGAGGAAGCCCTTTCTGGTGAAGGTTTTTCTGCCTTGAACTGAATTCATAGCCTGCAGAAGGCACAGAGTATGATACTTGTGTACGTGGTTTTCTAGGTCCATTGCTAAAATCTTCAGACCACGCATGAGACTGAAACCCCAATGACAAGGAACTATTCCGGTTCCGATACCAAGAACTTCTGCGAGCAGTTGGATTGGATCTTGGAATAATGCCTCCATTTATATTACAAGAGAAATCAGGAGAGTGTTTTGTATCACATAAATCACCATCACCAGTTTTCTCAAATTGATCAACAGCTGGAATTTGGATACTGAGATCACAAATAAAAGAATGAGAACCATCATCAGCCTTATCTTGACTTATTATAGAACTTGAAGGTAAAGAGCCTAATTCTTGTCCCAAATGGTGGGATTGCCATTCGAGTAAGTGAGTTGTACCAAGCCTCTCAGAACCATGGGAAATAGAAATACCAGCACTGTTAAGACCAATGTTCTTGTAATTTTGAGAGAGAATTTGATCACTGAAAGTTGAGGGACAATCTGAGTCAGCACAAGACCTTCCATCAGTTGCAACACCATTTGACAAAATCTCCATATCTTTCCTCAGAATAATTTCGGAATTCCTGTTTGAGCATTCATTGGTGCTAGTGCATCCATCTGCCATCAAACTAGGGTCTTCCTGATCATAAAAGTTTACACGAGTTGCAGACTGCTCCAACAGCAACTTTAGATGCAAACAAAGAAAAAATGTAGGTGCTGCAGCAAAAGAGAGAGCAAATGGAGGAAGTTCCCTCTCACCAGCATCAAAATACTGATGAGTATCAGCTTGAGTGGACAACTTGGAAACACCCATGATGTTAATCCCTTGCCTACTCCTCTTTTGCACCTGTTCATGCAGAAGTTGCACAATTTGATTCACAACAAAACTCAACATAAGCTTACTTGCAGTGACTTTTGGAAACTTTGATATACAATGTTGAATTACAGTACCAAGTGTTAAACATGGAAAATAAAATTATTGAAAAGGGATTAAGGTAGGAATTACCAATCAGGATATATAGAAGAAAGAAAAAGGGAACAAGTACCTTGACTGAGGAGGAACCACTGATAGATGTAATGGAAAACCCACTTGATTCATTTTGAAGTGCCTGGATGTTATCATATGTGCATTCAGAAAGATGAAGCTGCTTGCTGAACAGGCAGTGCCTCTTAAACTTAGAATCTAAGCACATCCACTTTGAATTCTTGACTTCAAAGAAATTGTAGAACTCGAACACAAGTGGCTTCTTAAAAACATGAACACTAGAAAACTTGAATCCAATAGATGTACTTGGAAACTGAAAGTCAACATACTTCCCTTGACGAGCAGGTTGATGAAATACCCTAAGGACATAAAAGACAAAGGCTGCAGCCATGTTCAAGCAGCCTTCAAATAATAGAAACCTCAACCCAACCACATTATCAACAAATAGCATCTCCAAACAAACCCTTGGCCACTTGGTCATAATTGTACCATACTGAAGCAGCAAAACAGTATAAAGCAACCACAAATTTTCAGATTGAAAATAGTCGGTCAACACCAAACGTGTTGGAAAGTTTAAGTGAAATTTGAATGATACTGACTCCATGTCCCAAAAAAGTTTTGATACTCCCGCCTTGAAAGTGAAGAACAATGGACCCTCAATCTCAACCCTGCTGTCGCTTTGGTCTTTCATATTCTCAACACCACCAAACATATGGTCATAGGAAACAGAACCAGATGCACTTATAATAGCATGGTTTTCTTCAGAGATATGAGGGGATATTGGAGCTGGCTTTCGAATCCGCCTTCTGAAATAGACAATAGGTTGCTTTCCATCTTTAATGCAAGTGGTGCTCTGTAATGAGGACTTCTCCCTAAAACCATCACTCAATTTATCTTGTGATACAGAACCACCAGACAAATTGTTTTTAACACCCCTTGAAGAACTCTTAGCTAAATATCCCTTTGCTGTAACAGGTTCATCATATAAGAATGATAAAGGTGCAACAGAAGTTTTTTGTTTCTTGCTACCTTGAAAAGAAGATCCAAGCCGATGAGAAGATCGAGCCAACCACGAAATTATAGGTTCTGAGTCCATACTGCTCCCACCACAACGATCATCCTCTGTATTTTCTTCTGTTCTTTGTCTTTCTTTTCTGAATTTGCTTTTCTTTTGGTGATCAGAACTTCTACGTTTCATTAAGGCTCCTCCACCCTTTGCAATTCCAGGAACTTCACTACGAAGTAACAAGAGTTTGAACCTCTCAGTATGGAGATTAACCCATTCTTCATCTCGATCATCATATTTGATATGGTAATACTTGTTTCCTTCATCATAGTCATCCACAAGGCCATGATACCAACTCTGGTCCAAAGGCCAAAAAATTTTAATTCTCCGGTTCAGTACCCAATATGCATTCACATCACCTAAAAGAATTTCATAAAAATGGCGCCTCTTCCTGGAATTACCTTTGTTTTTATATTGTTTCCTAGGCCTCAAAACCCTGCCATCAGTATCAGCTGATGCTGATTCAGAACCTGACTGGGACTTTAAACCATGGTTAACAATACTTTGACAAGATGATTGGAAAAAGAACAAACCATTTGAACCTTTGTTAGAAAATCCAGTACAGCTTGGATCAAACCTTGAAGATAGCATCCTAGCTGCATTCTCCTCCAGATTTTCCTCCTCATCTTGCAAATCATCAGATATTTTACAACTTGAAACCAAAGGTTCAGCCTCCTTGGAAACCTTACTTCTCTCAAAAGCCAAAGTCTTTCGCTTCCTATTCTTCCTTCGTGACTTTGTTAAAGAAGAATCACCACTATTTACAACAGAATGAGATGCCCGATCCCCATTCTCTTTAAAATGCTGAACTGAATTTGAATCACTATTCCTATTTTCCTTAAATTCATCAAATTCTTTCTTATGCTTAATCTTAAAAGACTCAACCCCCTTTCCCAAATCATCACTACCTAAATTTGGCACCTGATCACCATAGCCAATGTTACGACTGGGCTGCTCCACCAGATTTGATGTTTGACCAAGTTCTGATTTCTTCCTCCCCACAAAACTCCTCTTCCTCTTGGGAATCTGAACATCAGCGCCACCAACACTAAATGAAACTCTATAGAGCATACTATCATTACTCAATATCTGACTCACACCTAACTTTAACTCACTGCTACCATCACCATTTTCTAAGTTACTTAAAGAGACTTCCTTTCTAGCCTTCTTTTTCTTCCTCTTCTCATCACCACCCCCACTACTACTGCTAATCCTCTTTAAATACTTTTTTGCAGTCTCTTCTGTCAATTTTGATTTATATAGATTTTTAAGATCCAGAGATCTTGATTTCTTGGGAATTGTAGCGCCATTAGAGTTCTCTACTCGGCCTTCCATGAAAAATTAACAGTACAAACGATGAAAGCAAAATTCCCCTAATTTTCACATTCCATCATACATATTTGCACATTGTCTTGGATCTGAAACACCAAAACAACGAAAAAAAATCACAAAAGATACCTAACCAACACAAACCTAAATTCAATATTCCCAACACCCTCATGCATTGTGTTTATTTTATCAAACAATACCCAGCAAAATTATTCAAAAATTCAACAACACCCAAAAAATACAATTATTCAAACATTTACTTACCTCAACCGACATGACACCAATCGAATCGTCCCACAGAAATCGAAGATCACGGGCGCGAATTGACGGATTAGGGTTTGAGAATATCTTGCCTATTAGAAACCCTAATAGGATCCCTGAAATTGAAATTCCCAATAATTTTGATTTTTTATTTTTCTGTTTATTTTTTATTTTTCCTTCTGATTTTTTAACCGTGAGAGGACTAGGGTTTCTTTCTCCCTTGGGAGGTAAAGGGTTTAAATCAAAAATTCCCAGAACTTTAAATGGAAAATCAAAAATGCAAAACAGTTTAGGCTTGACACATGGCTCATTATGGCATGTCTGATCAAAATTTTATTCACTTGGTTGTGATCATCTGCGCCATGGCGTACAGTAACTACGTACTGATTAAAACTTTTAACAATGTAACGGCAATTAGTCAACGTATTTTAGAGAAAACAATTCAGTGAAAACAAGAAAATACATAGCAAATTAACTAATTTGCATTTAGAATAATATAGTAAAAAAATAATATTCGTATTATTGTATTAAAAATATAATGAAATAAATAAATTCTCAATATTTTTTTATAAGATTATTTTTTTTATTATAATTATATGTGAGTGTATATTAGTGTGCATAGATGTACATTAACTTTTTTATTTTGAACTTCAAATTTCAAAAATAATAAGAATAATAATAAAGAAAGTTATTCTTTATAATGCAAAAAAACGATAATAGATAATAATTCAGATTTAAGTTTTTTTTTTCATGAACATAGTTTATACAGTATTCTGAAATGAGTTAATCATCTATATATTGTCAGTGTAAAGTTTTTTACACTAGTAATCAATCATATCTTTTAAATTATTTTATTTTATTAAATGAGCAACTGACATGACACTATTAAAAGATATGATTAGTTGTCGGTATAAAAAACTTTACACTAGCAGTGTATAGGTGATTAACTCTTCTAAAATTTATAACTAAAGACCAATATATGCTCATATGTGTACATTTTGTTGGTCAAGCATTATTTTAACATAGATAATAATCGAACATGTAAACACAAGGTCGATCGACTCGTGATTATAGCTGTCAAAGTGGGCTCCAGCTCATGGGTCAACCTGGCCCACCTTAAAAACAGGTCTGGTTAGGCCAAAAAAATAAAAAAAAATTATGATGGGTCAAAAAATGTGACATGGCCCACTTTCAACCCGGCCCACCCGGGTTGAACTCGTGGTGGGTCGGGCAGCCCACCAGACTTACTTACCAACCCATCAACTTAACCCACTAACAACTTACTTAACTATTTATTATTATATATGCATTATTTTAATAAGATATCATTTTTTTATAGATAAAGATAAAATCAATGTTAAACAATATGAAATTGCTATAAATTTATCTACCCAAACCTTCAATAAAATTTAATATTGATGAATAATCACTCTTATGAAAGAATTTTTATTTTTTTTGTTTTAATTTTTTAAAGTTGTACACTTTTTAATTTAATTTTGATGTCGTATCTATGATATTTAGTTTGATAATTTTTACTTTAGATTAGATGTTATTTTATATTAAATTTTATTTTAAATTATAATTTTAAAAAAAATAAGGTGGGTTGGTGGGCGGCCCGTTTAGCCCACCAACCCGTGGTAGGCCAGGACGGGCTAGAAAAATTTGCATGATAAATTTGGTGGGTCAAGCCGGGTTGGCCCACTTAAAAGGTGGGTTGAGGTGGGTTGGGTCAAACGGGCCAGGCTGACCCGTTTTGACAACTCTACTCGTGATATATAAATATGCTTATTTCCCTTTGTTAAAAAGGTAAATTCTTAAAATATCTTTAATTTTGTTTATTTTCTAATTTTTAAATTTTACACCTTCAACATTCAATTTAACATTTTCTCCTTCTGTTTTATACATACCACCTTCCTTTCCCTTTTAGTTTTCACATGTGTCTCCTTGTTCACCTCCATCCCACCTATTTCAGTAGATAATTTTAATTATTTTCACATTATTTTCTTCCATTCTCTCATTTCAATTCTTATATTGTTACTCTCTCCCTCCCCTCTTTCAATTTTCATATGCACCTTAATCGTAAAACATGTACGCATCGACATTGTAGGGGAATGTGTTGTTGAATGTACCAAGCCATACAAAAGCTCATTTTTTTTCTCCAAACATTTCCTCTTCTTTCACACTTTCAGAAAGCACAATATTAAATTTGGGGATGTTTGGTAGAACTGTCAAAACGAATCAGCCCAACCCATTTGGCTCGGCCCACCTCAACCCACTTTTTAAGTGGGTTAACCCAACCCAGCCTACCACGGGTTGGTGGACTAAATGGGTCAGTCCATCAACCCGCCTATTTTTTTAAAAAAAAATCTAATTTAAAATAAATTTCGATCTAAAATAATCTATAATATAAAGTAAAAATTGTCAAATTAAGTATCATGCATACAACATTAAACTTAAATTAAAAAGTGTACAACTTTAAATAATCAAAAAATAAAAATAAAATCATTTCATGAGAGTGATTATTCATCAATATTAAATTTTATTATAGGCTTGAGTAGATAAATTTATAGTAATTTCATGTGTTTAACATTGACTTTATCTTTATCTACAAAAAATAATGGTATCTTGTTAAAATAATACATATATAATAATAAATAGTTAAGTGGATTATTAGTCAGTTGGGTTAAAAGGGGTGTAAGTGGGTCGGTGGCCAGCCCAGCCCACCACGATTTCAGCCCAGGTGAGCCAGTTTGAAAGTGGGTCAAGTCACATTTTTTGACCCATTATTATATTTTTCATTTTTTTAGCCCGACCCGGCCAGTTTTCAAGGTGGGTCAGGTTAACTCACGGCCCGAAACCCACTTTGACGACTTTAATGTTTGGTAAGGGATAAGTTTTTAGTTTCTTAGGAATCTAAGTTTCCAATATTTGGTATCTATTTTAAAAAACAAAATTTTCAAGAAATATTGTTTTCTAAAAATATTTTTATTTCATTTTCTCACAAAAACATTCTCACGAAGGAGTTGGGATTCTAACTTTCCCGACTAGGAGGGAAAGTTTTAATTATATAAAAAAAAATATTCTTTTTAAAATAGAAAATATATAGTTGAGTTTCATCTTTCTAAAATATACATCTTTTTTATTTTTCTTTCTTCATGTTTTTTCTTGTTGTTTCTAATTGTCTTTCTCACTCTCACTTTTTCTCTCTCCTTCTCCCTCTCATTCTCACTCTTTCTGCCTCTCCCTCTCCCTTTCTCCTTCTTTCTCCCTCTCATATCTCTATTTCTCTCTTTTTTATATCTCATTATTTTTTTAACTAGTTATTTATTCTTATTATGCATGAGTAATGTTAAATAATTACCAAAAAAATATAAATAAAAAATATAATTTAACACATTCATTTGTACCTTGTATTGAATATAGGGAACAATGAAGGTTAATGAACAATTAGGGTTTAAATAATTATAGAGTTGGAAGTGAAAAATAGAATTTAAAAAATATAAAGATAATATGTGACTTTCTTGATTGTCAAAAAGGAAAAATCAAGCACAAAAAATGAAAAAGAATAAAATCAAGAAAGAGTGATTAGAGAGATGAACTAAAAGAAGAAGAATAGAGGAAGGGGTGAGTGAAAAGATGATTTTAAAAATAAAATTTAAAATAGAAAATTAATTAGAAGGGCATTTTAGAAACTTTATTTTAAAAAATGGATTAGAGGTGTATTTATAAAAAATAAATAAATAAATAAGAGGTGTACATAACATGAGCCTAATTTTATAGAATAGGTTTGATTTATATATTCAAAACCCAGTCTGAGCTGACCTAACTTATTATTATCCATAATTTTGACCATTATTTTTAATAAAACATCAAAAATGTCATCGAACTTTTTTAAGTCTTTGATTTTGAGTCTTTAAGCATCATTTAGTAGAAACTGATAAGATCATAAACAATAAGCAATAGAAAATGAGTTGCATCACTCCCTACTTTAAACAATCCACTTATTGTATTTCATAAGATTAAACTTACAAGGAAATTTAATTGTATGACTCAATAGTAGGAAGGATGGTAGGTTAAGTTTGATTAGGTTAATGTTGTTTATAATCCACAAGCAATTTCATGTAATAATAATAATTATATATCACTTTAGAACATATTTGGATACAAGTTAAAAGTATTTTTGAAAGTTTTTCTATTAGAAAAACATCTTTTTTTAGTAGAAAAACTATCAAAAACACTTATAAACTTGTATCTAAGCAAACCATTATTCTCTTCAAGCAAGTTATCAAGTTTTTCTTTTTTTTTTTTTTATGATCTTGTACCTACATACATACACATCCTAAATTTGGGTGAATTAACAAACAAACATTCTTTTGTATGTAAGATTACGCTTAAAGCAAAATATTTCCTTTAAAAATCATTTAGCTACCACTATAAGAGAAGTTGAGAGACAAACTTAGTAGAACGTGACAACTTTAACAACTGCTAGATTTGAGTGTATTACTAAACCTATATAACATGCTCACACATCAATAAAGTACAACATTATAACTATTGCTTGTAATTTCCTAAAAAAAATAATTCCCTTTAAACAACTTTAGATTTTATTTGACTTACCTGTTGAGGACTACAAAATGTCATTCATATTTTGTACTAACTCACCCAAATTTTCCTGCTTGTTGCTACATCTTTTTGAACCTTGAATAATGAAGAGTAAAAGTATCAACTTTTGATTTCCTTTGAGTGCAATAAAGCAAACTGCAATTGCACAATAAATTTAATAAGACAATCAACAAAAATTAAAAGATACATATATAAGGGATCAATAAGACTCCATAACTATAGCAAAATGTGCAAGGGCTAGCAAGACCAGCAATAAAGATATCCATTTAGCATTTTCTTGTAGTAACTTGTGAAACCTTTGAATTTGAATGAACAAATCATAATTGTATGTGACCAACTAGAGTAAAAATAAAACAAAAAAAATAACAAATATTAAAACAGAAAACACATTAGAAAATATAGCATATAAGATAAGACACCAATAAAAAAAAATAGACTTGAATGTGTTTTTAAGTCCTCAAATTTAGGATAATTTTTGTTTGGTCCCAAAATTTAAAATTAATCTTTTTAGTCCATATAATTTATAAAATAACTTATTTTAATCCGTCAGGCCATCATTGCATAACTAAAAATGATAGATTAAGACACTTATGCAACATCAATTAGGTTTTGATCTAATGTTTTCACTAATAAAGATACTAGTAGGTAGATTTTGTGCAACAATATTTAACAAATTCACTAACAACATTTGTGCAGAGGGACTAAAATAAGTTTTTTTTAATTATGAGAACTAAAAAATTCAATTTTAAATTTGAGATATCAAAAACAAATTTTAAGAATCAATTTTATATTCTCCAAGAGGAAACAAATTAAGTAGTAATATCTCCAACAAATGGCTTTAAAATGAAAAAAAAGGGTCAATTTGTCAAGAAAGCAAAATAGCAAACATTAAAGCATAAACTACTAATTAAAATATCATGTTAGCTCAATGAATTCATAAAAATCTTAAATATGATTAATCGTCACATTGGCTGAGTGAGATGATGGACCAGTTGTGACAGTAAATCCAACTCCTCCTAGTGCTCACACAGATTCTCTTATTATGACTCCTTGAAATTCTTTAGTACATTGGAGAAAAAAAATAATTAACTTGTATGCAACACAATTGTTAAAGATTTTCGTAGCATAAAAATAGTAATTTGATACACTTTACATTTGTTTTATTTTGAAAATTCAAACTCTTCTTGATTTTGAGATATTCAAAATAAGTTAAAAATGGACTCAACTAATTTGGAGCACAAATCAGTTCCTCTACCATTGATGCTTCTAAATGGGTTTAACCCTACCATAGTACTAAACACACTCTTTGAAGCAATCGTGGAAATTGTGCTAGCCAAAACATTAAAGTATTTTGTTTCTACCAAACAAGAATACCAAATTTATCATCAATATCTATACAAGTTTCATTCAAATATCTCTCAAGTTCATTTTTTTTATCAATAGGGTATTCTCCCCCCCCCCCAAATGCTTCTTAAAAGTATTTGTCAATGCTAAATACGATATATGTTTAGCAAAAATAAATGTTTCTCTATGAGAAGTGCATACTATCGAACCATGAGAGGATTGCATAGATGTATGTCCTTTCTCATAAGTTGTCTTATACCAAATATACATTTTTAGCAAATTATATTTCAAAGAAGGGGATAGACAATCTATCAACAAAGTTTACATCGTTTGTATACATTTCTTTAAATGAGCAATCAACAAACTCTAACTTGTAATGAGGGTCAAAATTAACACCAAAATACAATAATTGATTGATATTTGTTACATTACCCCAAAACTTGGCATACTTTTGTTTCATATCTCGACCTAAAGTGACCAAAATAGTTTTCACATTCATAATTGATTGCTTGAATTCAAAAAAGATTGATAACAATTTGTGAAATGAAATATGTAAGCTAACATGCAATTATGTAGAGAAAGCTTTAGTACCCTCATAGAAAATTTGCAAAAATGTCTCAAATGTTCAAACATTCTCCCAATCAACTATAGTAGGAGAACCAACAATCCCAAAAAGTTTCTTATGGCTTGAGTCCTCAAAGCCAAGCTTTTTAAAGGCAACTTGATACTTATTAACAACATCTAACATCATATATATGGAGTTCCACCTTATGGGAACATCAAGACAAACCAACTTTTTACATTCAATTTTTGGAAATTCAACACTCATTCAACTTAGCAAATCTTTGGGGTGAAGACCTTACAAATCCAACAATAGTGCAAATGCTTACTATGAAATTGTGCACATCTTTTAAACAATTATTCACTACTAGGTTCAATATATGTGCATAATCCATGACACTCTCATGTTCTAAATTTTTTTTTAAAATATGTCACAACTACATCATTAGATGATGCATTTTGAACAATGTCTGTGGACACATTTCTAAGCCATCATTTCTTTAATACCTCTGTAACTTTTTTACCCAAGTCTCCTTTTTGTGGTTAGAAACTATCAAGACTAATAATTCTTTTCTAATACTTCCATTCATTTTCTCTGAAATGTAGTGAGTGTCAAATAGTTTAAGTTCATAATGAAACTCTAATAGTATATGGTGAATGCTACACTAGCATAATTTCACTTGAAAAAAATCCTTCAGCATAAGTTTTTATCCATATACAACTAAAAACAATGTCTCGCTATTATATGTTTTGATGGTAAGATAAATTCATGTTATAATCATCCACATAGATTCTTAAAACCTTCACTCTTAACCACCCTAAAAGGTTGTTCATCTATAATGACAAAAACAACTAACAACTTTATATAAGCTTCAACATTATATCTTTAGCTTGCAACTATAAAACCACTAACCTAAGCCCTCTTCAAGTTAAGGGTTGTTTCATTGGGGTCATTAATAATAACATTTGGAATTTTATTACATCATTCCAAATGGTTGAGTAAACTAGATATTTCATATGTTTTTGGATTACACTTATATTTTTTACAACAATGCTGACATTCTACCATTTTTTCTTTAGATTCATTTTCAATGTGTTGAAATAAATCGTAAACAATAAAAAAATTTCAAGAACCACTGGAATTTGGTTTCCTCTTTGTATTTTTTTGAAAGAGAAGCATTAGGATCAACTCTCACAGCTTTAGTTGTAGTTGTTGGTTGTTTGGTAGATTATGTACCACTATTGTCACCTTATATTGTTGGTGAAATAATTGTGAGATATACAACCTCTTCAAATTGAGACAATGTATGTTGTCTTAGTGTTGTTGAGGAAGTTTAAGACTATATGACTCTATTACTGTTATAATGTAGAATTCATAGACAATAATTACTTACAATTTTAAGAAAGTATTGCTAAAAATTGTAAAGTGATTTTTTATAAACTATTAATTATTAACATGATATTTAATTAAAGACCTTTACAATTCAAATTTCATTTACAGATTGTAATTAACAAACAAAAATATGTATAAAAAAAGTGTTCAAATATATTTTAAATGTTCATAGGTCATTGTCAATTAGAGATTTTTTATTTAATATTTCATTAAATATGTAACTAGTTATATTTTAATAATAATTTTTTGGTTCAAATTTTAATGACAAAGCTATGTTAAAAAAATTTCAAAATAACTTTATCATTAACAATAATTTCACTCTTTTTTCTTAATCTAAATAAAACATACAAACTAGCTAAATATATTTTCTAAAAGAAAACCCACTAGTTTCTTAGAAACATAACTAATATAAGAATTGACAAAATATAAATAAAAAAAATCAATTATAAAATAAAGAATAATAACTCAAAAGTTAGAAACTAAGAACCTGGCAGTTATTTAATCAACCTTTCTTAGGAATATTTAGTGCAACTTCTCCTACATAATTCATAGTAGATATTTAGTGTAAATTAGAAGAAGAAAAAACAATTTATAGATAATCCTAATAAAATATGATGGTGACGACTTTATGGCAAATTACCACACAATTAACATTAACAAACGAGCAATGAGAATATTATAGCAGTAGCTATACTACAATTTTTACTTTGGTGAAGCTTATTTTAAAAATTTGTAGTTGGACATTTAAGAGAAAAGTGTTATTAACTATTAGTACCTATTCTAAAGATAATAAATTCTAATCATGTGCATGACTCTAATGTGATGAGGACTTTATCAAAGGAAATCCCCTTTTTATGTGTTTAATCTCATGGCTTATCTTCCTCACAGGAGTGTGATGCCAAGCATCAATTTTCCATTCCATTTATTTTTCTTTCCCAATCGCATAATTTTGCCTCAATTGTCAAGAAATGAGCGCTGATTTGACTATTTTTATTCTTTTCTTTTCCTTTTTAATTCACGCCTAATTCTGGACAACCTTTGTTTGATTTTTAATTTATTTCCCTTTGGTCTAATTTCCCAATACAACAACTAGAATTCATAGGGTCCTTAATTTAGAATCCTATCAAAGGCTAAGAGGGTTCATATCATAATAAATATAAGTTTGGTTGACAAATAAATTATAATTTATATGGTCGCTATAATTAAAACATAGTTGTAAAGAGATAAATATTATTGTTTAATATGTGATGTAAATTATGTGTTAAAGGTAAGGTGCATTGGTAAAATTGAATTTAGAATTAAGAATGAGGAAAACATGTAAGAAAATATGGTGATTAGTGCCCTACGCAAATAGGAAAAGCTTGTGAGGTGACTCTAGGAAGGACATGGAGCAAATTTTGAGGGTTAAACTTTCGACTATTAAGGAAGAGCCAAAATTATGTGAACAAAACTTAACATCACCAATATGTATATGTATGGAAAAACAAAAAAAAAGCAAGGGAATAAGGTTTAGATAGGAGATAAGTCACAATGTGTTTGGTACCCATATCATATTAAAATAGTCTAATGTGTTGTTTCTTACAAGTTTTTCTCCAAAGGCACCTTTGTTAGTTTCTTCAGTGCTAATTCAAACCAACTTACTCACTTTATTGGAATAAGTATCTTCTTGGCAAAAATCAGATTGCACAATAGGCATATTTTAATTTATGATGTAATGTTGATTACTAATTATACTTGACTATATGTTTTTGTGTGCATTATATGTACAATTTATTTTCTTCCACTAATCTAAAATCACATAATGTTGGCTTATAGTAGCATGTCGGGTAATTTTCCTCATTTTGGCTTAACATTTTTTGCCAAAATAAATAATTTTAATTCAAGAAAAGGGCATAATAATCATTAATCATGGCACTTTAGCCTATTGACTATTGTTCCAGAATCTTCAAGGACTTAAATGTTCTATATCATGAAGATCAAGATCTTGAATAACAAATATGCATAATAAACCCTTTTGAAAAAAAATCTTCATTTGATACTTAAAAACATCTTTATTGAATATTCTTTTAATACTATGCAATGAAAAAAATGGATATGCAAGTTTGCAACAGACAAGGCTAGTAATCATATATCTATTTAAACTCTAATATTCATGATTAAATATTCCATTGTTATTTAAATAAGGTTGGGAAAGTTAACATCTATTTAAAATTTAGAGCAAATATTTGAGAGAGAAAAAGAGCAATAGAAAAAGAGTTACCTTACCAACAAGAAGAAGCCACAATGATTAACATCAAATGACAAACGAAATCACCCTGTAATGGTTTTTCATTAGGGTGTACAACATAAATTCATAAACAAATAGAAAAAGTAAAGGGAAAAAAGGAATGAGAAAGATGAGCAAAAATAAAGAGAAAATAGGAGAGAAAACAATGAAATTAGACTAGTGGATTATTGATGGATAACAATACAAGAACACGAAAGCAATCAAGCAAACGTTGATTAGGAAGCAATCAAGCAAATATTGAATAAGAAGCAAACAACTCTCAACCTCGAGCTCTCAAATTTTAGAATGGGAAGCAAACTCAAGATATTAGGGTTAAGTGTTTGGAAAAATTTTGAGTTCTCTCAAGTCTTAGTAGCGGCGCTAGGTTAAGAAAAGTGAATCCTATGTTTCATTATTATACATAGGGTTTTTAAAAACAATATGTCAGTCAAATCGGGAATCTCCGATTGATAAAATTTGAAATCGCTTGAACCCATTTCAACCCTTTTTTTGTTGACCCAAAAACCCAATAATCCGATTAAAGCCACCTATTGTGTTAAAAATTGTTGAGTTGTCTTAAGTTTGGACGGGTAAAAGAAGTGATCACCCCTGCTCAATAAATTTAGTATTTGTACTCCATAAATATATAAACTATTTTATTATTAATTAATATAATTATTTTATTACCTATATATATATATATATATATATCAAAAGAGTCCACTTACTTCAAGAGTAACTCTTGATTTAGTTACTTCACTCAATAACTTACGATTTACATCGAATTTTAATAATTCAACTGTTGAGTTAATTTTTTTTAATAAATAGATCAAGTTTACAAACTTTTACAAAAATTTGAAAACCATATAATACTTATTTATAAAGATTCAAATTAACATATAATATATTCTTATGAATATACGTCAATTTAAATTAATGTAATGAGCTATTAAATAATTTTTAAATATTTTAAACATTTATAGACTTGATCTATTAATTATGAATTCTTAATTTAACGGATAGATCGTTAAAATTCAATGTTTAATATTAGTTATTGAGTGGAGTAACTCTACCAAGAAATACTCTTAAAATAAGTTGATATTTCCCCGTGTATGTGTGTGTAAATATAAATTTTAGAATCTTTTATAAAATCTTTTAATGTAAGTACTTTATGTGTTTTTGTATAAAGTGTTTGATTAAAACAAATATTTGCAGGGAGAAGTTTTAATGGGTGTTTAAATGATGAGAATTATTCATAATGCTTTGTATATTCAATCCATGGAATTAATCTAAACATCTGTACATTATCAATTAAATTATTTTTGTATTTTTTTGTTGGCATTTTAATTAATTACTCCCTCCAACCCTTACTATAAAGCACAATTTAGAAGGAATAAGTGGTTATTCATATAAAGCATTTTACAATTTCTATGAAACATTAATTTTAGTTTTCATTTTTGTCTTGATTAAAGATTATGAGAATATGTGTATTTTTGTCTCACCTCTTAAACTCTCCAATTATCATCTATTATTTTTATTGGTATTGGTTCATAAATTTTTATGGGTAATTTCTTTACCTTTCACATAAAAATTTATTGATAAGTAAGGAGGGTAAAATTGGTAAATCATAATTTTGTTTTGTAAGTCCAATAAAATCAATAACAAACCTACTTATATTGGCTTGTGTGATTTGATTAGAAATGTCTTATAATAAGAACCAGATGGAGTAACATTTATTAATCGATTAGAATACCATTACACACTTACACGCATTAAAAAGCCATATGTGTCATATTTTCCATCACACCCACAACATAATCCTATATAAGGAGGATGACTGTCCTATATTTTAAACACGACTCCATCCTTCTTTTTTCAATCTTTGGAAAACCACTAACTACCTTTTGCTGGAGGGATCAATGACATAAGACACTTATTTTGCTTAAAATATCACCAATATAAATCCGAGTTCATTAGTTTTGACACCACTATTACTATCAACCAAGTTGCATTTAAATATAAACACTCTAAATTTAGTGTAATCCAACTCTCATATGTCTTTAGTAACTCCAAAGAAGCATATGAATGTCATAACAAAGTCTTTATCTTTTCAACTTAAAAAAGACATAGACTCAATAACAACCATAACCCCATTATTTTTCTTAGTACTATTTTCATCCTACCACATTGTATAAAAGGAAAATTTGTTGATATTTTTGTTAGAAAAGAATGGTTTAATCCAAGAGGGGGGTGAATTGGATTCTATGACACTTTCAAAATTTTCAGAGTATTTAGGATCTTTATTTCAATTCAAACTTTTCTAAAATGAATTTTCAAAGAAGTTTCTTAAAGACTTGTTAATGAAGAATGAATCCTATATGCTTTCTTGATTAACCAATAATGAGATTCAAAGTTAAGAATAATACGTAATGCTTGATTCAATTCAAACCAATGTTGCTCATGCAAACATGTTAATCAAGGACAATCTTTTCAATATACAATCAATATATTACACAAAGTAAAAGATAAGGGTAAGAGAAGATTGTACAAGTCTTTTATCCTGGTTCAGCCACTCCACATGTGACCTACATCCAGTCCTCAATCATAACCTGATCAAGATTTGTTCCATTATCTTAATGAAAAAGTTTTACAAGCATACCACACATGCATATACTCCTACATTCAGGATAACCACTTTCTTGACCTCAAGAAAGCACCCCTTGTAGAAACCCACTACAAGAATTCCTTACCACTTGAGAAACCTACTCAAGATTTACAAGTATTCACAAAGAATTAAGGAACGAATTCACCTGAAATTCAGAAGCAAATCTTAATCTTTTTCCTTTCAAGAATGTGATGACGATGATCTTTTCTCAAAGCATTTAAAAAAACGTTTTTATTCTTGGATTCACAAAGAAAACTCTCCAAGAATGTCACAAAGACTTCACAAACACGTTTTTCTAATTTTGATTCTCAATTCTAACTCTATTCTGAAATTTCAAAATGGTCAAACTATTTATATGTTTTTCAGAACCTGATAATCGATTATTTTAAAGAATAATCGATTATTTTGTTCTTCATGATTTCTGGAAATCAACCAAGAACAGTTTAATCGATTATTTTGCTGGATAATCGATTATTCCAGAGAGTCATTTATGGGATAATCGATTATTTCACAAATAATCGATTATTGCAGCAAGACATCCTTTTTTCCTGTTGCTGGAATAATCGATTATATTTAATGATAATCGATTATTTTGAGTTAGTTTTCAAAACTCTTATTTTAAGTCTCAAAATAACTTTTTAACCTTTTAAACTCATCATCACACACACCTAATCAAATTAGACAAAGATTAGCTTATGCACAAACACACAAAAAATAAACTCAATCAAAGCAATCTAAAAGCTACTCCTATTACATAACATTTCTCTTTGACTTTGTTTTTGACTTCTAAGTTGTTGATGTCCTTGGTCAGCTTTGTCCACACATTTGTTATCATCAAAACTTTTAATCTCCAGAGGTGATCTCAACAATCTCAATCTCCCCCAATCTCAATAATTTTATCCACTCTAATATATGACATTAAAGTTAGACCCATGTGCTAGCCATTTTAACATAATAGAAATAGTTTCATCATTCACAATTTGTTCTTGGAACCATTGTACCAATGTTCTGTTATACTTGTTCAACACCCATTTTTCAAGCATTAAAGGGTTAGCTTTCTTCACAATGTTTTTGTGAGTAGATAAGTAAGGTATAACCTCATTAGTGTTATTCAAGGTGTAAAAATGTGCTTAAAGCACTTCACCTCAACCCAAACACTTAATATGCATACCTTGTATACCCTAGTCAATACATATTCCTAGTGACGGGACTCAATAACCCTTATAGCTTCCTCTTTTGACATGTATTTAGAACAAAAATGAATAATATTCTCTATGATGTACCTTTAAACAATGGATTTTTTTGAAATATGTGGATTCTTCATATATTCTTTCAGAATATTCATGTATCACTCAACTAGAGACATTCATCATAAAAAGACAAGACCACAAATCTAATCTCCCTCACCAAATAAACAATTAAGTAAACCATGATGTATAAAACAAGAATAAGAGGAAATATTAAATCCGATATATTGTTTATCTTAATTGTATTGTAATATGAATGTAATTAGTGAATTTGTTATAAGAAATAAAGAAATTAGAAAGAAAGTTTTAAAGACCATTTGAAACCGTCTAAACGAAGAATCTATTCAACTTCCCTTATAGATTCATGTTCTACTTAGGACCAACACTTTGTTGATCATAGTGAAACTTTTCTTTGGTTTGAATGACTCATTACTTTTATACTTACATTGGGGAGTTTTTCATGTTAAAAATTTCTTTGTCTCTTGTGAGTTTAGATTATTTAATTTTGCTCTATGTTTTTGGTGCTCCTTGTTGGTTCTGGCAAATTGGGGATTTTATTTGAATTGCTTAACACTTTTTTTATTGAGTTGTTGTTATTGTATTGAACTTTTCCCCTTCAATTTCTCCATATCCATGATTTGTGATATGTTATCCATGATTTGTGATATGTGATCATCAATCAATTCATTTAATAGTTTCAATGTATTATTGTTGTCTTAATTAATAATAATACTTGACTACAAATACTTTAAATGAGTATTTGATATGGGAGAAATTTTTTCATACATGAGAATCATGATTCCTAAGAATTACAAATCCTAAGAATCATGATTATTGGGAAATAGAAATGGCTAAAATTCATTTTGTTACTCTAAATTTTTTTAAGAATATTAACATATGTTTCTTGGAAAATAAAAATTCTCACATTTGATTATAATATTACTTTCTTGATTATATAAATATTTTTTTACAAAAATATTTTTTTAATAAAAAATTAAGTTTCTTCTTCCTTGTAGGATGTACTCGTATTATAATCTAACATATAAAAAAACATATCATGTTTAGGTTAAAATAATGTGACACCCTTACTACCCCAACACATATATAATATAATTTAATTATGAAGAATAAACCTTCAAAGGGTTCGTAAAAGGGTTCGCATAAAACATCAAAACTGTTCTTTCTTCAATATAAGAAAATGACTGAAAATTAAAACTTGAAAGGTAAAATTTAAGAGTTTACAATTTTAAAATCATTTATTACAATACCAAATCCATATAAATATTCTGTCCTAGAAATCCTCTGCCCCGATGTCACACTATCATAGCATTCCCATAATTTAACTGTTGGCATTCTAGATGTCACTCGCAGCCGGATCTTCTTCACCTAAAATATCCACAATTTATACGGTGAGAAAAGAAAATATCTATATGCAAAGTACATACAAACACATCACAATATAATCTCATCATAATTCATTATTTAACAAAATATATATATATATATATATATATATATATATATATATATATATATATATATCAATCATTCATCATCTTCACATCTCAATTCACATTTAACATATCTCATTTCACATACATATCTCAATCCATCATAATCCACACCAATTATACAATTTACAACATCATTTCCATATTCATAATTCATGTCAATCTTACAATTAACAATATCATATCCACATCCATAATTCACACCAATCTTACAATTAACACTATGCCAAGACCTCGCCACATCTGACACAAGTGATACGGGTTAATTGCCTCCCACACCAAACCAGGGTCACGCCCTCCCTGTAGCATCACTTACCCAGGGGTCGTGCCATCCCTAGTCATTAAGGAGTACGCTCGTCCCTGAAGCATCACCTACCCAGGGTTCGTATCATCCCTGATCATCCGGGAGTACGCTCGTCCCTGAAGCATCAACTACCCAGGGTTCGTATCATCCCTGATCATCCAGGAGTACGCTCGTCCCTGAAGCATCAACTACCAGGATTTGTATCATCCTTGATCCTTTAGTGTGTGGAACCACAATCACATTACAATCCACACAATCTCTTGCAATTAACCCTATGTCAGGGCTGCCATAATTGACATAAGTGGTGTGTGTTAACTGTCTTACTCATCCCACACCATGCTACGGTCACGCCCTCCCTGTAGCACCACTTACCCAGGGGCCGTGCCATCCCTAGTCACTGATGTGAGGCACCACAGTCACAATCATAATCACATCCATACAACATCTCATCTCATAATTCAAATTGACATCACGTACACAATTCCACCTCACATACACAACAGATAAGCCCAACAAAATAAGGGTTTACATACCCCTCAAGTAATTCACATCAAGATCATTCATTCTTATCAATCAATACAATAATAACATTCATAAATTAATATAATTTTAACACTAACAGTGAAACCTCCAATTGTTCCAAAACCTAACTCATAGGCACTTTTCTACAGTTTCGTTCTCCCTCTCAGATCATCATTCTTACAAATTAAATATGTATTTCTAATCCTCAACACGTACAAAATCTACTAGGATCATCAATTTCTCAAACAAAAATATTCTAATTTTTCCAAAACCTAGCTTACAGGCACTTTTCTATAATTTCGTTCTCTCTCCCAAAGCATCATTTTTACAAATAAATCATATATTCATATTCCTAAATACATTTAGAATCACATAAGATTAATAATTCTCCAAACAGAAATAATTATAAAATTACTCGTAATCCTAAGGGCTCTTCCTCTACCTCGTTCCCTTATGTAACTTTACATATAAATAATCTCCCTTTTCTCCCGTACCTGGATAAATAGGAACTAGGGCATAACCTCCACCTCTCTTTCCTTAAATAGGAACGAGAACTAAAACTAGGGCAGAACCTCATCCTCTAAGTTCCTCTTGGTCTTCAGAGAGAAGAAGAGGAAAGGAAGAGAGAATAGAAGAGAAGAGAGAGTGAAAATGAGAGGTGTAAAGAAATGAGAGGATTTGAGGCCTATTTATAGGATTTTTCGCCCACCTACCACTACGGCCCGTTCCAAAATCAGAACGGCCCGTTCTGGGCCCTTCAAACCTACGTAAATTTTTCAACTGGAACGGCCCGTTCCAAAACCGGAATGGCCCGTTCTAAAACTCAGCAGAACGGCCCGTTCTCCCTCTGGAACGGCCTGTTCTGCAAGGAGAACGCCCCGTTCTCCAAGCAGAACGACCCGTTCTACTTGGAGAACGGCCCGTTCCAAGCCCATTCTGAAGCAACGCAGAATAACATATTTACATCCTTTGGAACGGCCCGTTCTGGCAACCAAAAATACCCCTAAACTTTTAATAAATTTACGAAAATACCGAAAATAATAATAAAAAAAATTGGGGTGTTACAATACTCCCCGCCTTTAAGAAATTTCGTCCCCGAAATTTTTGTAATGGTAGACTCCTCGCTTCTTACTTTCTAATCCTTATGCAACCTCACTACCTTACTGATATACAACTCTATCAATTTCATCAAAGGATTTCTAAGGGTAAGACAAGTAAACTTGGCGAGTCTATCCACTAGAACCCAAATAAAATTCATCTCTTAAGCGTCTCAGACAAACCCACCACTAAGGTCTATCCACTCACCATCTCACTTCCAAAATGGGGCGTCTATGTGCTACAAAATTCCAAAAGACTTCTAGCATACTAACCACGAGTATACAATTGCTTTACTCCTCTCTTCATCTTAGGTCGCTACACTTCCGCTGCGCCACTCTAATACATCATAGTAGCTCTTAAATGAATGCTAAGAGTACTCTTACGTCCTTTTTCTAAGATCATCTTTCTTAATTTGGGTTTACTAAGCATATAGATTTTATTCTTGAACTCCAAAACACCATCAACCTCCACTCGCAAGGGTCTTTTATGTCCTTTCTAATCTCTTGCTCACTTGGATTACTAACAAAGGATCTTAACTCCTGGTTCCTCTAATCTCATCCATTAATCCGCTAGTTACTTTCAACATAAATAGTTCAATGCTCCTAGGGGTAATCTTACACATCAAGCATAAGTTTCTAAATTCTGCAATCAAATTCAATCCTTAAATTATAATAATAAATTGGTGATCATCATAATCAAGATATCTGCCACAATATTGTTTTTACTTCTATGATCATCTATAAAGATCAAGCACCTAAGCATAAGTTAACTAGATATACATATCAGATCACTAATTTTACTATTCCATTTATACCCAATTCAAACTCTTATTCATCTCCTTATCTCATAGTCTCATATCTTGTCACCAAAATTATGTTTCTCCAATTTCCTTCAACAATCCATTCATTACTCAAGTCATACTTAGTCTCACACTACTAAAGGTAACCTTATAAGTCAATCTTAAATCTCTAATTTGAGCCAAAAGGATTCAACTCTCTAATCATAAGGGAAGATAAATATAAAGGTTTCCTACACAAAACATCGGTCACCATAATAACTTTACTCAATTAACAACTAAGTTTGAAATATTAATCCTCTAGAAATTAAACCATCTCTTTTGTCACCTAATTAACTCTTTCAGTCAACAGATAATTAAGGCTCTAACGATCAATAAATACCTAAGCTTAGAATCATATACGTAGTGTCTCCAAATCTTAGTATAAATATTAAAGCTGTTAACTCAAGGTCATGGATAAGAAAATTCTTCTCATGAATTTTCAATTGCCTAAAATCATAGCCTACTACCTTTCCTTCTTGCCACAACACTCCTCCTAAACCTATCTTTATAAGCATAATTATATATCCCAAAAGACTTACTAAAATTTAATAGTATTAACGCTAGTCAATCTTTCCTTAAGAGTTTAAAAACTACCTTCTCATTTGTTATCCCATACAAAGGCAACACTTTCCTAGTCAATCCAGTCAAAGGTAATAGTAGGTGACTCAGAGAAGTAATCGACAAAATGCTTTGGATAGTTAAAAAATAAAATAAACATAGGTCCAGGAATTCCAAATATAAATAAACCTTTCGAACTACTGCTAATTCCAAGGGTAGGCAAGAGACAACCTAGTGAACTGAAACGTCTTAATAACCAGAGGGAAGAAGGCAAAAGCGATTCCCGTAGTGATAGCAGTTTAAACCATGAACAACTATCTTAAAAATTTACTCAATAAATTTTCCTATAAACTATCCAATAAAACTCCTAATTTTACTAATTGACTCAGGTATCTCTCACTTAAGCACAACTTCTACCTTAGGTAGATCTACGTTATACCTCCGCAAGAAATTACATGGCCTAAAATACTCACCTCATACAATCCAAATTCATACTTAGATAATCTAGTCTAAATCTATATTGGATATATCTTCATACTTAACTCTAATATGATGATATCACATCCTAAGGTTAATCTCATTAACTCACAAACATCCACTAATTGATCCATAAGGTCACATACTCGCATATCAAATCATATTAGAATACCTCCTTCATCCCTAAGCATGTATGATCATCGTTTACACCATATAACATGTACATGAATCAATCATATCATTCTAATCAACCTTTCAATGACCAAACCTCAAAACATCACCAAATCCATTTTTATCCTTGTTATGCCTAAAAGCTCAAAAACATCATGACAACATATATCTACCTGACACAGAGTTATACTCATCCAAATGATTTCAAACCTACCTCAAACGAAAGCTAAGTGAATAAGCTACCACTCTTATGAAGACATAAGATTTCAAAAATATCATCTTCTTAGCTAAAAATTCAAAAATCACTTCAAGTATATTCAACGCTTACAACTAAACTTCTGATCACCAAAGCAGTCATAACTAAAGTTCTAGACCTCCGTTTTATCTTTTTCCAGTTCCATTGGAAAGATAATATCCAAAGTCACATTCTTCATGAAGACCACAAAAATCTAATTCTGTTAATACGATACTCATACTGTCACAACAAAACTGCAGTGAAAATATCTTCTACACCAAATAGCAATAGTGTATCAATATATCTAATGCCACAAAAATACCTCAACTCTTCCAGACTCACACCTCAATTTCCATTCAAGCCTCTCATTACAATCCTAACCAAAACAACTCACATGCTACCTAAACCATAAATGGTTAACATGCCAGTACTAACACTCAAGGGAATTACCGTCATTTCAATCTCTCACCAAGGAGACAACCACCTTAGATTCAACCGCTACAACTATAGATGTCAGAAACTCCACCAATCGCAAACTCTTAGTACACTCGACAAATCAATGTATCACTCACATTTAAGGTTCTAATAGTTCTAGTTGGCTTGCACAAGGCTCCGCCCACTATTACCGGCACATGTGCTCGCAACACGAGCGATACTATTCAACCACTACTTCTTACATAAGTAAGAAGTATCAAAACCAATGAGTAATCATCAACTAAGATATACCATGTCTTTCAATCAAATTCTGAGAAAACAATACATAGGTACGACACTAACAACATAAGAGAACATCATCATCATATCATTATCCTCATCCTAAAGCAAAACATTTAGAGTATACAATAACAACAAACATAATCAATCATTATACTAACATATCAATAAGTTTCACAATTCATTTCATCATTCATCTACCAAACAAGCATAGTAGACTCATAACTCACGGTTGATTGGATCAACCTGCTCTGATACTACTAAATGTGACACCCTTACTACCCCAACACATATATAATATAATTTAATTAAGAAGAATAAACTTTCAAAGGGTTCGTAAAAGGGTTCACATAAAACTTCAAAACTGTTCTTTCTTCAATATAAGAAAATGACTGAGAATTAAAACTTGAAAGGTAAAATTTAAGAGTTTACAATTTTAAAATCATTTATTACAATACCAAATTCATATAAATATTATGTCCTAGAAATCCTCTGCCCCGATGTCACACTATCAGAGCATTCCCATAATTTAACTGTTGGCATTCTAGATGCCACTCGTAACCGGATCTTCTTCACCTAAAATATCCACAGTTTATACGGTGAGAAAAGAAAATATCTATATGCAAAGTACATACAAACACATCACAATATAATCTCATCATAATTCATTATTTAATAATATATATATATATATATATATATATATATATATCAATCATTCACCATCTTCACATCTCAATTCACATTTAACATATCTCATTTCACATACATATCTCAATCCATCATAATCCACACCAATTATACAATTTACAACATCATTTCCATATTCATAATTCATGTCAATCTTACAATTAACAATATCATATCCACATCCATAATTCACACCAATCTTACAATTAACACTATGCCAAGACCTCGCCACATCTGACACAAGTGATACGGGTTAATTGCCTCCCACGCCAAACCAGGGTCACGCCCTCCCTGTAGCATCACTGACCCAGGGGTCGTGCCATCCCTAGTCATTAAGGAGTACGCTCGTCCCTGAAGCATCACCTACCCAGGGTTCGTATCATCCCTGATCATCCGGGAGTACGCTCGTCCCTGAAGCATCAACTACCCAGGGTTCGTATCATCCCTGATCATCCAGGAGTACGCTCGTCCCTGAAGCATCAACTACCAGTGTTCGTATCATCCTTGATCCTTTAGTGTGAGGAACCACAATCACATTACAATCCACACAATCTCTTGCAATTAACCCTATGTCAGGGCTGCCATAATTGACATAAGTGGTGTGTGTTAACTGTCTTACTCATCCCACACCATGCTAGGGTCACGCCCTCCCTGTAGCACCACTTACCCAGGGGTCGTGCCATCCTTAGTCACTGATGTGAGGCACCACAATCACAATCATAATCACATCCATACAACATCTCATCTCATAATTCAAATTGACATCACGTACACAATTCCACCTCACATACACAACAGATAAGCCCAACAAAATAAGGGTTTACATACCCCTCAAGTAATTCACATCAAGATCATTCATTCTTATCAATCAATACAATAATAACATTCATAAATTAATATAGTTTTAACACTAACAGTGAAACCTCCAATTGTTCCAAAACTTAACTCACAGGCACTTTTCTACAGTTTCGTTCTTCCTCTCAGATCATCATTCTTACAAATTAAATATGTATTTCTAATCCTCAACACGTACAAAATCTACTAGGATCATCAATTTCTCAAACAAAAATATTCCAATTTTCCCAAAACCTAGCTTACAAACACTTTTCTATAATTTCGTTCTTTCTCCCAGAGCATCATTTTTACAAATAAATCATATATTCATATTCCTAAATACATTCAGAATCACATAAGATTAATAATTCTCCAAACAGAAATAATTATAAAATTACTCGTAATCCTAAGGGCTCTTCCTCTACCTCGTTCCCTTATGTAACTCTACATATAAATAATCTCCCTTTTCCCCCGTACCTGGATAAATAGGAACTAGGGAATAACCTCCACCTCTCTTTCCTTAAATAGGAACGGGAACTAAAACTGGGGCAAAACCTCATCCTCTGAGTTCCTCTTGGTCTTCAGAGAGAAGAAGAGGAAAGGAAGAGAGAACAAAAAAGAAGAGAGAGTGAGAATGAGAGGTGTAAAGAAATGAGAGGATTTGAGGCCTATTTATAGGATTTTTCGTCCATCTACCACTACGGCCCGTTCCAAAATCAGAACGGCCCGTTCTGGGCCCTTCAAACCTACGCAAATTTTTCAACTAGAACGGCCCGTTCCAAAACTGGAATGGCCCGTTCTAAAACTCAGCAGAACGGCCCGTTCCCCCTCTGGAACGACCTGTTCTGCAAGGAGAACGACCTGTTCTGCAAGGAGAACGCCCCGTTCTGCAAGCAGAACGACCCGTTCTACTTGGAGAACAGCTCGTCCCAAGCCCGTTCTGAAGCAACGCAGAATAACATATTTACATCCTTTGGAACGGCCCATTCCACCTTTAGAACGGCCCGTTCTGGCAACCAAAAATACCCCTAAACTTTTAATAAATTTACGAAAATACCCATAATAATAATAAAAAAAATTGGGGTGTTACAAATAACAAATCAATAATTTGCATATGATTAAACCATACACAAAATCTCAATAAATCAAAATATAAAATATAATTTTCATGATTTATAATAATAATTAAAAAGTTAAATTAACAGTCAAAATAATAATTAGAATTAAAATATAAGAAAACTAAAAAACAATAACAAAATATATGGCATTATTTTACCTAAATAATTTGTTAAATTTAGAAATTAAAAATTAAAATAAGAATTTAGGAATTCAATTTTATAATTTATAAATTTTAATTAACTATAAAATGTCATATCTTATAAAATTTATATAAGTATTTAATTTTTATTGTTAGATTATCCAGAGAAAAGTGATTAAAAAAACAAATATTATTTCCTACCTAATAACATAAAATATTTTTTAATAAAAAACACAATAAAATACTTTATTAAAAGTTTCTACATAAATGTTGTATGGATTTTTTTAAAAGAAATTATAATTAAAAGTAATAAAAAATAATTTTTCTAATGAATAATTTAATTTAATTAGTTAATAAAATTAATGTGTTTTCGTGTTTGTTATTTGAGTGATAATAAATAAAATAAATATTAATTAGGTTTTCTATTTTAAAAAGGATACTTTGTTTATACATAAAACTTTCTCTCTTAACTTTGGGAAAATTGAATTTCAACCCCTATGAGAATAATTTTATGAAAAAATGGGATAAAAGTAGTTCTTGGGAAACTATATTTCCTAAAAAAAAATATTTTTAAATAGTTACCAAATATGAAAATTAATATTCCCAATTAAAGATTCAAGAAAGTAAAAAGATTTTGCATATCAAACACTCCCTAAAAAATAATATTTTTTGTTCAAAATATCTCAGAATCAAGTCATATTTGATATATGTTTGAGCAAACATATTATTTTAAGGACGCTATTGTGCTCAATTAAATATTGACAATAACAATTAACATAATAATTAAAATGTATAAGATGAAAAATTATTTGACTTAGATGAAAAGTTTTAATTATATAAAAAAATCAAATATTCCTTTTTAAAATATAGAATATGTAGTTGGGGTTCATTTTCTTCCAAATTGTCTCTCCCTCCCTCTCCTTTTTCCTAGTCCTATAAAAATAGATAATTAACTTTTATTATCTCATAAAGTAATTATATCATAAAAAATTGAATGTCATATTTGTGAGTAAAGCAATATATCAATCGAGGTTATTTTAATAATAGATATTTTCATAAAAAAATATTTAGTTTAAATATGTTTTTAGTTCCTTCAAAATAAGAAAATATTGATTTTATTTTTTTAAATTTTTTATTTCATCTCTCTAAAATTTAAAATTATTATTCTTATTTCTATTATTATGTAATCATTTTTAACTATTTATTTGTTCATTAAAAAAAAAGTGACTATCTCAAGTATTATTCATAACTATTAGTGATAATATATTAATATATGATACCTCTAAACATTACTATTATTGTAACCAAATGTGGAAAGTTTTAGTTTTTGAAAAACTAGATAAATATTCTCAGAATCTTTTATGAGTAATTAAACAAATTTTATCTAGTGGTTGGGTGGGGAAGGATTGTGGTAGTTAGAAGCATGAGGACCTAGGTTCAATCCTCATTGCGATCATCTTTGTAATCTTTCCTATCTTTACAAAAAAAAAACAAATTTTATCTATTCAAATCAATCATGATTTACATGATTTGTTATTCATGAGGATCATAATTTTGGATATAAAAAAACTTCTCCCATGTCAAACATCTTATATACCTATACTTTTAATAAATGCAACATGGAGGAACTTCTTGTGTGTGTGTGTGTTTTTTTTATTTTTATAATTAATTAATTAATTAATTTAATTTTTATAATTTTTTAATACAATTTTTCCATTTAATATAAATATGAAATTATAAAAATTAACAAAACATGTTATGTGTTGCTCTAGATGAAAGTTAGAAGTTATTCTTATTGCAAGTTCATTGTCATCGTTAGAATTATCGCATGTGAGGTATTGTCTGCTTTAGCGTTTGTTGGGTCGTCACAGTTTTATCCTTTAAAAGACGTCTTAGTGAATTAAAGAAGAAAAATGTTTATTTAATTTTTCTAAAAAATTCATTATTGTCATTCGATTCGAATTAACATTAATGATGTTAGTGAAATTAAATAAAAAAACAACATTTAACATATTTTAATAATTAAAGGACTAAATTAAACATTTTAAAAGTAATGAGATGAAATTGATAATTTTCAAAGTAATAGAACTACACCAAATATAAATTTATCAAGTATTTTGAGATAAATTAATTTTTTTGACTTATTTAATAAATTTTATTAAATTGGTAAAAAAAATTCAAATTTACCTATAAAAAAAAGATAAATTTTGTTCAATTGAATTCTTATATTTTTAAATTATTTAATTTGATTATATTATTTTTAAATAATTTAATTTGATTCTTTAAATTTTAAAAGATGTTGCATTTATTGTTATTAAATACCATTAATGTAAATTTGAACAAATAGGTAACATTGGGCATTTTAAAATATTAAAAGATGAAAATAAATCATTTATTTAAAAAAATAAAACTAAATTTAAAAATAAATAAAAGGAAAAATATAATTTAATCAATAAAATAAATGAAAAGCTACAATTTTTATTTATTTTTAACCTTTCCACCTCAAAACACAGCCAAACATTTTCAACCCGTCTCCCAATCGAAACCCCAAGGCCATAAGCAGAGAGCAAAACGCAACAGAACACAGAGCAACAACGTAGTTCAACACTTGCACAACGTTGATGATTCACAGAGTCGAAATTTGTGTTCCGCTTGAATGGTTCTCCTGAAATGAGACCCCACAATGAGTCTGAAAAACCACGCTTTGTTTTTGGGGACAAGTCTTCATGGCTCTCTGGAAAGTGGCGCCACCAAGAGGACCCCTTTTCGTTTGGACAGAAGGAAGGGTCTCTGCAGTTGCAGGTGCTGCGTGTCCACAAAACGGTGTCGTCTGGTAAGCCAAGCATTACGTTTTTCGAATTTTTGCGGGCAAAACGTGGGGTTATTGGGAAAAGACCTGATTTTGAGAAGTGGGTCTAGGTTAGAATGTGCTAAGGAACCCTATTTTAGGAGTGAGACTTTGGATAGTTATTTGACACCTTTGTGGAAAGAGGGGCTTCTTTTGATAAGGGCTTCTGTTTGCACTGCTGTTATATCTGGCGTGTGTATGTTGGTGTGGTATGGGCAGAACAAAGCAAAGGGTTTCATTGAGGCCAATTTGTTGCCTTCTGTTTGTTCTGCAATCAGTGAGTACATTCAGCGTGACCTTGTGTTTGGCAAGGTTAGGCGAATTTCGCCGCTGAGCATTACATTGGAGTCATGCTCGTTTGGGCCTCACAAGGAGGAGTTTTCGTGTGGCGAGGCTCCCACGGTGAAGCTTCGCCTCCGCCCCTTTGTGAGCCTGAGGAGGGGCAAGTTGGTGATTGATGCAGTTTTGTCACATCCTAGTCTCTTGGTAGTGCAGAAGAAGGACTTTACTTGGTTGGGAATACCGATCAATGAAGGTGGCAGGGAGAGAAGTTTCTCGGCTGAAGAGGGGATTGATTATCGAACCAGAACCAGGAGGCTTGCACGAGAGGAAGCCTTTGCTCAGTGGGAAAGAGAAAGGGATGATGCAGCTAGGGAAGCTGCTGAGGCAGGGTACTTTGTTTCTGAGCGGAGTTGTGGTCTATCCCAAGGTGATGATGGTTTAAAGGAGATTGAAACTCGTGCAACTGAGTCAATTGAGTCCATGCCCTTTTTCTGCATGAATGATGGGAAGCATGATCATCGGTTGATGGACAAAGGTGTTAATTATGATACAAAACACGCAGCACTGGAAAAATCATTTGGGGTGAGATTTCCTGATTCAGGGCTTCGATTTTGGTCCAGAGTAATATCAGGGCCTCGGAAACACAAGTTTAAGAGGAAGGCTAATGGGAGTAATATCAGCGCATCTGGTGTTGCTATCAAAAGGAGAATGTTTGAACGTAGTGCATCAGCTGCTCATGCATACTTTTGTGATCAATTGCAATGGAAGCTTGGGGAGCCTTCATCTCCTTCTGAATGTTATGGTTTTATGAGTCATGATATGCATTTGGTGAAAAGTGAGGTTGACAGAAATACAAAGTCTGTTATTGTTGGTGATGAGAATAGAAGTGATGATAATCAAACAGGAACACAATTCGAAGATAAGGGAATGTCCCCCCCAGTGAATGAAAATGTTAACAGTCAGCCGGATTATTTAAAGTTTGTTTGTGATCCAACTTTACAGACAAGAGAGAGCGAATTTGAAAATTTGCAATCTAGTGATGATGTTGCAGAACCTGCTAATCCAAATAGCAGTATAGGGAAAAATGAGGAGCTTGTACCATATGTTGCTGACAATCATATTGATGATAATGATAATACATCAGGGGGCCAACTAGGTTTGACACCTGAAGATTTGGGTTTTGTGAAGCCTAAGTCTCAGTTGGCTACTAATTTTCAAAATCCATTTGAGCCCTTGCTTGTGAAGTTTCGCTTAACCTCATTTATAAGAAATATTGTAGAGTTGATATCTTGCTTTCTTTCTGGTCCCTTTGAAAAGTTGAAGTCTGATGTGGGTCTGAAAGTTGAAGATATTGTTTCAGAACACGTTGATGGGGCACATTTTGTGCAGTCTGAAGGCGTTACAAAGATTCTGCCTGTTACATTGGATTCAGTTCATTTCAGAGGTGCAACACTGATGCTACTTGCATATGGTGACAACGAAGTTAGGTGAGATTAGAGATGATCTTCTCATTTACTAAATCTATAATCACTCTATAGATGAAGTGATGGACACACCTCTTCTCAAGCTTATGATTTTAATATTATGTACATAATTTGAGAGGTTGTTTTAGGCTCTCTTATAGAAGTATAACATATTGACAGTTAACCTGCTAATACTAATAGCTCAGTTTTTAAAGTAGTATGGCAGTGACAATTCTACTAGTGTGGTTCTGTATTTGCATATTTGACGAGCCATTCTTGTAGGAATTTAGAAATAATTTAACTTGGATATTTTTATCACCAGAAACCTAGAAGAATGAGGAATTAGTGTTTTGTATTGATAGAACATATGCTGTAGGTCTCTATTTCAGTTGTTCCTGTGTGTTCCTTTGTAGAAATTATTAATTCATACATTTTAGTTTCCTTTTTATTCTGTGAGTCAAGCATGCACATATTTCAAGGATGTAGGTTTATGTCATATCATTCTGCTTTGACTTATCTAGTTCTATCAAAGACTCATGCTTCTATTGAGCTAATAATATGCTGATTTAAAGTCTTAATATTTGTGTTTATCTAGTAATTAGGTTTCATGGTTGTTTTCAACTCGACAACATTGAGGTTGAATTTTATGTCATTTTAGTTTCTTGAGCTTGATATAATTTTCATATGGAAAAACATTTATCTTTTTTGTATCCCTGAAACTTGAAAAATTTGATTTTAGTTTCTAAAAGAGTAGGTAAACACTTATACGAAGAAGATTTTTTATATTTATTTTTTTTGGATAAAACAAAGAGCCTGTTTGGATAAAGTTTTCCGCAAGCACTAGGAAAAAAGAAATAGGAAGGAAAATCATGATAAGCTTCCCCATTAGTTAAAATCTATGTAGCACATATTTGGACATGACATGGCAAAATAAAAAAAAATAAAAGACATGTGGACAAGGCATATATATAATATGATTAACGTGACAAAGTGATTTAATATATATATATATATATATATATATATATATATATATATATATATATATTAAACATCATGCTCTTTAATATATATATATATATATATAAATATTATTTACTTATTTTATGAAATTAAAGAAATTTTTAAAGTTTGAAAGAAAAAGGAGTTAGTATAAAATTTCAACAATATATTTTTAACAAAGTAAAACATTTCTTTTAATCATTGAATATAATATTATTTTTAATTTTATATGTAAAATTAGTAAATGCTTTACAAAATTATTTTTAATTAAATAATTATTATTAATAGATAAATACTTAAATAATTACAAAACAAAAAAAAATTGGGCCCCAGTTTTTAGGCAGCATCTGTCTGCCTCCCGCCTCCCTCTCTACCTTCGTGCTCCTCTGTCTTCTCCTCGCCGTCCTCCCCTGCTGATGTCGCCTTCTGCCTCTGCGGCTTCCCGTGATCGCCTCCCTTTTGATTTAAAATCCAGAATCCTTGCGTCGGAATGTTGGGTTGTGCCTGTGTCAGTGTTGTGACGTGCCCATGTTATAGTGTTTGACGATTGGCCGTGTCGGTTTTGTGTGGGCCGTGTCCGACGCTGCATTTGTGCCACATTCACGGAGTTTCCGTGTTGGATCCATTTCTGACCTGGGGACGTGGCAGTTGGAGGGTGCAATTGTGCTTCCTTGGTTAAAATTAGCTTATGCACAAGTTAAAAGTAAGATTTTGGAAAAGTTAATAGGAGAGAATTTTTACAAATTAGCTTATGCATAAATCAATTTTGGCTTATGGAGAAGCTTATTTTTTTCTTTATTATTTTTCTTTTGTTTATAAGTGCTTATGGAGAAGTTTACGCAAATAGACCCAAAAGATAGTTTAGTTGCCACTTTTCAACATTGAGGGATTAAATTGAAATTTGCTTTTGTTGCAGGACCACATTGATACTCCTTGTATCTTTGGGGTGAAGTATAATGAGTGTTTAGTTACTCGATGTTATTGAATATTTGTTGGAGACCCCACATCGACTAGAAATAAGACTATAATATTATATATAAATGGGGAGCAATTCTCACCTGATCAACCAGTTTTGTAGGATTCAATTAGGCCTAAATCCACTTTCTTAAGAATCTTAATTCTCTTTTTAAGTCTTGAAACTGTGGCAACTGTGGCTAGGTTTGCTGTTACTTTATGACAAAGTATTTTAATTGGATTTGGCTTAGCTTTTACATATAAATGTTTCTAATTAGCTTGTCATGTTGGTATTAAAGACTATATCATCTAGTTATGCCACTTTTGTATCATAAATTGTACTCATTGAATAGTCTGAACAGCATAAGAAAAGAATATTTCAAGATTTACAAGATATTTAGCCTAATTACCCTAAAATACACAGCTATTAAAAGGAAATATGTACAATGAAATCAATCAAATATTGTGACAGACAGATAGATATAGACACAATTTTAGCCTATTTCTCTTAAAATCTCAATACAATCTTATCGTAATCTCAGCACTTGCATTAAATAAAAATGATGCTTTTATATTGAAAAGATAAATCTCACCAAAAAATGATGATTTATGGGAATTGAAGTGCTTTTTACTCTTGTTTTCAGGGAGATGGAGAATGTTGATGGACATGTAAAATTCCAAAACCACTATAGTCGCATACATGTGCATGTGAGTGGAAATTGTAATACTTGGAGATCAGATTTTATGTCTGAAGATGGAGGCTGGTTGTCTGCCAATGTTTTTGTTGACACTATTGAGCAGAATTGGCATGCTAATTTAAAAGTTGATAATCTTTATGTCCCGGTAAGGTGTATAGTATTTTAAAGTTTCCATATCTCCTCCTTTACATTTTAAGTTCTATAGATTGCTTATGTAGTTTGTCTGGCTTGAGTTTTGTGCAGCTGTTTGAAAGGATTCTTGAAATTCCAATTACATGGTCAAAAGGAAGGGCTAGTGGCGAGGTGTTTTTCTCACTTAAGTTCATTTACCTTTCTATTCTATTTGATGTTTTTGGAAGATTTTTCTTTTTGAGCTGAAAAGTATATTTTCTTACATTTAGCAAGTGTAACTGGTTTTTAGTGGTTCTATAAACCTATGTTTTCCTTTTCCCTCCTGACTGGAACAATTAGTTTAAGTTAGAAACCAAACTGACCTGAGCAATGTGATTAATTGCTTACTGTTTTCCAACTATAATCACTAAGTTCTTCTGTCAAATCAATGTCTAAAACAAAGTAAAAATTGTTGAATTCAATGGGGCACATTGGCCACGCATTCAATTCTGGAATATATCTTAGCTTTTGCTTGGAATATGGTTGAATCCTACTGGGGTTTTACTATACCATACCATCACTTTGGTGGTCTGGTTATAGAATTTTCTCTGTTATAATGTTCAGTTCAAATTTAATGTTATAGTCTATTTCCAGGTTTCTTTTACAATACACATGTCCATTTTTGGATATTAGTTTGGATATGTCAATGGGAGCTCCATTTCCACCTGTTTAATAGATTCAATTCCATAGTTTTAGTACGTACTTAAAGAACTAGTGTATTATTTCATAGGCACATAAGTCCTATATTGTGTCTCAGGTTGTGTTGTGGAACTATGTCTCATGTTACCTTCTGTTCTTCAGACTTTTCTAAATTATCTTGGCATGATGTTAATTTTTCTTGATATATATATATATATTATTTCCTTGGTAATATCTTTTATCCTTTGTTTAGGTTCACTTGTGCATGTCAAAGGGGGAGACTTTTCCAAATTTTCATGGGCAACTTGATGTGACAGGGTTGGATTTCCAACTGTTGGATGCTCCATCATCTTTTTCTGTATGACTTCCTAAACTCTCTGCTTATGACACTTGATGTTTTCTATTCCATTTATTTGGTATTCCTTCTTTAGTTTGATTAGGCTTGGTGTCTTTTGAAATGAAAGTCAACTGTTGCTCACTTGTTGCATTTTACATTGTTCACTAAACATATGCTTTGTTTCAGTGTGAAACGTGAGTGATGAACTTATGTACATTAGGTATCTTATCCATCCTGAAATAATAAGAATTAATAAATATGAAATATAAAAGTGCTATTTATTGGTTGAGTGCAATTACAGTAATAAAATTAATGCCTTTTCTCTTCATTGTTTGTCGGATAAGGATTTGTGTAAAGCTAGGGAGGAAAGTGGCAACTTTTGTTTGAATAATTGACTAATTCTCTTTTCTTGTTTCATAGTGGTGCATTGACTGGCCCAAAAAATGAAAGGTTTTGAGGTTGTCATTCTTACACCTTTAGTATGAAAGTTTTAATTTATCAATTGTTCTTAATTGCATTCTCTTACATATATGTATTAAACTAAGCAGTAACTTCTGTGACTTGGTTTGCGTTCTGTTAAAAAAGAAATTCATTGCATGGTGGCCTGAGGTGATCTTTCATGTGAAGAGACAACTGACAAAATATTTCAGTGAGATAATTTAATCAAGCTGTGTCCAAGTTGTGATGTAGGTGAAAAAATTATTTTTAAACTGAACATGCATGGACATGTCATCAAGTGTGTTTTGGAAATGTGTCCTGCATGTGAACATGGCAGTATGGCACCAAACTTGTGTTTATGTGCTTTATCTCTATATAATGTTATACGGCTTTTTTTTGTCTCAAGACTCTGGATGACTTCGTAGTTGCTTGTAACAACAAAACAGGTTCTAGTTCCAGGATTGTTGAGTGGAAGATAATACCTGGCTTGTTTCATGCGGAACTTGTAGCATAAATATAAATAAATTTGGAATTGCATTTTCTATATGAAAAAATTCCTGTGATTTGCCAAGGGCTTTTTGCAATGAGTTAGTATAGCTGGAGCAGGGATGACAATTCTACCTAAACCCTAATTGGTTACAATAAGTAGGATAAATATCCGCTCAGTGGGATTGAGTCCGGGGCGGGGTATATGCCTGCAAATTTTAGTTGGGATGGGTGTAGTTATGTACAGAATTTGCTCCATACCCGTACCTATTACATATATTAAAAATATTTCATATAATATATTGAAATGATAAGTTCTAGCAATTATTATAATATTCAAGATCTTAAAATTTGTTTAAAAATAAAAATATTGCCAAAGTTACTAACAATAAATAAAAGTTTAATTTATATGCATTATTATTATAAAACAATTTTACATATATATTCAATAGGCATTCACCATATTGCAACATCATATTAATGAATACAATGATATGATGAAATAAATTAAATTTTACTGGACGTATGACTATTTATGATTAATTTTTTTTTGCATTGACATTGTATATAAATTAAATTTAAAAAATAATTCATACTCTGCTAAATATATTAAATTACTGTACGTTTTATAAATAAATGCATTGTTCTAAAATATAATTGACAATACTTGTAAATATGGTTATTGCTTAAGGTAGTTCTGTTGGAATCAAAATTATTCAAATTTTATTAGATATTAACTATTGTAAAGGCTAGATTAAATAAATTTGTTTTTCTATATATTGATAGTGAAGTGTTAAAAATATTTAATTATAAAACTTTGAACAATAATTTCATAGCTAATTAAAAAAAAAGAGACTTGATAAATTATATTAAACTAAATATTAAATATAAATTTTTCCTAAAGTTTTAGACTTTTTCCTACAATGTTGCACTTAAGGAAGGTGCGGGTAATATGTAATGTATCTAACAAGTATGGGGATAAGAATTAAAAGTTGCTATCTGTGCAAGTATGTGCCAGGTGCAGATATTTTTTTCAACTGTGGGTATGGCGACGAGTACTGTAGTACCTTACCCATTGGCATCCCTAGGCTGGAGAGTTGTTTGGCCAGTCTTTTTATTTTTTGTGTTCTTTTCCTTCCTCCAAGTTGTTATAACTTTTGTACTTGGTTCGCTATTGGTATTCTGATAATTTTAGTTTTTTGTTGATTGTGTTTGGTATACGCTCATGCATGGTAATACTTTTTTTATCTGCTTTATTTTATTTATTTATTTTTTGTTTCAGGTTCACAATCTTTGCAATTTGTTTTTTTACTTTGTTTTGAGAGTTTAACTTTGAATTTGTATAAAGTTCATAGTCTTTATAAAGGGTTAAACATATCCCAATTAATAAGGTATTAGGTAGCTTTGCTTACTGATGTTTTCTGTTTTCTTTGTTTGCATTTTCATTTTTAAGAAGGATCTTTTATCCTCATCTTTGTATTTATCTTCTTAGTGAAATACTTCTTTTACTGGTATGGGATACTTAGATATAACTGTTGATTTCTGTATCTTTAATCACACGTGCAGTATTTAGGCATGTAGATATGTAACCGAACTAAATATTTTTCATGCCATGAATCTGAAATTTAGCTCCCCCCTTTTTGTTCTACTTTTCATATGTTGTAGAACATTTCAGCGAGTTTATGTTTTCGTGGTCAAAGAATATTTTTACACAATGCAAGTGGCTGGTTTGGCAGTGTTCCTTTAGAAGCATCAGGAGACTTTGGCATTCTTCCCGAAGAAGGAGAGTTTCATCTGATGTGTCAGGTACCTCTCTCTTTCGCTTTCTCTTTCTCCTTCACACACACACACAGGTAGCTTGGTCAAATATAATATATACTTTGTTTAAGAGTTCATTCTGATAAATTGGTTTCTAGTTTTCTAGAAGTCATCCTTCGTAGCAGGCAAAATTCTCCTGTAATCAGCTGTCATACTAGTTTGTTTTATTTCCAAATGTCAGTTTTTTTTTTTGTCAAGAGTTAACTATTAAAATAATCTAATTATTCTTTTGACATGCTCCTATCACATGCTCTCTGGGCTGCTTGAATTATGGATTGAACATAGGCCTGCCTCACTTTGCGCTTAAGGAATTTAGTTTTTATTTAATTATAAAGAGTGGTGACTCTTGCCCACCTGAAAATGCTTCTAAAGCTTGCCATGGAACCAACTATCCTGTCAAATTTAAATGAAGTCCTTCATATTCTACTCTGTTGTGGTTATTGGTAGTACTGGCAGCATCCCTAATTAGTGTTACTGCAACTTCAGCCCAGGCCAATTAAGCCTTGTGGTGATTTTCTAATGTATTTATTGTAGATATTTAGCTTTTCAAAATCCAAAATAGAGGGTACAACTCAGGGAATAAGAAAATGTTTGTAAATGGGAGAATTTCCCAAGTCGTCTCTGTCTAGTTTCTATATGTATAAAGACATGATGATCATAAGGATTCTTTATAAGAGTTCATTTTACATATTCACACCTTATTCAATTTTGTGGTAGATAGTTGGTATTCTTTTCATCTGTTGTTTGATATTTTGTATGGTCAAATTTACAGGTTCCTGGTGTTGAAGTGAATGCTTTGATGAGAACTTTTAAGATGAAACCTCTTCTCTTCCCGGTAAATTTCTATATTTCAGTGCATTAATTTTAGTACTTTAATTTGATCGAGTAAAATCCAAATGTTATTTGTGAATAGTTTGAAACTATACACAACATTATGGTATATATACTAGGGTTAATTTCTTAAAATAAAGCTCTATATACAATAACTCATAATTTACAAAACGACAATAACTTTATCCTACTAGGTGAGGTTGGCTACATGGATTATATGATGATATTGGGCTCAGGCTAAATGCTATCCACTCTCTTCACCAGTATCTCCAGTGGCTTTCTTAGCTTCTTTGCATATGTCCAAATCATCTTAACCAATTTTTCGTTATCCATTTCTTGGTACGTGTCATATCAATATCACTTTGTATGTTTGTATACAATCTTAACGTTTTCCCTTCTACTCCTATTTTTTTTTCTTCTTGTCCCTTTAAAGCCCAACATTCACTATCACAAAGTATAGTTGGCCATACAAAAATATGATAAAACTTCCTTTTGAGCTTGATAGGTATTTTGTGGTCACAAATGACTCCTAATTTCTTTCTTCATTTTAACCACTCAGGTTGTATTCTATCTATGACATTTTTGTTAATTTCTTTCATTCATTTTGTAATTGTTAGAGATCTCACATTGATCAATGAAATATGATCTAGTTTTTGAGGTTGAGTTAAGCCTAAACTCAAATTCTAAGAGTAATATTGACCCCATTTACTTTATATTTAAGCTTGTAAACCTTTCTTATGACATCTCTTATTTTTCACTAAGTTATTTTCCTCGTTTCTTTTTTGCTAAAATTTCAATGCATATACTCTTTATTGCTCACTGAAGCAAAAAACTGAGTCCACTGTTTGTCTCCGAAGTTCAAGTTTAGAGTTAACCTCTGAATTTGATTCCTCATCAAAAACTATATTACCACAAAAAAAAATGCATTTAATGATAATCTTTTGTATGTCCATGTTAAGCACATCCAGATGTAAACCTATTCTTGTAGGAAACTCCTTAATCTCGTGCCTGTAGAATATAGATAGCTTTTGTTGTAGACAATCCTACTCTCTTCTCTTAATTTATATTTAATCACTTTTTTCACATAATTTTATAGTGTGACTCATAAGTTTTTCCATCTTTAGTTTACACAATTCTGAATACATTGTTTGTTCTTATATATAGGAACCGAAGTGCTCCTCCTTCACCCATTTGACATTTTCTTTTATCTCAAAATCTCATTAAATAGCTTAGACAAACTATACTTTGTTTGCATACACATTTCCAATCTTCAATAGGAATACCATCAATACTGACTATCTTATCAGTGTCTATCCTTTTAAGAGCTCTTTTTACCTCTCAAACTCCAATTTTGTGATGCTAAGATTGATTTTAACTTCTTTTCTTTATTTCTCTCTTTTTTTTTCTCCTCATAATTGTTGAGTGCAGCTTGCTGGATCAGTAACTGCTCTATTTAATTGTCAAGGCCCATTGGATACTCCTGTATTTGTTGGCACTGGAATGGTTTCTAGGACGTTCTCTTATTTACAGACTGAGACCACTGGATCTGTAGCATCTGAAGCACTTGCTTCTAGTAAGGAAGCTGGAGCGCTGGCAGCATTTGATCGTGTTCCATTTTCATATGTATCTGCTAATTTCACTTTCAACACAGATAACTGTGTAAGTTGATTGTGACAATAATTTAGCATTGGTTGCTTTAGAGTTGTAATTCATTGTAAAACAGTTATGTTATACTGTGGTAACACTATCACTTTCTCTGCTTATCGTAGGTTGCTGATTTATATGGAATTAGGGCATGCCTTGTAGATGGTGGTGAAATTCGAGGGGCTGGGAATGCATGGATATGCCCAGAGGTATATGACTGCCTGTTAGAAAGCCTTTTTCTCTTTTATTGTTTTCTTTTTAAGTATTCTGGATCCAGAACTACTTGGAAGCATTAGCATCGTCATTTAAGGTGGATCCACTGTTATATACACTCACTTTTTGGCCCCTTTTTTTTTAGAGGAGGGGAGGGGAGGGGAGGAATTTATCATCAACATTTTCCTTTAGTTTTCTAAGAATACTGATCTAAGCCTCTTCATCAGCTTTAAGTGTCTTATATATGACACAATGAAGTGATAATCACTCATGGAAATATGTGATGCATAGATACAAAATGTGTATCATATACAATGCATTCCGATATTGTGATGCAATTATTTTAAAAATTAAAATATATGCATATCTAAATATGTATAAAAGTTCATAAAAAATAATAAATATATATTTGCAATTATGCAAATCTAAATTAAGAAATATTTCTTGGACATTGCTTAAAACAAAAAAATAAAATTATAAATAATTGTCATTCTGAATCACTTCCTATCCTTTTCTCCTAAGATAGTAGTAGTAACAATGTCATCCCATTTTTTTAGATCATCCATGAAGAGGATCTTCTATTTTTCATTCCCCAAAGGACAATACTTCTATGTTTCTATATTATACATGCTTCCATGTCTCATTAGATTAGATTTTCATAACTTTCTTAAAGATTTGGTTACTTCACAAATACATATTGGTGGAATATTTAAGAGTATCAGTATTGGATACTTGAGGCAAATGAAAGTATCAATTTCATCACACTAATCTAGAAATTAGGAGGTTTCATCCATTTGGCTAAAAGATAGTGAGTGAATATCTGTTCCTATTATTTTTACTTTCCCATAGGAACATAAACTGTTGTATCTAAAATTTCTGTCTCCTACCCCTACTAATGTGTTTCTATTTTGTTCTCAGGGTGAGGAGGATGAGACAGCAATAGATGTGAATTTCTCTGGAAATTTGGCTTTCGATAACATCGTGCTTCGTTATATACCAAGTTATTATCATCAGATGCCACTTAAATTAGGGGTATTAAATGGTGAAACAAAACTTTCAGGATCTCTTTTAAGACCGTAAGATGTACCTTTCTCCCGTTTTTAATAATTTCTCCAGTTTTTGGTAACTAGCTTTCATTGACTAAGATTTAGCATTATTGTTGCTTTTGATAACTGATTACATATGCTTGGGAGGGTGAGCCTTGTGGCAATAGTACTTTTTTTTTTTTTACCTTGGGATGTATTAGGGTATAGGATTTTACTCTATCAGTTTCTGTATTGATTTTGTTTTATGTTTTTGGATTAGCTTGTGGTGTACTCTTGTATTTTTGGTAGTTTGCTTTGTACACTAGCTGGTCAGTTAGTTTCTCTTGTACTCTTCAGCAACTATACATAGGGTCTGTCTGGATAAACTTCTCTAGAAGTACTTTTAGAAAGAAACAAATATAAAGGAAAATTAAAATAAGTTTCTCAATAAAACTAGCTTATGCATAAGCTTATTTGTTATTTTTTTGGGAAAACTATATGAGACAACTTTTACAAATTATCTTATGCATAAGCTAATTTTAACTTGTTGAGAAACATATTTCTTTTTTCCTTCCTATTTTTTGCACCTAGGAGTGTTTTTGGAGAAGTTTATGTAAACAGATTCGTAGTTGCTTTCTTCTATATAAACAGAACTCAGTTTTTCAATCATAACATTTCTCATTTCTCTGAAATATATCTAATATGGTATCAAGAGCTAGGTTGGATCTCTGAACCATATCTTCCTATTTTCCAATTCTATTTTGATACATCTTTTCTCAACTTTTTATATAAAAAAAATTAATGCAGAAGGTTTGATATAAAATGGACTGCACCTACAGCAGAGGGGTCTTTGAATGATGCTCGAGGAGACATCATAATCTCACATGATTTTATTACCGTGAATTCTGCTTCAGCTGCATTTGATCTGTATACGAGAGTACAAACTTCTTATCCTGATGATTTTCATCATAAAAGAGAAGTGTTTAATACTCCACGAGCCATTCCATTTACTATTGATGGAGTTGAGTTGGATTTACGTATGCGTGGGTTTGAATTCTTCAGTTTGGTTTCTGGATATGCCATGGATTCCCCAAGGCCTTTGCATTTAAAAGCATCTGGAAGAATCAAGTTTCAGGGAAAGGTTTTAAAACCAAATGGCAATAGTAGTAAACAAAATATTGAGATGACAAGGCAGCATGTGCAAATGTTGGAGAAAGGAATTGCAGATAGTCTCGTTGGTGAGGTTTCAATCTCTGGTCTCAAACTGAATCAACTGATGCTTGCACCTCAGTTATCTGGGTTGTTGAGAGTTTCTCCTGACCGTATCAAGGTGATGCATAAAATTATCTCTTCCACAGAAATTTTTCATTGTGAAATATTATGGGTTTGTTGAAGTTTACCTCACTGCTCAGCCATATAACATCACATTCTAGTATCATCATTAATGGACATAGTTTCCACTGAAGATGTTTGAATATATTGAATTAATCACAAGAATGAATTCCTTGTAAAACAATTCCTAGTTCAATAATAATTAAACACTCAATTGGTGGCTATGTTCGAAAGACTGAATTTTGAACAATCACCTGAACAGTTTATTTATTATTTTCCATTCCAAAAAATCCTTTTTCTAGTTTCCTTTGTACTATTTTGTTATGTCTGTTAGTCTTGGTCATATTTGATGGATAAAAAATCCTTGGTTCTGGGGTGAATATTTGATTAACTTAAATTATTTTTTGATATCGTATTTTTATTCTTGGTGCTTATGTCAAGAAGTTGATAGGTAGCAATTCTTTGTAGCCAGTGTCAACCTCTTAAAATTGATATCATCTGTCTGTTGTAGATGTAGTATGCCGTTTAGTGGGCACACTGCTTCTGTTTTTGGACCATTCTTCCCTTTATGACATTTGTTGACAATTGATATCAAGAGTTTAAGTTTAGTTAGTTGATTCATCCACTTGTGGATTTTCTTATATGGTCATCAGATTAGTCCTTTGTACAATAAATATAGTTCGATCTTAGACAAGTATAATCCCCCCTGCCCCAAGTCTATATATTATAACCAACAAGTCATTTAACAGGTTTTTATTCTGTGAGATAGGCATGTTTATGTTGTCAGGTTTTTGCTGTGTTTCTATGAGACAGTTTTCTCTATTTAATACATATAGTTGTTGTAACTTTCAATTATTTTTGAAATACAGTTGGATGCCTCTGGTAGACCCGATGAAAGTCTTGCAGCGGAGTTTGTTGGGCCGCTACAGCCCAGTAGTGAAGATGGTCTGCAAAGTGGGAAATTGTTGTCTATTTCCCTTCAGAAAGGGCAACTGAGGGCTAACATTTGTTTTCAACCATTTCATTCGGCTAACTTGGAGGTAATTATATTTAAATTTTAGGTCCACTATTTGAATCTAGATGTGTTTGTTTCTCTACTTACACGATTTAGGTCACTTTATATTTAGACCAAAAGTTGGTATTGAAAATCTTACTTTTCTTTTTCCATGTTTGCGTGGAGCTTACTTGTAGGTACGGCATTTTCCACTTGATGAATTGGAGCTGGCTTCTCTCAGGGGAACTATACAGAGAGTAAGGCATCATATCAGCCTGTTTGAAGTCATTTTTTCCTATCATCTTTTCCTTTGTTGTACACTCTTACACATATCTGGATCATTAAGAAGTTGGTCAATTATATAAGGGGGAGTATCTTCTAGAACGTGGGTTTAGGCCCAACTTAACCTTACAAAACTGGTTTGTAAGGTGAGAGGTGCCTCCCATTTATATACACTAATTTGACTTTATCTCTAGTCAATGTGAGGCTTAGGATTTTCCTGATACACTCTCTCACATACAATATTATTGGACTTGGTACATGATCCTTTTAAAGGATCTATGATAGGTCCATGGGACTTGGAATTGTCATAATATACCCTCTCATGTCAAGTACTATTGGACTTGGTGCATATATAATGGTGATTGACCTAATCTTTTTAATGAATCTAGGATAGGTCTGATTTCATCTTAGAATGTGGGTTTGGACCAAACTCAGCCTTACAAAACTAGTTTGTAAGGTGAGGGTTTCCCTAGGGCCCCTACTAATATACTCTAATTTAGTCTTATCTCTAATTGATGAGACAAGTTTTTTTTTCCAATAGTATCTCTATGAGTAGAGATAGGAATAGGTCAGACCAAATTAGGCTAGACTTTGAATCTAAAGGTCAAACTTGTTCTATAAAATTAAAGTCTAAATTTGACCAATAATTTGTCATAGACTTTTTTTTATAGACTTGACCAAACCTTTTTAAAAGCATGGCTTGACTTATTAGTTTGTTTAAAAGTCTATTTTACGTTAACAAGACAATAAACAATTTTTAAATAAAAAAAATAGTTTACTCCACTATTATTAAAATTTGGATTTTAAAAGAAAAATAAAAAAAATTAACAGGATAATTCATACACGCTCATGTACACTCACACACATACCGTAAAGAAAAAGGGTAATATTATAAAAAAAAAAAAGACTTTCTAAATATTTTCTATATCTCATTTGAAATATTTTAAATAACTAACCATGAAAATGAAGGAAAAAAGTAGACAAAGATATGACTCCTAGTTTCTATTTTCTATTTCTTGATTTCGTACAAATGGAGAATGTAAAATGTAAAAAATACAGATAATTTGATTTATTTAGTATTACAAATTTAATTAATTAATTAATTATATTGTTAATAGTGTAATATATATATATATATATATATATATATTACGTTAATATATTATATAGTTAAAAAGACTGACCTATTAGGTCTAACATATTTTTTTTATAAGCTAAGTCCAGCCTTTTTGAATAAATTTTAAAAGTTTAAATCTAGCTTTTTTACTAAATTGGCCAGGCCATAGGCCTCTATTTAAGGCTTGACCTATTTCCATCCTTATCTGTGTGCAGTCTATCTTGACATTTGACCCCAGATTTTAAGAGGTCCTAATAAGCAAACTCCGATAAAGGGGAAAAATTACCAAAATAAGACATGTGGCTGGTGATTTTAGTTATTGTTTTGTTAATCATTTACAATCTATAAAGTAGGATTGTCCGTTATTTCCAACTTTGGTTAATTCGTCATAAATTGGGAGTTAGTTGGTCAAAATTTCCTGATGTGTAATTCTCCTGTGCTTTTGCTGAATCATATCACAGCCATGAAATCTTTCACTTAAGCATATTGATTATTTGTTTTGGTTTAAGATTGGCTATCTTATTTACTAAAAAATTTTGAAAATTGGTGATGAATTGCAAAATGCAAATATAGCTGTATTTGCTATATTTGTTTTTCTAAAATCACCAATAGTGTTGTTGTTTTGCCACTTTCTATGTAGAAAGTGAAAATTAATTGGCTGAGAAGTCCGAATCTCACAGTGGCCTCAGTAATCAAGCAGTCAATAAATATATAAAGTTATGTTATTTTTTTTTTCGATCTGATTTCTGTTAAATTGGAGTTATTGGGATTGGCTAACCTAGTTGAATAAAACAAGGATCTTCAGATGGCCGATTAGTTTAATAGCAGGAATGAAGTTCAAACGCCTACAGTTCCAAATTCTTAAGCTATTAGGAGAAGGCCAAGGAATAATTATTGATTAATAATATCTCTGATTTCTTCGTCATCTAAAAGCCTTTTATGCCTAAAATGTGGTCAAATCAGAGGCAGTAATGCCATTTTGGGATCAACAATTCTTGAAACTTAGATTATAGAAGATGGCCAGAAAATTAATATCTTTTAACAGAAACTACAGCAATACACATTTAGAGAAGGGATGGACAAGTAGAATAAAATTGAGAGTGGAAAATTCTAAATGCAAATTTGATCTTCAATCAACTTTCCCTCATCTTTTGTCCCTTTTTTTCTATATTTTTTTCAGTGAGAAATGTGAGGAACACACTCTCAAACAGATTCTTTTGAACACAAAATTTTGTGGGTAATACATCCTATTTGATGAACCTCGTGATTTTATAATTTTCAATAAATTATAACCAATAAGAGAAAGTGGTGTTAGGAGGATGTGTTGCTAGAAACAAGAGTGGTGTTTTTCAACTGTCTGTTTCTTTGCTTTCAGGCAGAAATCCAGCTTAATCTTCAAAAAAGAAGAGGACATGGAGTCTTGTCAGTACTTCGGCCCAAATTCAGTGGTGTGCTCGGTGAAGCCCTAGATGTGGCAGCTAGGTGGAGTGGAGACGTTGTGAGTGCATAAGATCATCCTCGTATATGTTTGCACCTGAATTTGTGTTGCTTGATGGTTGCATGACCATAAAAAAATCATGACTTTTATGTTTTAACATTGACCATTGGTGTAAAATCCAATGATTTACATTTGCTCTCTCTCTCTCTCTCCCCTCCTTCGTCTTTCTACATGTATGTGTGTGTACGTGCGTGACAAAATCAATCGACACTGGGTAACGAAGTCAACAAAATGACACCTCTGATAACATTTTAATGATATTAAATTTAATCAATTCAATTGTTAAATCATACTATATTATTGTGATGCTCATGTATACCAAATAATATACTACAGATGTACATTTGTAATCTACTAGTAAAAATTTACTTATCTTTTAAATCTCATTTGTACATTAAAATAAAGTGATGCGATGAAGTATCAATTAATGTTTAAATTATATGAATGTTATGTAGTCTTGAATCTTGATCTATTTCAGGCAGTTGAATTGATAACAATTAACTTTTGTAAAAAGCTACTATAGGTGTCATTTTTCCATGTTTGATGTCTTAATAATCCTTAAGTTGACCAATATTTTTGTATTAGGTTGTTGAAGTTAGTTTTTGTTTGCTTGGAAAAGAGTATCATCTATTGAATCCAATGTTCTTGCAGCTATTAATGATTCTTTTGTCTAATACTAATCCTCTGTTGGTGCATTATTGTTCAGATCACAATCGAAAAAACGGTCTTGCAACAAAACTACAGTTGTTATGAGCTTCAAGGTGAATATGTGTTGCCTGGCACCCGAGATCGTAATCCTGTTGACAGAGAAGGTGGCCTTATAAAAAGGCTAATGTCTGGTCATATTGGTAATGCTATATCCTCGATGGGCAGGTGGAGAATGAAACTTGAAGTTCCCAGAGCTGAGGTTGCTGAAATGCTTCCCCTGGCAAGGCTTCTTTCTCGAAGTATGGATCCTGCTGTTCGTTCAAGATCTAAGGTTGTATCACTATCATTAATTAAGTCGTGGAGGTTACAAATATTCATAATTAATCATCTTAATATAGCATAGTTGATTAAGATGCTTCTCTAATGCCTTGATCTTTTTAATTGTTGGAAATATGTATCATATCTTGATTCAGTGGGAGTGTCTAGGTTTATTTTATCATGAAAATATAGTAATTTAGGTAATTGTATCTTGGTATTTATAATGTTCATTAAATAAATATCAGATTCATGTTGATTGAACAATCAGTTTACCACATGTGCTTGTTTATTTTCTCTCAACATATTATCCAGAATATGAAGAGAGGAAAACCAAAACTGTGCATTCTCAATGGACCCCACTTGTGACTTTTATTGTCAACTGGTTTGTTGACCTCTCTCCAGTCATTCACCAAAGCCCAGCCACAAAGGTCACACACATTGCCCTTGACGTCCCCGTGTTTTTAAATTTCTCCCATGGATCATTATTATGATTTCACATGGTGGTGGGACTGGCTGCTGGCGACATTACACTTGCCTTGACATCCCCTCTTTAGATATGGACTCTACCTTCTCCATTTGTTCTCCGAGTTGTTCAATGCACTTGCTCAAAGCCATTGCAGTACCTTGATGTTTTCAGTTTTTTGGTTTTTGTGATCTAACTCTTGGCTGGTATTGGTTCTTCGGAGTTCCAATTCTCCGAAGGACTCTGTTATGATTTCCTCCACTGGCTACGAATATCGCTAGAACAAGAATACTCCATTTAAGGCATGACATAGGCCTGGTTCATTTCTAAATAGGTATCAGAGCCTATATAATATTGGGCTGCTCTTAGAATTTGGGCTTAGGGGCCTTACTCAACTCCCCAAAACTAACTTGTAAGTTAAAGACTGGTTAAGCCTATATTGGCAATATCTCTCACCATACTACAAATCCAATGCACACCCCCCTCTCCCTTTTCTGCTGTCATGTTGACAGGTAGCTATCTCTCTCCCCCTTAATACTGATCAGATGTATGTCACCTTTTGCCTCTCTTTACATGCACCTAAGTGATCTTTGGCCTTTGGTCTGCATCATTCTGACATCAAGTTATGTAGAGTTCTTTTAGTAAAAAAAATATAATCTAGTTTTTTTAGACTTAAATATGATTTTAGTCCCTACAAAATTATCATGTTTTGATTTTGATCCCATTAAAATTTTTCTGTTTTTCATCTCTCCAAAATTGGAACTATTGTTTTTAATCTCTATTTTTTATCTGTTCATTTTTAACTATTTTTTATTTATTAAAATGTTAAGTGATCATCCTTGGTGTTATTCACGACTATTAGTGATATTATGTCGGTGTTTGACACCTCTAAAAAGTTTTATAAATCCTTAAAATAGTTATTTATCTACCTTAAAATGATGCTAGAGACTAAAAATCGTGACTTGAAATTTTAGAAGGATGAAAATCAAGCAAAAATATTTTATAGGATCAAAATCAAAATTTACTCATTTTACAAGAACCGTAAACAATGTTTATAAATTTTAGAAGGTTGAAAAACATAATATTTTTTTATAGGGAATAAAATCAAAACTTGCTTATTTTACAATGACTAAACATATTTAAGCCTTTTTTTTATTGTAGATTTCACCAAAGTCCTGTATTGATCTGTATACTCATGTTCTTTGTGTAAGGGAAATTGATTATTCATGTTGCTATGACATGTGTGTGCAGGATTTCTTCATTCAAAGTTTGCAGTCCGTGGGATTATATACTGAAAGCCTTCAACAACTGCTTGAGGTATTGTCAAAGGATTGCTATATCGTATTTTCCTTTCAAAAGATGCAATACTTGATGCCTCTGAATTTTTCCCCTAGTGTCTTTGGAATTATTTTTCCTTTATAATATTAATTAGCCTCATAAAATGCATTGGAAAAGTGGATTTTTTTTTTGTCTATTGTCATTGATATATTTAACATGCAGACAGTGAGGGGGCTTCATGCTCCATCAAATGATGTTGTTCTTGAAGATTTAAGTCTGCCTGGTTTATCTGAACTCAAAGGTCATTGGCATGGTTCTCTTGATGCTAGTGGTGGGGGAAACGGAGACACCCTGGTAAAATGTTCAGTTTTTTTTTGCATTCTTGGGAGTTGCATGAATAATCTATTTTTGCATATTGACTGTCTTATAATGTTATTTCAGGCTGAATTTGATTTTCATGGGGAAGACTGGGAGTGGGGAGACTACAAAACTCAGCGTGTGTTGGCAGTTGGTGCTTACAGTAATGATGATGGTATGCACCTGGAGAAACTTTTTATCCAGAAGGATAATGCTACCGTCCATGCAGATGGAACATTGCTAGGACCTAAAACCAACCTCCATTTTGCAGTCTTAAATTTTCCTGTTACTTTGGTCCCAACTGTAGTTCAGATAATTGAATCTACAGCAATGGATGTTGTTCATTCTCTGCGGCAGTTGTTGGCACCCATTAAGGGTATATTGCATATGGAAGGAGATCTTAAAGGAAGTTTAGCAAAACCAGAATGTGACGTGCAAGTAAGGCTCCTGGATGGTTCCATTGGTGGTGTTGATCTTGGAAGAGCGGAAGTTGTTGCTTCTCTAACCTCAACCAGTCGTTTTCTATTCAATGCAAAATTTGAACCTATAACCCAGAATGGTCATGTACTGGTTCAGGGTAGCATTCCTGTTGCATTTGTGCAAAATAACACGCTACAGGAAGATGTAGAATTAGATAAGAGTCAGGCTACTTGGGTTCCTGATTGGGTGAAGGAGAAGAATAGAGGAACTGTTGATGATGCCAGCGACAAAAAACTTTCTAGAGATAGAAATGAAGATGGTTGGAATACTCAATTAGCAGAAAGCCTTAAAGGTTTAAATTGGCAAATTTTAGATGTTGGAGAAGTCAGGATTGATGCTGATATAAAAGATGGGGGAATGACATTGGTTACAGCTTTATCTCCTCATGCCAATTGGCTTCATGGCAATGCAGATGTCAAGCTTAAGGTGGGTGAAATGAATATAATTTTTCTCACATATTTGATATTTACTTCGCTGAATTTTTTTTTGTATGGCTTGACTGAATAGGTCAGAGGTACAGTTGATCAACCAATAATAAATGGACAGGCATCTTTCCACAGGGCATCTATTTCTTCACCAGTGCTCCGAAAGCCGCTAACCAACTTTTGTGGAAATGTTGACGTGCAATCAAACAGGTTATGCATCACCTCACTGGAGAGCAGGGTGAGCAGAAAAGGAAAGCTTCTTGTAAAAGGGAACCTGCCACTCAGAACTAGTGAAGCAGCTCCAGATGACAAAATTGAATTGAAGTGCGAAGTTCTAGAAGTACGCGCACAAAAAATATTAAGGTTGCTTTCATATCTTGAGATTTCTTAAGTTAACATCTTGAATTATTAATGGATCTAAAGTTGCTGATGTGATCTCTGAATTATAAATATCATTGATTTTTGTAACTGCATATTTATTTTATCCCTATATATAGTCTCTTTTGAGCAGATTTTCTACTTGTCAGTGGTCAGGTTGATTCTCAGTTGCAAATAACTGGTTCGATATTGCAACCAAACATATCTGGGAATATCAAATTAAGTCAGGGAGAAGCTTATTTGCCACATGATAGAGGTGGTGCTCCTGCTTCTAGTAGATTTCCATCAAATCAGTCTGTGCTTCCTGCTGCTGGTGTTAGTCGTGTGTTTGCTTCAAGATATGTTTCACGATTTCTCAGCTCGGAATCTACTTCTTCAAGGACCAATGTGTCTCAATCCTCTGGCTCTGGTATTACTTTACTTGTCTATCAGTTTAGCCTGTGATCTATTTTTTGCTTATAAGGTGGTGCTGAATGCTCAGCAATCAGAATGAACTCCCTTAATATTAACTGAAAATGAAAAGCTCTTGCTTTCCTATCTACCTCATTAGATTTACCTCTTGAAGAGTCCCCCCACACCCTTATGTTATCTTGATTCCTTTGGATCCGATTCCCTATATTTTTTTCTTTGATACACCTTAGTAATTGTGGGCCTTGCTGTGAGGTTACCAACATTGTTCAATCCAATGCATCTGCATACTTACAGAAACACTAACCTCTATAGAATGATTCTATATTATATGCATAATGTTACCTACCATGATTTTTTTTAATAAACTATAATGACAACTTTTAGGGTAACTGTCATGATTAATTGATCATAGCTTTTAGGTGGCAATTTTGTTATAATAATTTAGGAGGATAAGATGCAAACTCAATTAACATACTAGCATAAAAAGTTGTCTGCTAGTTTCAGAACTTAAATAATAAATGACACAATTTATCAATAAATATAGCCATATTATAAACTTGCAAGAAATCCATTTTCTAGGGAAAGAAACTCCTTAGACTAAGGAGGAGAAAACAAAAGAAATTCTATTTGGAGTACACATGTACAACTTTTACAATTGAGAGATCGGATGAGAAGAAAGAAAAGCATGTTACAAGATGAGGATGATTGAGAGACTGATAGAACCCAATTCAAAGTAGCAAATCTAGTTTAGGATAATCTCATTAGAAATATGTTATCATAGCTTATCTTTAGGATTATGTTATTTGAATTTGTTATCATAGCTAATCTTTAGGATTTATCATTTGAATTCTGTTATCACAACTTATCTATAGGATTTAGTTTAGAATTATGTTATTTGAATTCGGTTATCGTAGCTTATTTTTTGGATGTCTTCTTTTTAACAATTTTAGGAAGTTACCGAGCGAGATGATTATAAATATAGTAATTTGAGAGAGGGATACAGATTTGGAGAATTTTTATTAGATTGTAATTAGAGCTGGTGCTCTGGGAGAGGGAGGCAGTAGATTAATCTGCCAATCTCTATTTTCTAATCGAAATAATAATACTTCCCATTTTTGGGTTTCCATCAAAGACAGACTGAAGATGGAGCTGTAGAAAGTGTATAGGAATAATGTAACTAAAAATAACGAGTAGTGAATGAAGTAGCTAAGAAAACAACCGCATTACAACAGAAAACAAAGCATATCAATTGTGCGAAACACACCAATCTCTCTGCATATCTATTAGAGAAATCCCTATAAAGCCAGGAATGTCAGAGAAACTAAGGTTGCTTTATCTGGAATAATCGATATTGCTAAGAACCTGTTAGGTTCTTGACAAGGTCCGAAAGAGAAAGGGAATTATTCGTCCCTAAGTTTATTGAATCTTTAGAAAGAAAATGATTACACAAAGGAGACTACTCCTTTCACACTGGAATCAGTCCAGTTGTTCACTTACAATAGTAATTCCTTACCCCCTCAGCCTAAACAACCAAACTATTTAAAGAAGACTGAAAACTAACTAACAGTAACCGTGAACCTGTTAGAGAGTAATATGGAAAATATTACTTTTCTTTGTCTTTTATCATTCTGTTATTTCATTAGAATATTCTAGTTGCCACCTGTCCTATTTTGTTATGGTTTGTTATTTTGTAATCATCTCCTGACAGCTGTACCAGCAGGAGGTAGCTTCTATAAAAGGCTCCTTTGTATTTCTTTACAATACAGTGAAAAATGAAATGAAAATATACTCTTCTCATTTAACTTTTTGATCCTTTCTAACATGGTATCTAGAGCTTACAGCTTTACAGCAAAACCCTAATTCTTTTCTTTTCCTTCTATGGAAATCGTTAATCCCCACCCTTCCGCACCCCAATATTTTTCAACCGCTCTTGCTGAGAAACTTGATGATTCAAATTATCTTCACTGGCGACAACAAATCGAACCTGTTCTCAAGTCGCATAAGCTTCAACGGTTCGTCGTTAATCCTTTGATTCCCTCTCGCTATCTAAATGATGATGATCGTGCCATTGACAAGGTCAATCCTGAGTATGAAGCTTGGGAAGTTCAGGATCAGATGTTATTGACTTGGCTTCAATCAACTTTGTCAAAATCAATTCTCTCTCGTGTCATTGGCTCCGTTCACTCCTATCAAGTCTGGGAAAAGATTCATGAATATTTTCACACGCAAACGAAGGCACGCGCCCGTCAACTCCGTACTGATCTTCGTACTACTTCTCTTGATGGTAAAACAATGCGCGAGTTTTTGTCTCAGATCAAGAACATTGCTGATGAACTTGCTGGCGTAGGACATCCTGTTCCTCTTGACGAATATGTTGATGCGATTTTAGAAGGTTTACCACAAGATTATGCCCCGGTGGTTTCTGTTATTGAAAGTAAGTTTGCTACTCCTCCAATTGCTGAGGTTGAGGCTCTTCTTCTTGCGCATGAATCTCGCAGCAACAGATTTCGCAAACAATCCTTCTCTCCTTCTATTAATTACACTCATGGGTATGCTCGAGGCAGTGTAAATCGTGGTGGTGGCAATAGTGGTCGTCGTGGAGGTAGTTCTGGCAGAGGTCGTGGAGGACGTTTTGCAAACTTTCAATGTCAGATTTGCTTAAAATATGGTCATACTGCCAATATTTGCTTTTATAGAGCTGATGCGAATTATCAACCTCATGACTCTTTGGTTCTATATGATCCTTCGACTCTGCAACCTGTGCAGTTCAATCCCTCTCCATCCATCACCAAAACCTCTAATACTTGGGTGAATCCCAACTCCAAGCAACCCAGTCAAGACACTAATGTCACCTCGGTCACTCCCAGTGCTATGCTAGCTAATACTTCTTCTCAGGGTGCTGTCAACTCTACTTGGATCCCTGATTCCGGTGCTTCCTTCCATGTCACTGGTGAGCCTCAGAATGTACATCAACTTGGTCACTTTGATGGCCCAGACCAAATTTTCATTGGCAATGGTCAAGGTTTGCATATTAATGGTTCTGGTTTCTCCTCCTTCTTGTCTCCTATTAAATCCAATTTTTGCTTTCAATTGAACGATCTTCTTCATGTTCCCTCCATCACAAAAAATTTGTTAAGTGTCAGTAAATTTGCCAAAGACAATTCAGTGTATTTTGAATTTCACTCTCATTGTTGTTTTGTGAAATCTCAGGTGACCAATGAAATCTTACTTCAAGGAGTAGTTGGTTCTGATGGACTTTATTCCTTCTCAAATTTAGAGCTTCAAGGCCCCTCTGTGTTGGTGTCCTCTTCAATGGCATCATCTGTTGATCCTGCTGTGTCTGCTTGTCCCAATGCAGTTTCTAATTCCACTTATGCAAATAAATTTTCTGGTGTATCTCTGACTCCTAGTTCTCACACTTTGTGGCATACTAGGCTTGGTCACCCCAATTCTCATGTTCTTAAACTTGTTCTTAATCATTGTAATATTGCTCCATCTAATAGAAATGTTTCTGAGTTTTGTTCTTCGTGTTGTGTAGGGAAGTCTCATAGACTTCCTTCTCTTGTTTCTGAATCTGTTTACTCTGCTCCCTTAGATTTAATTTTTACTGATTTATGGGGACCATCTCATGTTGTCTCACATTCTGGTTATGTTTACTATGTTTCCTTCATTGATGCTTTCTCTAAATTTACATGGATCTATCCTTTGAAATCAAAATCTGACACTTTATCTGTCTTTCAACAATTTAAAGCTATGGTTGAACTTCAGTTAAATACCAAAATCAAAAGCATCCAATCTGACTGGGGAGGGGAATACAGATCCTTTACTGCTTTTCTTGCAACTCATGGTATCACTCATAGATTAATTTGCCCTCACACCCATCATCAAAATGGTGTCGTGGAAAGGAAACATAGACACATTGTTGACATTGGCATTACCCTACTTCATCATGCTTCCTTACCTCTTACTTTTTGGGATTATGCTTTTTCAACTGCAGTTTACCTAATTAATAGGTTGCCCACTGCCTCATTGAATTTTGACATTCCTTTCACTGTTTTATTCAAACAAACACCAGATTACAAATTTTTAAAGACTTTTGGATGTGCCTGCTTCCTTTTCTTAAGACCTTATACTACTCATAAACTTGATTTCAGATCCCAGGAATGTGTGTTTCTCGGGTATTCAAATTCTCACAAGGGCTATAAGTGTCTGTCTGCTTCAGGAAAAATTTATATTTCAAAGGATGTGATTTTTAATGAAACAAGGTTTCCTTACCTTGATCTTTTCCAGCACACTTCCACTCCTGTACCCTCCCCTTCTCAATACTTCACTCTCAATCCAGATCTGTCTCCTCCATGTTCTCATACTTTTATTCCTGTTTCAGATACTAGTAATCATAGTGGTCAAGATAATATTTTATCTGTGTCACCCACTGTGTCACAGTCCACTTCCGCTTCTTCATCCCCTGTGTCTTCTGCTCCCACCAATACTGTTTCCAGAACTATTAATAATCATTCTATGCAAACCAGGTCCAAGTCTGGGATTTATAAACCGAAGGTGCCTCCTTCTTTATTTTTGGCTCATAGTGAACCACGAAATGTCAAACAGGCTCTAAGTGATCCAGATTGGTTTTCTGCCATGAAGCAAGAATACTCTGCTCTTTTGCAAAATCATACATGGGATTTAGTTCCCTTACCCTCTAACCGACAGGCTGTTGGGTGTAAATGGGTATTTCGAGTCAAAGAAAATGCAGACGGGTCTATCAACAAGTTTAAAGCTCGTTTGGTAGCAAAAGGGTTTCATCAAGTTCATGGTTTTGATTTTCATGAGACATTTTCTCCTGTTATTAAACCTATCACCATTCGCATTATCATTACTCTTGCTCTTACTTATAATTGGCATTTATTTCAATTGGATGTGAATAATGCTTTTCTTAATGGCATCTTGGAAGAAACAGTTTACATGGTGCAGCCCCCTGGATTTGAAGTTGAAGATAAGTCTCTTGTTTGTAAGCTCAACAAGGCTCTCTATGGTCTTAAACAGGCTCCCAGGCAGTGGTTTGACAGACTTAAGTTCACTCTTCTTCAGTTTGGTTTTCAGGCTAGTAAATGTGATCCTTCTTTGTTCATGTACAAGCATCAAGATCAGATTATCTTTCTTCTAGTCTACGTGGATGACATTATTATTACTGGAAGCTCTGCTCAATTTATTCAGCAGATTACTGATCAACTTAATTCAACATTTTCATTAAAACAGCTGGGCCAATTAGACTATTTCCTGGGCATTGAGATCAAACATTTACCTGACCAGTCCCTTCTCATGACTCAAAGCAAGTACATTCGAGATCTTTTACATAAAACCTCAATGGCTGAAGCTCATCCCATTTCTTCTCCTATGCTCTCTGGCTGCAAATTGTCCAAGTCAGGTGCTGATTTGTTTCATGATCCAACACTTTATAGGTCCGTAGTTGGTGCTTTGCAATATGCTACTCTCACAAGACCTGAAATAAGTTTTGCAGTTAACAAAGTTTGCCAATTCATGGCCAATCCCTTGGATTCTCACTGGGTGGCTGTGAAAAGAATCCTCAGATATCTTAAGGGTACTCTTTCTCATGGTCTTCACATGAAATCTGCTGTTCTTGGCAAACCTTTTTCCATTACAGCTATGTGTGATTCTGATTGGGCATCTGATATTGATGACAGAAAATCTACCTCTGGTTCTGCTATCTATTTAGGACCTAATTTGGTTTCTTGGTGGTCCCGCAAGCAGCAAGTTACAGCTCGATCCAGCACTGAGGCTGAATACCGCAGTATAGCTCACACCTCTGCTGAATTAACCTGGATTAAGGCTCTGTTACAGGAACTTCAGGTTCCTTTTTCCACTCCAGTTCTCCTCTGTGATAACCAAAGTGCAGTAGCTATTGCTCACAATCCCGTTTTTCATAGTCGCACTAAACACATGGAAATCGATGTATTTTTTGTTCGAGAGCAGGTTCTATCCAAGCAGCTTTTGGTTTACCACATTCCAGCTTTAGATCAATGGGCAGATGTATTGACCAAGTCTCTTTCTCCAGCCAGATTTCAATTTCTTCGGGACAAACTCAATGTGAAGAATTTTTGTAACAAACCTCCACCTTGAGTTTGTAGGGGGGTGTTAGAGAGTAATATGGAAAATATTACTTTTCTTTGTCTTTTATCATTCTGTTATTTCATTAGAATATTCTAGTTGCCACCTGTCCTATTTTGTTATGGTTTGTTATTTTGTAATCATCTCCTGACAGCTGTACCAGCAGGAGGTAGCTTCTATAAAAGGCTCCTTTGTATTTCTTTACAATACAGTGAAAAATGAAATGAAAATATACTCTTCTCATTTAACTTTTTGATCCTTTCTAACAGAACCTAACTAATAGGTCAAAGGATCAAATAGATTTAATTAATTCCTATTTGTACCCTTCTTCCTATAATACACTCTTAACCCTCTATTTATCTCCTGTGGTTCCTGATGTCTAACAACATCTCCCCCCTCGAAAACCACCTTGTCCTCAAGGTGAAAATCCGGAAACTGGGTCTGTAGGGTGGCTGCATCTTCCCACGTCGCGTCTTCCGGCGTTTTCCCTTGCCAACGGATGAGGACTTGAGAGAGACGCGTCCCATCCTGTGTAATCACTCTGCTACCCAGCACCTCACTAGGTTGATAGGATTCTAGAGGAAGTTGTAACTCTACTGGTACCACTGCTTCCACTGTGTGATTGCCCAAAGCTTTCTTAAGTTGAGAGACATGGAATACCGGATGTATCCGGGCTTCCGTTGGTAACCGCAATTGATATGCCACAGCTCCAATCCTTTTAAGGACTGGGTAAGGCCCGTAATATCTAGCTGAGAGTTTGGGGTGCAGTTTGGTTGGCATGGAAGTCTGTCTATGTGGTCTGATCTTCAAATAGACATAGTCCCCTGGCTGAAACTCCAATGGTTTTCTATGCGCATTCGCGTAATGAATCATTTGGTGTTGAGCACGTTGTAAGTGGAACTTCAATTGTGTTAAAGCCTCATCTTTATCCTGAAGGTCTTGTGCGACCGCTTCTACCAGAGTTTCCCCCGGAACAAATCGTGCCAAGGATGGTGGTGGTCGACCGTAAACTACTTCAAACGGGGTGCATTTTGCTGAAGCCTGAAAACTGGTATTATACCAATACTCTGCCCAAGGAATAAAATCAGCCCAAACTCTCGGTTGCTCGGAACTAAAACATCGTAGATACGTCTCAAGTGTCCTATTTAGAACCTCCGTTTGGCCGTCGGTTTCCGGATGATATGCAGTAGACATCTTCAGTTGGGTGCCTTGTAGTCAGAACAGTTCTTGCCAAAAATGGCTCATGAAGGTAGGATCTCTATCACTCACAATGGAAGTGGGAATCCCATGTAGGCGTATGATTTCCTTCACAAAAATCGCAGAAATAGTTTTGGCTGAGTATGGATGTTTGATCAGCACAAAATGCCCATATTTGCTTAAGCGGTCCACCACTACCATTATAGCCTCAAATCCTTTAGAACGGGGTAAGCCCACAATGAAATCCATGCTGATTTCTTTCCAGACAGCGTTAGGAATGGGCAAAGGTTGCAGCAGACCAGCCGGAGACGACGCCTGATACTTGCTGCGTTGGCACACGTGGCACGAAGCAACATACTGAGTCACGGTTTGCTTCATGCCAATCCAATAGAGAGATTGAGCCATCGTCTATAAGTTCGATAGATTCCGGAGTGACCTCCCGTAGGTGAGGTGTGAAATTCGTGTAATAATTTGGGAATCCAAGAGGATGTGGCAGATAAAACTAACCTTCCCTTGTGATGCAGCCTGCCATGCTCCAAGGTATAGTATTGATAGGAGTTGGGGTCGTGTAGCAAGGCAGTTCTGATTTTTTCCAAATCAGAATCTTTGCGAACTTCCTCGTCAATTTCGGTTATGTCCTGCCAAAAAGGTCTAGTAATAGCCTGCAATTCTGGGTTCTCATGGAGCCTAGATAACGCATCCGCCACTTTGTTGGAGGCCCCCACCTTGTAAACAATGTCGAAGTCATAACCCAAAAGTTTAGCCAACCAGTTTTGTTGGTTTTGTGTGGTGATCCGCTGTTCCAACAAATAACGCAGGCTCTTTTGATCAGTATAAACCGTGAATTTTCTGCCTAAGAGATATGGGCGCCAATGTTGGATGGCTAGGACGAGTGCCATCAATTCCTTTTCATAAATTGATTTAGTGAGACTCGAATCCGCGAGTCCCTTACTGAAAAAGGCGATGGGCTTCTTATCTTGCATAAGCACTGCCCCCACTCCCTTGGCTGACGCATCACACTCGATTTCGAATGGTTTGGCAAAATCTGGCATCGTTAAGACTGGTGCGGTAGTGACAACCATTTGTAATTGTTTGAATGCTGACGTGCTTGTGGCAGACCAGTGAAAACTGCCCTTCTTCAACAAATCCGTGAGTGGCCTTGCGATCTTGCCATAATCGCAAATGAAGCGACGATAGTATCCTGTGAGACCCAAGAAGCCGCGAAGAGCTTTGATATTTTTCGGGAGTGGCCAATGGAGGATAGAATCAATTTTTTAAGGATCCATTGACACCCCGTCTTTGGTGATGATGTGCCCCAAGTATGCCACCTTTGTACACCCAAAACTACATTTGTTTTGATTGGCAAACAAACAGTGTTCCTTTAATTTGGTTAAAACAGCCCGTAAGTGCAGAAGGTGTTCTTCCCACATGCCACTGTAAATCAGGATATCGTCAAAGAAGACTAACACAAACCGGCGAAGGAATGGTTTCATGACGGAGTTCATAACACATTGGAATGTTGCAGGGGCGTTGGTCAACCCGAAAGGCATGACCAGAGATTCGTAGTGTCCGTGATGCGTGCGAAAAGCTGTTTTCTGAATATCTGGTGCAACCATCCTGATTTGGTGGTATTCCGCTCGGAGATCGATCTTAGAAAAGTAGGTGGCGCCTCTGAGTTCGTCCAGCAGTTCCTCTATCATCGGAATGGAAATTTGTCCGGAATTGTGGCTTTGTTGAGGGCGCGATAGTCCACGCAGAATCTCCAACTACCGTCCTTCTTCTTGACCAAGCCGAAAACGGGCAATTACTTGGCTTGATGAGTCCTGCTGCTAACATTTCGTTCACCTATGTTTCGATCTCATTTTTTTGTAGGTATGGGTATCTATAAGGTCTTACATTGTTAGGGTCGATCCCGACTTTGAGGGGAATTCGGTGGTCAGTGTCTCGTTGAGGCGGAAGGCCGTGAGGTTTAGAAAAAACTGGCATAAATTCTGAGAGGACTTGTTGCAATTGTGTCTCTTGATCGGGGGTCAGTTGGTGGGTTGTGTCCCAGTGGGTTTCGCCTATCCACAACATGGTCAGGGATTCTACCGAACGAGGAGTCAATTTCCGCAAAGCTTTAGCCGCGATCATTTCTTTGGAGAGGCTGGGGTCGCCTTGGATGGTAACCAACTGTCCTTGGTGTATCAATTGCATTTGCAGGGTCCTCCAGTTTACTTTAACCTCTCCTAACGTCATCAACCAAGCCACCCCGAGAATGATATCAACTCCCCCAAGATCAAAGATGAAAAATTCTCCTGTCATGGTGTAATCGCCTATGCGAATTTGCACATTGCTACAACTACCATACGTTTGCTTTTGATTCCCGTCACCGAGCCTTACAAAGGATGTCTTTGTTTGGTATACTGTGAGGCCGAGTTCCGTTACGAGACGCTGTGATATGAAATTATGGCTGGCACCGCTGTCGATGAGAAGATGAATGTCGCGATCAAACAGTTTGCCCTTGAGTTTCATGGTGTGAGGGGTCGTGAGGCCTCCGGCTGAGCAAATTGATAGGTCCAACCAGTTGCACTCGCCAGGGGCGGAATCCCCAGCGTCAAGCACAGGGCTGTCTGGGTCGCTACTTTCTTCATTTGCCAAGATGATGACCCGTAAATTCTTCTCTGGGAAACAGTGCCCTGGGCCGAACGCTAGTACACAATGGAAACATCGATTTTCTTCTCTGCGTTTGATGTATTCACGGTAGGGCAGGTTTCTCGTTCCACGCGGTCGGGAGGTGGGACGATGCTTCCACCTTGTCTTGTCCCTGTGGAGCCCGAACTGGGGCGATTTTCACCCTGTGGTTCGTGGTTTGTGCCTTGGGTTTCAACCCGAGAAACTATGGCGTTATTCCCTTGATAGCGGAACCCAGAATTGGAATTGTGGCTTTGGGGTTTTCCGTAACTGCGAATGTCGTTCATGGCTTCTTCTATGTCACGCGCGATCTCCATGGCACGGTTCAATTCTTTTGGGTCATGTGGACGGACTTGGCTGCGAAGGTCAGAACGTAATCCCGCCAAGAAATATCCCAACACCTGTTCCTCAGAGCTGGGCTTGGCTTGGGCAATCAGTAACTCGAATTCTTGAATGTAATCTTCCACGCTGCCTGTTTGTCGAATAGCCGCCAGTCTTTCGTACACCGTACCCCTACCGTTCTCACCATATCGCTTTAGTAGTGCGCGCGTAAATTCGTCCCAAGATGGGTGTTTGGCTTGGTTACGCCAATATTGGAACCAATGACAGGCTTTGCCTTCCATGCTGATGAAGGCTATGCGTAATCGCTCTGATGGTTTAACTTGATGGACTTCAAAGAATCTTTCTGCTCTAGCAAGCCATCCCAGAGGGTCATTGCCTTCGAACGTGGGTAGCACAACTTTCTTTAACCAAGAACGCATCGTGCCATCATCGTCGTCACCGTCGTCCTCGGTGAAACTCGGTTTGGTTGTATTGGACTGACCATCATCGTCAGTGTTGGGTTTGTTGGTGAGGCATTCCATGATGAGATTTCGTATTTGGATCAGATCGGGCAGATGTTCTTTGATGTATGCGACGTCTTTCTGTAATTCTGCCAACTTGATGCCTTGATCTTTGATCGTATTTTCCGCGGAGTGCATATGTGCATCCATCGTGAAGGGGGGGAAGAGCGGCAGGTCGGACCAATTTGTTAGGTTCTTGACAAGGTCCGAAAGAGAAAGGGAATTATTCGTCCCTGAGTTTATTGAATCTTTAGAAAGAAAATGATTACACAAAGGAGACTACTCCTTTCACACTGGAATCAGTCCAGTTGTTCACTTACAATAGTAATTCCTTACCCCCTCAGCCTAAACAACCAAACTATTTAAAGAAGACTGAAAACTAACTAACAGTAACCGTGAACCTAACTAATAGGTCAAAGGATCAAATAGATTTAATTAATTCCTATTTGTACCCTTCTTCCTATAATACACTCTTAACCCTCTATTTATCTCCTGTGGTTCCTGATGTCTAACAGAACCTATCCTTCAGACATCTGGTTTTTCTCTTCAACCAAATCTGGCAAAAATTCACTGCATATTTTGTGCTTCTGCAACAAATCAAATGTCTTAATCATATTATGGATTGCAGTTCAAAGCAAAGCATTAACTTGGAGATCATCCTTCCAAAAGAATCTATAAGAGCTGAATTATGATACGGGTTAAATTTTTTTACAAATGATTAATATTTTAACTATTTTTTACCATGCCACATAATTCATCATAAACCTTGGGAGATTTATGGATTAATCATTTGATTGCTTAATCTTCTACTTTTTCTTTTTATGTTCATAATTTAGTTGAGTTCATTATGTTATATTTCACAATGGCTGTTCGTACATATTATGATATCTTTCTTTCATTAAAAAAATGACATTGGCAGTAAATAAGTCAACTCAGGTTGAAAAGCAGATGGAGCAAGTGAAGATTAAACCAAATGTAGAAATCTGTCTCAATGATTTGAAGCTTGTGCTTGGACCAGAACTGAAGATAGTTTATCCTTTGATTCTTAATTTTGGTGTAAGTGGAGAGCTCGAGTTAAATGGTTTGGCCCATCCCAAATGGATTAAACCTAGAGGCATACTGACATTTGAGAATGGTGAAGTTGATCTAGTTGCAACACAGGTATGTGTGGCACTTTATTTTTATAACTTGCAAATTGTACCCTGTGCTAGTGTGGTTTCTTCTAGGCTAGTTTTCTTTTGGTTTGTCTTGTGTATTTCTGATACAATCCAATTTCAAATGCAGGTGAGGTTAAAACGAGAGCATTTAAATATTGCAAAGTTTGAGCCTGAGTATGGACTGGATCCAATGCTTGATTTAGCTTTGGTTGGATCTGAGTGGCAATTTAGAATTCAAGGTAGAGCTAGCAATTGGCAGGACAAACTTGTGGTGACCTCAACACGTTCTGTGGAACAGGATGCACTCTCACCTACTGAGGTAAAACATATTTTAAGTTCTATAACCTATGCTGTTACTCAAACAAACACTTATGAAGTACCAATAAATAGGATGATATTGTTTAACAATTTGTTATTGGTGAGTCCTTGCTCTTCAACTCTGACATAAAAACATGACCTTTTTTTAATGTTATTATTGTTATTTGGATTTGCAAATTCACATTTTTCTAGCATATAAATAATAAATAAATGAAATGCATTCAATTACAAAAACAATTTCACTCAGCAATTACTAACAGAATGTAATCATGTAAATGTACGAGTTATTTAAGTGATTTTTGTGATATAAGAACTAACTTGAGGATATACACTTTATTCCACATCCAAGTTGTAGTCGTCTCAGGCAAAAACATTTCGAATTGAAATCTTAAATTTCATATCTCTGTTTGTATCTTGTTAGTATTGGATCAGGTCTTTGCTGATTAATCTCTCAATACTAACAGAGGACTGTTATGTGGATTTTAATAGATTTATTATGTTCCAGTCAAAATGTCAAATAAAATCTCCATGTGCTGAATAGTTTTCTTTAACTAATGTTAGTGTGAGTAGTTTCATATGTGAAAATCAATGTGTTATGGCAGCTGATTGGTATCTGTTGTACAGCTTTTATAAAGTTGATTTTGTTGTATCTATCTAATATATAGGTGTCCTAGGTAGTAGTCTCACTCAAACATTTTTTTTCCATTCACATTTCTTTACATAAGTTTAACTCGATGCATTTGTGATATGATTTTCAAGCATAATGGTTCTGTTAATTGTTTTTATCTGTGCAGGCTGCCAGAAGATTTGAGAGTCAGTTGGCTGAATCCATTTTGGAAGGTAATGGTCAGCTTGCTTTTGAAAAGCTTGCAACTGCAACTCTGGAAAAATTGATGCCACGAATAGAAGGGAAGGGGGAGTTTGGCCAGGCAAGGTGGAGGCTAGTGTATGCCCCTCAGATTCCTAGTTTAGTTTCTGTTGATCCTACAGCAGATCCTCTCAAGTCACTTGCCAGTAATATATCTTTTGGTACAGAAGTTGAAGTTCAGCTTGGGAAACGTCTTCAGGTAATCATAATAAAAATTGTTCATCTTTCAAACCTTTGCTTCCCATGACCTATGTTACCATTAATTTCCGTTAATATCTTGTGTCAATCTCAATCATTTAAAAATCTGTATCAATAGAGGGAGGAAAATAGCTATAACATTCTTTATATATAGAGCAACAGATGATACACATTAAATGGGTTTCAGATGACAACTCTTTTCTAACCGTGATGGCTAAATTTGGAAAATTATGTAAAATAAATAAAGGAATTCTGGGTAAAAACCTTTCCAGTTTAGGAATAAGAAATGGTTGGTTACTCGTTAACCACTCTTTGAACATTGTTAACACATCAAGTGGCTTGTTCACTTGATTGTTCCCAAGTAAACTATATACTTTTTTGCAACAATTTATTTTAACAATCCTAAACATAATCTTGTGGTGTATGATCCATGTCATTTTTCTTTTTTTCGCTGTGGGTTTTGTTTCCTCATTCATTATTAGGGAGATATATGGTTTCCATTAAGCAGACATTTTAACATAGAAACAGATCATGTAATTGTTAGTTGCTACATCATATAGAAGCATCTTATTTGTTGTATAATGAAATTCCAAATATCTCTACTCTTCACTGAGAACATATGCCTATGTTAAAGCTTCTGGTTTCTACTATCATTTTTCTTTCAGGCCACAATCGTTAGGCAAATGAAGGAGTCTGAGATGGCAATGCAATGGACATTGAGCTATCTTCTTACAAGTCGTTTGCGTGTGCTCCTACAATCTGCTCCATCCAAACGCCTTCTTTTTGAATATTCTGCTACATCCCAAGATTGACTTGCATACAAACGTTTGCAACGTTATTTTCCCCACCTAGATTGAGCTGTATTGTTGTTTGTAGCAGCAGTTTGGAAATTCCACTTCATATTTACCTTACATATGTTAAAAGGGAAGGGGAATTTTGGGATGGTTTTTGAATGTGAAAAGGTAGTGTAGGTGCATGTTATTTTTTGCTCAATTGAGCCTGTTAATATATAGATGCTTATTCATGATAATTCACCCAATAGTTCTGTATATAAATTCAATTGTAATGAAAGAAAATATAGCATGATTGTTTGATACATGAAGGTAAACTGCATGCATGGGATAAGAGCTGTGCTTTTTCTGTATCAGAATCATCAAATCCTAACTTACATCCTTAATTTGTCCAATTTAATGTCTTAATTGCTTCATTGCAGAACGTGCTAGATTTTGAAATCTTGCTAGTTGCAACAGCCGCATGAAATTTTAATATGCTTGTAGTTTCACAAATATTGTATTTTTGGGGCAAAGATAGTTTTAGTAAATGAGGTATGTGCATAATCTGGAACAGGGTACCGAATGGCTTGTTTGCGAGTATCTAAGCAGTGTTAGTCTACAATACAATTTTATTATTTTTAAATTTAAAATTGTCAAAAGAGCAATTAAGCTTAAATTATATTTTAATTTTATGATAAATAATTTATATTGTGATACAAAATTATTTTCTTTCAAAAATATTGAAATTTCGTTTGAAAATAAAAAGGATAAATTAAAATAGATAAAAGATTAAAAAATTTAAAGTAATCTCATTGAAAAATAGTCTCTAAAAACATTATTGTATAAAGTAAATTATTTTAGTTTATACATAGAAAATTATTGATAATTTCTTTTTTAAGTTAATATTTTAGCTTATGTAATTCATATGAGAAATCTTTATTTTATATAATTTAGGTTAAATAAATATTTTTGAATGTAAAAATTATATTATAATTAAAATTTGTAATAATTTTATTAATGTATACATTATATTTTAACATTTATAATAAATAAATAATATTATAATATAAAATTATTTTAACTATTGATTATTAATATTCCTGTTATAATGATGGTGGAATTCATTATAAAACTACAAGTGGAAAATGATAAATTAAAAGAGACAAGATATTGAAAAAAATATATTTTTATAATAGAAAATCAACTAAAAATCAACTAAAATCACTATTGTGTAAACTATTCTTAGGGTTTGTTGATACTAAGTGTCAAAATTAATGAAATTATACTTTCAATTACTTGTTTTAAAATGTAAATTTATTCTCGTCTATGAAGTTACTGAAATTAGATTATCAATAATATTTTTTTAGAATGCAAGTTTACCTATTCCAACACTTGAATCATAATGTTTATAATCAAGTATATCAAATTTCACATGAGTTAAAATTTTTAAATATATTATCCAGTAATGAAAATTTACATATATTTAAAATAAAAGTTATGTATAGACTACCAAGTACTTTTGAAATTATATAAAATTTTTGTATACTTGATCTAATTAATAAGAACATCAAATATAATAGTTAAATTAGTTAAAAAATTTATATTTTATAAAAGATTAATTAAAATATAATTTTAATACTTTTGACATCTAGTATAACATGTACCAATGAAGATACACACATATTTATATATTCTTTCTTTCTTCTACTTTTCTGTAAATTTTACTGATCAAAACTACTTGTTGTTAATTACTCATTTTTATTAATAAGATAAAGGCACTCTGTGCCTGGATTGTATTAAAAAAATAATTTTTTTAATAATTGTTCATGAATAGTTTCAGAATAAAAAAAATTAAGAGTAATGTTATGCAGACAACAAAAATTCTATAACATTATTTTTGTGTTTATCTCTTTTCCATTATTAATATTTAATAATATCTCTCTTCATAATAAATGAAATAATAGAGATAATAGACATATTGACAAGTTGTTGTACAATTTTTATTGTACGTGTGTAGCGTTACTAAAAAAAAAGATGAATGGTTACTCATTAGTAGTTTTAGAAAGGGAAAAGAAAAAATCAACATTTATTAGTAGTAGTGACTTGTTTCTCTTAACCAAATTGTCCAAAATGAAATATACTATATTAACTTGTTAGGAGAAGAATAATCATTTTGTGTACGCTCATTATTTATGAGAAGTTCTAGAAAATAAATAAAGATAAAAATGATTTTGTAAAAAATGTAAACCAACACAGTTATTAAAAATATATTCTCTTTATTAATAATATATATATATATATATATAGAGAGAGAGAAAGAAAGAGAGACACACCTACATACTAATAATAAAAGAGAATAATCCTATATATATTTTGGATAATCCTATCTCCATAATTACTATTTTTTTTCTCCATTTTCTTATTGAATAAATTATTTAAGATAAAAATATTACATTGCACTTATGTTAAAATATACAATTTATTGAATTAAATATGATAAATAATATTTTATCATAAAATACCAATTTATTTAGAGATTTCTTAAAATGTTTTATTAATAACATCAAATAAATAATATATTAAAACTTATATATTACCTTAATTTAATATATAATTAATAATATTAATAAAATATTAATTTATTTAAATATTTTTAAAGAATTTACATTTACTACATTAGTTAAATACTATCTTAATACATGTATTTGATTTCATTAAAATTTTATATGTATATATTATTTTTATTTTGATAACTGTAAGTATATTTTAATTATTAGAATACTTATGTTAAATATATAATTAATTCTAGAGAATTCATAATAGTTTTTTAAATAATAATTAAATATGTAAATCAAGTGATATTTTTTTTTCATCTAGAGATAAATTGTTAAAGTATAAATTTTGTATTTGTTAAGAAAAGAAAGAGTTTATAAGTATAATATTTATATCTAAGAGGATGTTAATGTAAATAATATTTTCATAATAATATTTTTTTAATGAAAGTTAATGAAATTTTTAATGAAATATTTTAAAAATAGATAAAGTGTTTTGAATTTGTTGAGAGAGCATATTGTAATTTTTAAAATAAGATGGGAGAATAATAATATTTATATCCCTAAGGGGAGGAGTGTGTAATTCACTCCTTTTAAGTTATGTGCCACATACAATACAACAAAAATTTTACAATATCATTTTTGTATTTATCTCTATCCGTTATTAATAATATATCTCTCCATAATAAGTGAAATGATAAAAAGAGAGAGACACAAAAATAATGTTGTAAAATTTTTGTTATATGTGTAACATTACTTTTCTTATTTATTCTTTCCATCTCAAAATAAGTGTCAATTATTTTATACATATTAAAAAAATTAATAAATAGATAAAAAAGAATAGTAATTTTACAAATTTAAGCTTATGATTAATCTGATTTGGTAGAAATGATGTACATATAACATTTACTAGATTAAAAAAGGAATGAGTAATTACTCATTAGTAGTTTTAGAAAGGGAAAAAAAAACCAACATCAATAGTGATAGTGACTTTTATCTCTTAATTAAGTTGTCTAGAGTTTTAATTCTCATATTGAGAAAGAAATATACTACGATCAGTTGTTGGAAGGAGAATACATAATGTAAATAAAAAAAGATATTAAAAACATCTTGTCTTTATTAATAGTAATATACAGACATACACATACACACACATAGGGATGACAAAAATACCTGCACCTGCGGGTATCTGCGGATAAAATCCGTTACGGATAATAAATGGATAGGTTAATTGGGTACCTGCGGATAATGGGGACGGATAATTTTTTACCCGTTTATAAAGGGCGGGGGCGGGTATGATGATATTCATACCCCCGAGTACCCGTTTAATAATATTTCTTAAATATCCTAATTATTATTGTACCACATAACCCTAAAACTACACTCTCTCGTCTTATTTTCTTACAAAAGTGAGGTTGATGAAGTTACCAACATGTGTTAAGCATGTTATGGAATTATGTTGGATATAATTTGTTTAATTTTCTAGCTTTGATTGGACCAATAAAATTTATGTATTTTAAGTTGTTTACTTTCGTTTGGAATTATGAGATTGAATTATTGTAGCTTTGTGATGAGACTTTAACTTACTTGTGAGATTGATGTATTTTAAGTAATTGATTATCTTATATTTTTTATTATTATTTCAACAAAATTAACGTTAAATATAAGTTCAAAATTAACATTGAATTTTTATTTTTAATATTTAAATGACATTAAATATAGACTTAAAATTATTTGTAATATAATTTTTTTAATTTTTTAAAAATTTATAAATATCCATGGATATCCGTGGGTATTAAAGAAATTCATGGATATCCGCTCAATAGATACCCGCGCGGATATGGGTGAGTATGGGGATAATTTTTATCTAGCGGGGCGGGGGCGAATTTATTATTACCCGCCCCCATCGAGCCCCATTACCATCCACACACACACGCACGCACACACACACGCACGCACACACACACGCACGCACACACACGCACACACACACGCGCGCGCGCGCGCACGCGCACACACACACACACATATATATATATATATATATATATATATATATATATATATAGAGGAGGGTTCAAACGACATCGGTGTAACTTTTACTAAGTGTTACACCGCTCAATAACTTAATATTAAATGTGAATTTTTAAAATTCAACCGTTAGATTGAAAGTTCATATCTCTTAGATCATATATGTCAAATTTTGTATTAATCTAAGATGATTTGATACTTCATTCTCATAAAACAAAATTGACGTAATATATACATTTCAAAATATACTAAAATATGAACACTTTGATTACCTTCAAATATTAATCTAAGATGATTTGATACTTCATTCTCATAAAACAAAATTGACGTAATATATACATTTCAAAATATACTAAAATATGAACACTTTGATTACCTTCAAATTGTTGTTCAATTTTAACAAAATTTGACATATATGATCTAAGAGATATGAACTTTCAATCTAACGGTTGAATTTTAAAAATTCACATTTAATATAAAGTTATTGAGCGGTATAACACTTAGTAAAAGTTACACCGGTGTCGTTTGAACTCTCCTCGTATATATATATATATATATATATATATAACACATACTAATAGTAAAGAGATAAACTTCGTGTATATGTTTTTTAGGCAAATTTATCTCCATAATTACTATTTTTTCTCTCCATCATTTTCTTATTGAGTAAGTTATGTTATCTTCCACTTTAAGATAAGGGTATTACATGATCATCATTTTTATGTTAAAATATATAATTTAATCAATTAAAATAATAAAATATTTGATCATAAAACACCAATTTATACATTAATTCTTAAAAAAATTTATTAATAGCATCAATTTAGTAATATTTTTCTTACAAGGAAAGTTAACAAAATTTTATTAAAATTTTAAAAATGAGTAAAATATCTTAATTTTCTTGAGAAGAGAGCTTGTAATTTTTAACATAAAAGAATAGGATAAAATAATTTTTTTAACCTTAATTATAAATAACAATTATTAATTCTAAAATTTATATCTTTTATTTATTGTTAATTTTATTTTTTAAAGTATATTTAAAATGAAATTTAAATTTATAGTAAAACTAATAAAAAAAATAATTATATTAATTATTTTTTTAATATTCATGATTTCTCTTATATTATTTATAAGTTAGATCGAGGTATAGTACCAATGCAGTGTGTATATATAAAAATAAAAAAATTTAAAAGTCGCAGCAGGCACTGTTTTTCTCAATTTCTTCTTCTTCTTCTTCTATAAATTATTATTCATATAATATATAAATAATTATATACATAGTGATTGATCTGTAACCAAATCACAGTTGCGGAAAGGAGAAAATACTTTAACTTCTCTGTCTCAATCATTTCATTATACTTTTTCTCTCCCTTCCAATCACTGCGATCTCCACAATTAGGGTTTCCTTATTTGTGTCTTACTGGTTCGTTCCCATTTTTTTCCCCTTTCTTTTTGTTTTCTGTGCAATTCCAATCACAATTTTATTATTCATTATCCGTTGTAGATGGAAAAGCTAAGATCAAATTATCATTGTGTATTATTGGGTTACAATCAGTAATTTTCTGGATCGATGTATCGCTGCAATTTTTTTTTCTTTTAAAAAAATAATATTCTGAGATTTTATATAAGTTTTAGTTTAGCTTGATCGTGCTGGTGTTTGAAAAGGGATCACTAGTAAGTCAAATTTCAAAGCTTTGTTTTATATGTACCAGTGTTTCATGATCTTCTCGGAATAAATTTTTGATCTGGTGTTGTCGTATGAGTGCTCTATCGAGGGCTGATAGAAAGATATAGGATTGAATCTAGTTACTTACACGTGCACTTGTTAAAGGGTTACAAGAAAATTTAATGATTGATTATTCATTGATATTTTGTGTTTTGGCTTTGTAGGTCTGATTTAGAGCTTGTTCAATCGTACTCTACTCTCTCTGTCTAAATTTGTTTGCTTTTTTTATAAAATTTTTGTATTTGTTGATTCTTTTGGATTTGAAGCTTTGTTGTAGTTTTTAGCTGCTCCAAGAAGAGAATTTACCTTTTGATTGACTTTAGCATCATGTTGACTGATTCTTTCTCTTGTACGTGTGTGAAAGGAAAAGGAAGATCAAGAAGAGGAATAATTGTTTTTCTATATCTGATTCAAGTCCATGAAGCCACAATCATCATCTTTAAATCCGTATGCAGCCTCATATATTCCTCTCTCTAAAAGGGGGGCACATGGAAGAACATCTTTGCCAGAAAAAGATTCTAAAAGTTATGATGGGACTGTTTGGTTTCAGACTCATCAGGCTGCCACAAATGATCAGCAACTTATCAACTCTAGCTTGGAAAGGCTCTCCAAACCCGAAGCTTTTCTGGCAAAAAGCCAGCCTGCTTCTAGTTCTTACACTCCATCATTACAGAATGTGGCAGAGTTGACAGATAATCAGTTACAAGATGAAGATCTTGATATGGATTTGGAATATCTTAGGATGACATTTCCTGGTATATCTTATCAGTCCCTTGTAGATGTCTATAACGTAAACAGTGGCGACTTGGATGCTGCTATTGATATGCTCAGCCAACTTGAGGTATAGTTTTGAAGTTATTAGTTTTTGCGGTTTATCATTGTTTACCCAGTGCTGCATTTTATTCTTCCGATTGATTAAGTGATGAAACCTTTTTTTGTCTTCATATACGTATGTTTAAGTTAAGTATTAGCTTCTATTCATGCAGTGTAAATGTTGAATCATGCAATATGCCATGACATTTGACTGGAAATTTTGGTATAAATGCGATATAATGTAGATGAAATAGTAAATTGACTCTTGTTTCTGTTTCCGTTCTTTTCCTTCCTTATTGTCTCTCTCTCCACATGACATTGGATTGGGGAAAACTTTTCATCTTATGGTCGTTGAACCTCAATGTGATTTAAGATTGCCATGTGAAGCTTGAATTTTTTAAATTCAATTTTTTTTTTTTTCCTGTAAATTGTGTTGATATTTTTTTCTCTAATGTTATGTATTCCCAGTTTTTTGTTTTAACACTTGGTTTGCTTTTCTGTCTTCCCAATTGTATAATTGTCAGTGTTTCATACTGTGCTTTGTTTTCATCCCCTGCACCCCCAATGTTGTGTTTTTGTTTTAAGGGTCAGGAATGCTGAAATATTACATTTCACTAATTGGAAACTGGTATGAAGGAAGGTTTGTTGTAAAAAAGATAATCTGTTCTCTGTTATATATTCAGATGAAATAGGGAACTAAACGTTATCAAATCACCTAAAATCTCCTGTGCCAATTAAATGTTAGTTTCACAGTTTTTGTAAGATGGATTGATAGATTTATCAGTCTAGTTTTGTCAATTGTCAAACATTTTCTTAGGCGGAAATACTTTTTGTTGTCATGTCAAGTGTAAAAGGACCGCTTCTGAAAATCATTAAGTTGAAAATCCAATTTTTGAGTGTTTATTGTTTTGATCTTACAGTTAGAGGGAGATGAGTCTTCTGGAAGTCTTCCAGAGACACTGGATATTGGTGATGTTTCGGAATCTGGATTGGCAGCTGATTCTGCTTCATTAAAACAGAAGAATGTAGCAGAGGAAACCAGTACATCATCTAGTCACAAAGCATCAGCCAATGTCTCGTGAGTTGGTTTGTCATTCACAATTGGTTTGGTTGGATATAATAATAAGTGTAAAAATTGGAAAAAAAAAAAAGAATTACTTTAGGTCATTTTATGGTTTGTACTTTGTATAGTTCTCAGCTTTGTCATGTTTTGGTCATTATGGTCTGAAATGTTTTCTTATAATGAGTTGCTTGTGCCCCGTGCAATTTGGATCTTTTCAATTGTACGAATTGGATGGCCTAGAAAGGGGTAGGGAGGTAAAAAGAAAAACACAAATATGAAGGTGATTTTCAGTTGGGATGGATAAGTGGCTTGTTGACTTGCTTGCTGGATTGTACCGTGGTGAGCTAACTTGGGAGTTTTTGCTGCTGTAATAGATATATTGATATAATACAACATATTTATTGTCTTTTTTATTCAGTTGAGTCAATTTGAAAATCATACTATATATTAAAATAAGACTTACTCTTTTAGTACCTTTATTTTCTTTGAATGTAGATTTGTGCTCTTATAAATCACTTGTTAGGTGAGGATTACTTCCGTTATTTATATAGTTTTTGTTGACCTTATTTCTAATTAATATATGAGTTATATTTTTTTCCAATCAATCCCTGTATAATAAATGTGAAAGACTATCTCGTGCAAGAATATTTTTATGGTTTATTTTTCAACGTGAGTGTTTTAAGATATTCTTTTAATTTCCTATCAAATTTAATTCTTTATTTATCATATTTATTTATGAATTAAATTTTAATATTTTAAAACAAATCAATAATTAAAAGTAATAAATTTATTTATCTTGAATCTAAATACAATTTGTATATTTAAAATATCTTATATTAATTTTAAATATAATTTTTATATTTAAATTTAGTATTTATTTATATAATTTATTATAAATTTTAATTATATATAATAAATATTTAGTTTGTGAAATGTGTATGATAAAATATTATTAAGAAAAAAAATTATAAGTGAAAGGTAATTTTCATTTCACAAGCTGCTTTTCAAGAGTTGTATGGTATAACACTAATACATAGATTATTGACATTGGAGGTTCAAATCCCATGACAAAGGAACTTAAAAGAATATGATATTCAAAGTTGTCGAGTGGGCTCCTTGATAGACAATGACCACTAGTATCCAAAGAACGAACTATTATGTTAGATGGAGAGTGGAGACATACTCCAATTCACTAATAAATTGTGTAATGCATTACTTTGAGGATGTTGATTGATGTAAGTCAACACGTGGATAGACTTGACCTTGTAAGAAATTATTGTCTCTTGTGTGTGGCAAATGAAAGGATATGATTTTTGGAAATATATTATTCAATTATTTTGAATGAAAAGATATGACCTTTGGAAATGAGTTATTATATTTTAATGAAGGAGTATATTGTTTGATGGAAACAATATATATAATGGAAGGATATGAATAGTTCATATCTCTATTTATAAAAGTTTGTCTCTTAAAATTACCATCAAGAATCGAAGAGTACAAAGAAAATAAAAAGAGAAAGAGATAGAAAAGATTCTTCTTAAAAATTCTACAAGGTTCAAAGTCATCAATCTCATCATGGATTAAGATTAGTGTTTCTATTTAATCTTATATGTGAAAATTATGAATTCTAAGATCCTATTTGATCATTCAAATAATGGAGGAGTCTACATGTGGTATCATAGCATGTGTTTGAGAATTTATAGTTTTTCATCAATTTTAATAATTGCATGAATGTTTTCTATCAAGAATTTGAAAAATAATGTTTTCCGCTGCATTATTGTATTGATAATTTGTATATGAATTGAGAAAATAAAATATTTTATGGGCTTGCGTTTTAAAATCAATTTTTCTGAGCTTGTGTTTTAATGAGAACTAAGATGTCAATGTTAGAATTTTCTAGTAATTCAATTATAATGAAAATTTTATTAGAATTTATAGATGCCATCACAGGACCGTTATCTTTTCCATTGCATACGGATTGATTTCAATATGAAATCATAAAAGCTTTAAATTGATATAAAGAATAGAATGCCCCTTGAATTGAAATGCTTTTCTCGTAACAGGAAGATTTTGGAATTCAAATCATATATATATATATATATATATATATCAAATTGAAATCAAATGCTGAATGCTTTTCCAGTTTTCTTGTTATGTCTTTTTTATTTTTATTTTTATTTATTTTTTATTTTTATAAATTTGAAATTATAGCTTATATGTATGGAATGCCGAAATTATTTTTGGAATTGTAATTTACATTTACAATTCTGACATGATTGAAAATTTGAAAGTCCGTGATTGTATTTTATATTTAATTAAATTTTTAATTGAAAATTCTAACTACTTTGTGAATGGCTGCATTAAACCATTATGAAATTAAATGTATGACAGATTTGTAATCACCAAAGTGGTCAAATTTTTATGTTTTATTTAATTTCAAACTAGTGACAATTTTATTTTAATTATCCATAGCATGGATGCTAAATTATGAATTATTTGTTTATGAATATATTGAAGTTTATTATTATATGACAATTAAAAAATCATCCAAAGGTTGATTATTGTTTTTATAATTAATGAGCATAAATGTTGGTAGTGTAAATGCATTATTAGTTATATTTATATATCCAAAGATAATAAATATTTCTAAATTAATGCATATATCATTGCCAAATTATGTATACATTTTTTGCATCATTATGTCAAGTATGGTATATTGATGGATTGCCCAAAGGTGAACATTAATATACAATATATGAAGTTATGTTCAGAATTTATTTGGCATATTAGTATGTAACTCAAAGCATTAATATTTTAAATCTTTATTGTCTGCAATACCTTTTGCCTTGCATTTGCATTTCTCATGTGTACCAACTTTTAATGGACTTAATTTCTCTAAATGGAGTGAGCAAATTCAATTTTACCTTGGGGTAATGGGGTTAGATTTGGCTCTTCGTGAAGAGAAACAAAGTGCTATTACAGATTCAAGCACTGAGGAAGAGAAAGTTCATTTTAAAAATTGGGAAAAGTCAAACAGATTGAGTTTGATGTATATACGGATGAGTATTGCTAATAACATTAAGTCCGCTCTTCCTAAAACTAAAAGTGCAAAAGAAATGATGAAGTTTGTGGAAGAGTGCTCCTAAACTGCTAATAAGTCTCTTGCCGGGACATTGATGAGTACTTTAACCACCATGAAATTTGATGGTTCTTGTATTATGCATGAGCATGTTATCGAAATGGTAAACATTGCAGCAAAACTTAAGTCATTGGGAATGAATGTGGATGAAAATTTCCTTGTGCAATTCATATTGAATTCATTACCGTCTGAGTATGGCCCTTTCCAAATGAACTATAATACCATGAAAGATAAATGGAATGTGCATGAATTGCATAATATGTTAGTTTAAGAGGAAACTAGACTTAAGAATCAAGGAAATAATTCCATTAATTATGTTAACCATCAAGGAGCTAGAAAGAAATTTGGCAAGAAACATGACAAGAAAGGAAAGGGACTCCTAAAGATCAATGAGGCTTCTTCCTCTCAAATCCACAAGAAGGAACATCATGGCAACAAATATTATTTTTGTAAAAAGAATTGGCACTTCCAAAAGGATTGTCCAAAACATAAGGCTTGGTTCCAAAAAAAAGGTAAGCCTATTGCTTATGTATGTTTCGAATCAAATTTAGCTGAAGTTCCTTATAATACTTGGTGGATTGATTCTGGATGCACAACTCATGTTTCTAATACAATGCAGGGATTCCTTACGACCTGAACCATAAAGCCAAATGAAAATTTTGTCTTTATGGGCAATAGAGTGAAGGTTCCAGTGAGAGCAATCGGGACTTATCGTTTAATCCTCGACACTGGACATCATTTATACTTGTTTGAAACTCTTTATGTACTTAGTATTTCTAGGAATTTAGTTTCTTTATCTAAACTTGATGTTAATGGATACTCTATTAAATTTGGTAATGGATGTTTCAGTTTGTATAAACATACCCATTTAATTGGTAGTGGTATATTATGTGATGGATTATATAAGTTAAATCTTGATAATCTTTTTGCTGAAATACTTTTGACCTTGCATCATAATATTGGCATTAAAAATGGTTTAGAGAATGAATGTTCTACTTACTTGTGGCATAAACATTTAGGACATGTTTCCAAGGAAAGATTGAAACGATTAGTTAAGAATGAAATCCTTCCGGATTTAGATTTCATTGATCTGAATGTATGTGTGGATTGAATTAAAGGTAAACAAATAAAACAAAGAAAAGAGCCACGAGAAGTAGTTAGCTTCTTGAAATTATACGCACCGATATTTGTGGACCTTTTGATGTGAACTCTTTCAATAAAGAGAAATACTTTATCACCTTCATCGATGATTATTCATGTTATGGTATGTCTATTTGTTACATGATAAATCTCAAGCTATAAACGCCTTAGAGATTTACATTGAAGAAGTAGAAAGACAATTAAACAGTAAGGTGAAAATTATCAGATCTGATCGGGGTGGTGAGTATTATGGAAGGTATGATGAAAGAGGACAACATCCTAGTCCCTTTGCTAAATTCCTTGAAAAGCGTGGCGTATGTGCATAATAAACAATGCTAGGTACACCACAAAATGGTGTATTAGAAATGCGTAATAGAACCTTGTTGGATATGGTTAGGAGTATGTTAAGTAACTCTTCTTTACCTATTTCATTATGGACTTATGCTTTAAAAACTGCCATGTATTTATTGAATAGGGTTCCTAGTAAGGCAGTTCCAAAGACTCCTTTTGAACTGTGGACTGGAAGGAAACCTAGTTTAAGGCACCTACATGTTTGGGGGTGTCCGGCAGAAATTAGATTTTATAATCTGCAAGAAAAGAAATTGGATGCTAGGACGATCAGTGGATATTTTATTGGTTATCCATAAAAGTCAAAAGGGTATAGATTTTACTGTTCAAATTATACTACGAGGATTATTGAAATTGGGAATACTAGGTTCATTGAAAATGGTGAAGTTAGTGGGAGTGAAACACCACGCAAAATGGAGATTCAAGAAATGAGAGTGCAAGTTCCATTAACTTGTATCTCTAATAAAGTTGTTATTCCTCAAGTTATTGAACCAATTAATAACTATGAAGAACAACAAACTAATGATCCCATTACTCACAATGATGTTGAAGTAAATGAACCTATAGTAAAAGAACCACAACAAATAGCATTAAGAAGATCACAAAGAGAAAGACGATATGCTATTCCAAATGATTATATGGTTTATCTACAAGAGTCAGAAAATGATAGACTATGGCCAAGGCTAAGGAATCCAAGAGGTGATACATTGAAGGAACCAAGAGAAATGGGATGATGGACCATGGGCCAAGGGCCCAATCTCTAGAGCTATGGCCACCTTGAAGACCAGTGGACACCTTGAAGACCAGTGGGCTTTCCAAGCCCAAGGTACTCTTCAATTTGGACCACTCTATCATGAAGAGAAGGCATAGTTCTAGTTGTAAATATCTTGTAAATAGTTCTCTTGTATATGCTTATTTTTGCCTTTGTATTTGTGAGGCACTTTAGTTTCTTTTATTAATCATTGTATATTGATTCTAGGGTGGGTTACTTGGAGAGTTTGACTCCATTTAACCTCCTTTGTTGATACACTCATTTTCTATTTTTTTAGTAGGGAAAAATGGGTGACATTTAGCAATGCTTGAGGGTGTGAATAACAAATGGACCACAATTGGGCCTAGGTAAAATTTTACATATTGGACTCATTTTGCTCCTAATTTTTCATAGGTTTGATCTAGCTAGGTTTCATTATTTTTGGATGGACCTAACTAGACCAAACTAAACATTTTTGCAAATAAATTATGGAACAAATGAGAGCCAAATCCGCCTAGCCTAGTTTCCCTCTCCTTGGTCGAAATTTGTTCTTCACTTAGGGTTGATAAGCTTGTGCTATAAGCTTCTCCTTAGCTTTCTTTCCAAGCAAGCTAAGTGAGAAGCTTGTTCCACAAGTTTCTAAAGTCACCTAGAAGGTCAACTAACCTTACCATGGTTCCTAGTGAACCATGGTTAAGGTTAGCTTGCTCCTTAAGCTACCTACCTCTATATATTTGTAATTTCTACTCTTGTAATCACTTTTGAACATTTTGAGAAATCGAATTCAGAATTCTCTCTCAACTCAAGAGTCCTAAATCCGTGGAGAACAAACTTTATTAGTTCTCTCTCAAAATTCTTCTCCTAAAATCTTGGTTCCTCAAGCTTCCTCACCTTCACAAGAGGTAACCGAACCTCTCTTAGGTGCTTCTCCACCATTGGAGATTTCTCCAAGGTGCTTCTGCCACTTCAAGGAGTTCAACCTCAAGAACATTTCGGTCCTTGCATGGAATGGCTTGGAAGAACAACAATCCTCTCCAAGTAGTTTCCATCATTTTTGGTATCTAGAGCCTAGTGCTCTTGAGGTTTTGTGTCTCTAACTTGTTCTACTTGAATCCGTGTTGTCTTCTCTTCATTTTCTATGTCTTAATTTGTGTTTGTTGTATGGATCTAATTTTTGTTCATATCTTGATGGATCCTATTTGTCACATGAAAAATAATTGATTCATATTTTTGTTTGGTCCTATTTTTCCTTGAATCAATTGTTGTGTGCACCTAGGTATTCATTGTGCTTGTGCGTTTTTCATTTTTTCTTGAGTCTCTCCATTCCTTAACATGAGTCCGTGATTGAACAACATTCATATAGCATTAATTTCGTTTTTGAATCACTTGTTTTGTCTAGAAGTCATGTGTAGTCCTTTTACATGTTGTAAATTCCTAGACTAGCTTGTTTGACCTAATTTTTGTGATTGTTTTGAGTCCTTATTTGGTGCGTCATTTTTGTTATTAAATCTAAACCTATTCACACGTGCTTTTTGATTTACATATTTGAGTTCATGATTTGCTATTAGTTCTAGCAAATTTCTTAGAGTTAGGTTTCCTTTATGTCTTGTTAAAATTTTTGTCAAAAAAAATTGTTAAACACTAATTCCTATTAGGTTTCTTTGAGTCTTGTTTTGTGGTTGAAACATTTAACACTTTTTAGACATTAAAAACAGAGGAAAAATAGAGGTGTATGTGTTCTAAAATGCATGAGAAAAATAAAAGAAAGAGTGCTTAAAATTTGATAAAAAAATACTACAAAATTGTGAAGCACTAGTTGAATGATGCATGTGAACACCTCTTGTTTTGTGTGAAAATTTTTGCAGCAGTTTTAATTCATCAAAACCGAGTTTCATATATGATTGAAAGGAATTAAAAATCCTGATTACTAAAAGAAAAAGAAGTGAAAAATATATTACAAAAACAAAAGTAAGAAAATAGCAAAAGAAAAAGCCAAAAGGAGTGAAAAACTAGTTTACTAGCTCTTGATTTTTGGTGTGTTTGTTCTAAAATTTTCAGTCCAGCCACATACATTGTGTCTTATTTTTATTTTTAATCTTAGCTTTTATTTTTTAATTCATTCTAGTGCCTTTGTTATGAATTCTTTTGTGTACTAGCCTTTCAAATTGTGCCTTAATTGTTGCTTGTCTTTTGTTGGATTTCTTTCTAGTCTTGTCACATTTCTTTCCACCAATTGGTGTAGCTGTTCCTAATTGTTCCTTTTCAGTTTTTGCATTAATATTCCAGCATCTTAAGGTGTGTTGAGTGCCTCTTGAAAGGTGTTGAAGGCCAAGCTCAAGGAAAGCCAACATTGAAGGCTTTTGGTAGTGACCTAGGAGTTTTGCTTCTTCATTGGAGTGGTTTCTTGGAAATTCAAACACCTAGGAAGTAACCATCATCAAGGTTACTTCTAAAGAGGAGTGAAACACCTTTTGAGGACTGCAAATTCGCAGCTGGATTGGAGGAAGAAGGAGCAAAATTTTTGTGAAATTTGTGACTAGTTTAGAGACGGAAATTTCGGTTACAAAATTTTCCTTGAAAAATCCGTCTCTAAATTTGTCACTAAATTAGTGGCTAATTTTTGTTTTCTTAAAATTAAGTGCAGCCACTAATTTCATTTAGTAAATTTACATTTCATTTGGTGGTGAATTTGCATTTCATTTGAATGTGAATTTGCATTTCATTTGGTGTAAATTTGCATTTCAATTTTTGTAAAATTTTCAATTCCTATTATTTTGTACAAGGCCTTTAATAGGAGTGTCTTAGAGTGCCTTTGGTGTATCTCCATCTCTCCTTATTGTTTTCAAGTAGTTAATTTCGTTTAGAACATGTGAGCGTGGTCCTTGGAAGTCTTTGGTACTTTCCAAGCTCTCACCTAGGTTTACTTGCTTTAAACGCCTAGTTTATGTTTTCTTGTTTTTAAGTTTTCAAGCAATTTATGTTTTCTTGCCATTTATGTTTTCAAGCACTTTATGTTTTCAAGCATTGAATAATTGCACACTTTAGACACTTGCTTGTTATTTTTCTTTGGAAAATATCTTTGTAAAAATTACTTTGTGCAAGGCAAATGTACAAGGGAGTTTAGAGATTTTTACTTGAAGAGGCTTGGTTATTAAGTGGCTCTTTAGTAGCTCACCTCCCTCCAAAGTTTAATTTGTACTCTTAGACCTCTAAGTGCCAAGTCTAAGCACTTCCAAAAATATTATTTTCTTTAAAAATTATTTTTGTGTGAAAATCCTTTTTGTCTAACCATATCTCAAGATTCCTCTCATAGTGAAAGTGATGGCTCCCCAAAAAGTCTTTCATACATTACTAAAGAGCTCAAATCACTTAAACTATGGAAAAAGCAAGAGGCTATTCAAAGAGAAAGAGATAAAATTGAAAGAGAAGGTCAACTTGCTTATCTTGAGGAAGAATTGAGAATTCTTAGACAAGAAGAAGAAAAATTGAAAGAAGATATGAAAAAACATAGAGAAAAAAGTAGGAGCTCACACTCCCAATACACATCTCCTAATGAAAGCCTTAATGTGGATAACCATTATCAACCTTCCCCTAGAAGAACTATTAAACCTAGGGAATCCAAGGTGGATCTCCCTCAATTTTTTGGGAAGGATGATGTGGAGGCCTACCTTGATTGGGAGATGAAGGTAGAACAACTCTTTGCTTGCCATAGGGTAAGTGAAGAAAGGAAAGTGCCACTTGCAACCCTTAGCTTTCAAGGGCATGCAATGTATTGGTGGACCTCTTTGGAAAGAGAAAGGCTTCTTCACAATGATCCTCCTATCCAATATTGGAATGATCTTAGTAGTGCATTGAGGAGGAGACACATTCCCTCGTACTATGGCAGAGAGCTTATGAATAAGCTCTAAAGGCTCCAACAAAAAGATATGACTGTTGAAAAATATAGGCAACAAATGGAGCTATACATGATGAGGGCATGTATTAGAGAAGAGGAAGCCACCACTGTAGCTAGATTCCTAAGTGGTCTTGACTTAGAGATCAGAGACCAAGTGGAGCAACTACCCTACATGGACTTAAAATGACTTACTCCAACTTTGTGTAAGGGTAGAACAATAAATGTTAAGAAAATCTTCTTCTAAAAGAGAATGCTCCCACTCTAGATCTCATAAGAAAGACTACATGGAGGAGGAAAAATCTTTTGAAAAGAAAATTATTTTAGAACCCTCCAAGGAATTAGCTAAAAAGAAAGAGAAAAATAGAGATAAGGATAAAGATGTCATCACTCCACACACTAGCACAAAGACTAGTGATATTAAATGTTTCAAGTGTCTAGGGAGAGGCCACATTGCTTCTCAATGTCCTACAAAGAAAGTCATGATTTTAAGGGGGCATGACACTTATAGTAGTCAAGAAGAGACTACTACCTCCTCTTCTAGTGAGAGTGAGGTTAAAACAAAGTTTCAAAAGTCCAAAGTGGAGCCAGTTTATCCTTATGAAGGAGAGCTCCTAATGCTTAGGAGAATCCTTCATAATCAACCTAGTGGTACCCTATCACAAAGAGACAACATCTTTCATACAAGATGTAATGTTTTAAATAATGTTTGTTCTCTCATTGTTGATAGTGGATCATGGTGCAATTGTTGTAGCACTAGGTTGGTTAACAAGTTGAGTTTAATTACTATGCCACATCCTCAACCTTATCATTTGCAATGGCTTAATAAGGATGGTGACATAGTAGTTGACCAACAAGTGAAGGTTAAGTTTTCCATTGGGAAGTATGAGGACCAAGCTTTATGTGATATATTACCAATGGAAGCTTGTCATATTTTGTTAGGAAGACCATGACAATTTGAAAAGAAAACTATACATAATGGTCTTACTAATGAAATCACCTTCACTCATAAGGAAAAGAAATTTGTGCTATATCCTCTCTCACCTCAACAAGTGGCTGAGGATCAAGCACAAATGAAAATCAAAAGAAAAAGAGAGAAAGTAGGGAAGAGTAAAGAGGAAGAAATATCCTCTAAGGGAGTTATGACTAAAGAGAATTGCTTTATTACTAGAAATCCTACGAAAAATATTCTCTTTATTCATAAAGACCTTAACTCTTACCCTCACACTGCTACTAGTCTTGAAAAAGAGATTCACAAATCCATTATTTTTAAAGAAAAAGAATCTCATCTTCAAGATTTAGGATTGAGTCTTTAGTGTGCTATAGTTTTAGTTTTAGCACATTTTTAGGATTTAGTAATATATCTAGTCTATGTTTAGGAGAGGATCCTATTCATTATATTAGAAGGTCTAGTATCATTGATTTCTTTAGGTTCCATGAAAGGATTCCTTCTAGGATATACCTTTCACATTTATTTGTTGAGAATATCACCTCTAATGAATTGTATTATATATTTGTAGGTGTTGCCGATCATCAAGAAGACCCTCGAGATTTGAGGTCAAATCCTTGTCAAGAGGGAGGGGATGATAGACTACGGCCAAGGCCAAGGAATCCAAGAGGTGATACATTGAAGGAACCAAGAGGAATGGGATGATGGACCATGGGCCAAGGGCCCAATCTCTAGAGTTATGGCCACCTTGAAGACCAGTGGACACCTTGAAGACCAGTGGGCTTTCCAAGCCCAAGGTACTCTTCAATTTGGACCACTCTATCATGAAGAGAAGGCATAGTTCTAGTTGTAAATACCTTGTAAATAGTTCTCTTGTATAGGCTTATTTTTGCCTTTGTATTTGTGAGGCACTTTAGTTTCTTTTATTAGTCATTGTATATTGATTCTAGGGTGGGTTACTTGGAGAGTTTGACTCCATTTAACCTCCTTTGTTGATACACTCATTTTCTATTTTTTTAGTAGGGAAAAGGGGTGGCATTTAACAATGCTTGAGGGTGTGAATAGCAAATGGGTCAGAATTGGGCCTAGGCAAAATTTTACATATTGGACTCATTTTGCTCCTAATTTTTCATAGGTTTGATCTAGCTAGGTTTCATCATTTTTGGATGGACCTAACTAGACCAAACCAAACATTTTTGAAAATAAATCATGGAACAAATGAGAGCGAAATCCGTCTAGCCTAGTTTCCCTCTCCTTGGCCGAAATTTGTTCTTCACTTAGGGTTGAGAAGCTTGTGCTACAAGCTTCTCCTTAGCTTGCTTCCCCAGAAAGCTAAGTGAGAAGCTTGCTCCACAAGTTTCTAAACTCACCTAGAAGGTCAACTAACCTTACCACGGTTCCTAGTGAACCATGGTTAAGGTTAGCTTGCTCCTTAAGCTACCTACCTCTATATATTTGTAATTTCTACTCTTGTAATCACTTTTGAACATTTTGAGAAATAGAATTCAAAATTCTTTCTCAACTCAAGAGTCCTAAATCTGTGGAGAACAAACTTTCTTAGTTCTCTCTCAAAATTCTTCTCCTAGAAGCTTGGTTCCTCAAGCTTCCTCACCTTCACATGAGGTAACCGAACCTCTCTTAGGTGCTTCTCCACCATTGGAGATTTCTCCAAGGTTCTTCCTCCACTTCAAGGAGTTCAGCCTCAAGAACATTTCGGTCCTTGCATGGAATGGCTTGGAAGAACAACAATCCTCTCAAAGTAGTTCCATCAGAAAATGACTTAGGAATTGAAAATGACTCAGTTACATTTTCACAGGCCATGAATGGCGATAATGTTGAGAAATGGTTAGATGCCATGAAAGGTGAGTTAAAATCTATGGAACAGAATAGGGTTTGGGAGCTTGTTGAGTTACCAAAAGGTTGTAAGAGAGTTAGTTGTAAGTGGGTCTTTAAGACCAAACGTGACTCTCATGGTAACTTAGAACGTTACAAGGCCAGACTAGTTGCTAAAGGATTTACTCAAAAGGATGACATTGATTATAATGAGACATTTGTTAAGTCAGACGAAGAAATCCCCAATGAGGTTTTGAACATGACAAATATAATACATATTATTATTTCTAACATGTGTGTTAAGTGTTTCAGATAAATAAAAGAGCAAGCAAAAATAAAAGACAAAGTACGTGTTACTATACATACTGTGGTCAAATCAAATGAAGTCTGGTCGAGCTAAATGAAACATCAGATGAATTGATCAAGCATCAACACTAAGCCTGACAAAAGCCATACGGAAATACAAGATAAGGCATACTACAAGTCAAAATCTTGAAGTATCAGACAAAAGGCCAAAACAAACATCAAATAAGGCTAAGTCAAGAACAAGACAAAGTTGGAGCTGAATGATCAACTAGACGAAGATCAAAGCATCAGACATTGGATAAACTAAGACGAAGAAATATTCCAAACAAAATTAAAAGTCTTCAATCTACACAACTGACCAAACGAAAGAAAAAGTCAAAGTCTATCTCTTAGACGTAGACGAAGAGTATTGAAGAGCGTCTGAAGTCCACTACTCACAACGAGAAATATCACATATCATCTACACTCATAGAAGAGCACACAAAGTCATCAAAAGTGTGAAAAGAAGGAAGAAAAATAGATGAGCGCGAATCCACAAGTCAAAGTTACGTGTGTTAGAGCAAGTACACCTATTTTTTAGGAAAAGACAACGCTTCTGCAGCTACACTGACAAAAAGAGAAAAGAAATACCTAGGTTATGATTGAAGTCAGACATAAAAAAGAACAAACAATGCAAAGGACTTCACGTAACATAGATTCAGTAAGCAAACATTTAATGCAAGATCAAATGCATTAAATGAAAGATCTACATAGCCATGAACGAACTGCTATCTGCACCAACGGGAAACTCAGCTTCAACGGACACATTCAAATTCAAGCAATAGGCAGATTTATCACAAGGCTATAAATATCAAGACTGGAGAAGAAAAAGGAGAGAAGAGAAGCAACAAGCCATAAGAAAAAAGTAAACGTCAAAGCAAACCTACATCTCTTGTACAGTCTTGTATATCTATGTAAAACTAAGATAGCTTATCTTAGTGAGTGTTGAAATTATCCCATCCTCTCTGTGAGAGTAACACACACACTCAGAATACAAATCTTTGTAAAACTAAGATTGAATACCTTAACGAGTGTAGAATTTATCCTATCCTCTCTGTGAGAGTTATACACACACTCAAACCATTCATCTATTGTTAAGCCTGGAGAGGCTATTTGAAAGAATACTTGGGGAACCATAAGTAGTTTAAGAATAATAGCGTCGACAAGTGAAGTTGACGAACTAGAAGTGGTTGAGAATACTTGGAGAACCAGAAGTAGTCTAAGAATACTAGCGTCGATGAGTGAAGTTGAAGAACCAGAAGTGGTTGAGAATACTTGTAATCCGTTGTGATTAGTGGAACCCTTCAGTTGAAGGAGACTAGACGTAGCTTAGGTCGAGGGAACCACTATAAAACTCTTTGCACTTCTTATCTTTTCTTCAAACGTAATTTTTGGTTAGCTTGTATATCATATTGAAAATTTTGCCCATTGTTAAATCCTTTTTACAACAACTATTTCAGACAAAAAACACACTTGTTCAACTCATTATCTAAAAGAAATATTTTGCTCATAAGAAACTTTCTCATCAAACAGACAATAAACCCTCAGATGAAAAATCTTTTTCTGAGCCAACTTTACACTGTCTTTAAGTGTTCAAAGTAATATTTTCATTAGACGTAAAGAAGTCCCTTTGCAAAAAAGATTTTAAAATTCCTTTTTTCACACACACACATTCAACCCCCCCCCCCCCTTTTTGTGTGTTTTTTCGCTAACTTCAACATTTTCACCAGTCTCTAAGAAAGATTCTTTCATAATTATCATGGCATTAGTGGCTCATTATGATTTGGAGTTACACCAAATGGATGTGAAAATCACCTATCTAAATGGAGATTTAGAGGAAGATGTATATATGGATCAACCAATGGGATTCATAAAGAAAGGAAAAAAACACATGGTGTGTAAACTTAAGAAATTGATATACGGACTTAAGCAAGCTTCTTGACAGTGGTATCTTAAGTTCAATGATACCATAATATCCTTTGGATTTAAGGAAAACATTGTTGATCGATGTATATATCTGAAGGTTAGTGGGAGTAAGTTCATTTTTTTAGTTCTGTATGTTGATGACATCTCTCTAAAAATTTTGAAATGAAAGATATGGATGAGGCAAGTTATGTGATTGGAATAGAAATATTCCGGGATAGGTCGCAAGGATTGCTAGGCTTGTCTCAGAAAGCATATATTAATAAAATTTTAGAGAGATTCAGAATGGATAAATGTTTGGCATCTCCTGTTCCAATTCAGAAAGGAGACAAATTTAGTCTCATGCAATGTCCAAAGAATGATTTGGAATGGAAACAAATGGAAGAAATTCCTTATGCATCTATAGTTGGGAGCTTAATGTATGCTCAGACTTGTACGAGACCAGATATTAGCTTTGCAGTTGGGATGTTGGGAAGATACCAAAGTAATCCTGGTATAGACCATTGGAAAGTTGCAAAGAAAGTTATGAGACATTTGCAAGGTACAAAAGAGCACATGCTTACTTATAGGAGATCTGATCATCTTGAGGTGATTGGATATTCATATTTAGACTTTGTCGGATGTGTAGATACAAGAAAATCTTCATTTGATTATTTGTTTATGTTGGTTGGAGGAGCTATCTCATGGAAAAGTGCGAAGCAGTCGGTCATTGCTACATCCACTATGGAAGCTAAATTTGTGGCATGCTTTGAAGCCATAGTTCAAGCTAAATGGCTATGAAATTTTATTTTAAGACTTGGTGTAGTTGACAGTATTTCCAAGCCGTTGCAAATTTATTGTGATAGTTTTGCAACAGTCTTCTTTTCTAGAAACGACAAGTATTCTAAAGGTGCTAAACAGATGGAATTGAAATACTTTGTTGTTAAAAAGAGGTTCAGAAATATAGAGTGTCAATAGAACACATTAGCACTAATCTTATGATTGTAGATCCTTTAACTAAAGGGTTACCGCCCAAGACATTTACTGGTCATGTTGTAAATATGGGCATTATTTTAGCTAGCGAATGTTGAAAGTTATTGAAATATCTTGTATGTTTGACACTCTGAGCTCACTAATGAATATGTTTATGAATATTTTCTGTTTTCAAACTTATGTGCACGTGTATGAATGTTAATATTGGAAAAAGTTTATGTCTTTGAAATTGACAGTATTATTAGACAAATTATGTACTTCCTATTAAAGTGTCATGTTTGGAAGAAGACTAATATAGTAGTACATGGAAGGGACTATGTCAAATATGTGATATACAACCGCCATAAGTCTTATTAGTTCTTGTTCTTAATTATGACTTATGATATTATAAATGTATGATACATTTATTCTTGCGCATTATGATTGATATTTTATTAAACTATGATATTGCAATTTGTCACATGAGCCAAGTGGGAGAATGTAAGAAATTAATGTCTCATGTGTGTGACGAATGAAAGGATATGACTTTTGAGAATATATTATTCAATTATTTTGAATAAAAAGATATGACTTTTGGGAATGAGTTATTATGTTTTAATGAAGGGGTATATTGTTTGATGAAACAATATATATAATGAAAGGACATGAATAGTCTCTATCTCTGCCTATGAAAGTTTGTCTCTTAAAATTATCATCAAGAATCGAAGAGTACAAAAAAAATAAAAAGAGAAAGAGATAGAAAAGATTATTCTTAAAAATTCTACAAGATTCAAAGTCATCAATCTCATCATGGATCAAGGTTAGTGTTTCTATTTAATCTTATATGTAAAAATTATGAATTCTAAGATCCTATTTGATCATTCAAATAATGGAGGAGTCTACAAACCTTTCTTTTATATTTAACTATTACTCCTTGTTTTTCAATTGTGATATTATAAATAAAATAACCAATTAAATAATAATTATTGGTTGACGTGAGATTCGGTATATTATAATAATGATAATAATAATAATAATAATAATAATAATAATAATAATAAATTTTTTGTATATTAAATATGGATAATTATTTTATGTGAGAGGATTTTTTTTAAATTTTCTTTAATTTCATATCTAATTTAATTTTTATTTATTATAATTATTTATGAATTAAATTTTAATATTTAAAAATAAACTATCAATAAATAAAAATAATCTTGTGTTATAATATAAATTATGTATCATAATTCTAAGGTTTAACTTATATATTTAAACATAATATTTATTTATATGTATAATTTATTTTAAATTTTAGTTATCAACTCTTATATACTAATTCAAATTAATATCTTACACGAGAGTATTTTTAAGTGTTTTTCTTTGATGAAAGAGTTTGTATAGATTCTTTTAAGTTCTTATCTAATTCAATTTTTTTATTTATTCTAATTATTTATAATTTAAATATTAATATTTTAAAATAATTATCAATGAATAAATGTAATTCTATACTACAATATAAATGATTTTTCGTAAAATTTTAATTATATTATATATAAATAAATGAAGTTAGACGAAAAATACATAGAAGGGAGGTTGAATATGTGTGTGTGTGAACGAAGAAATTTTGACATCTTTTTTGCAGAGAGATCCTTTTTCATCCAATAAAAATTATTTTGAATACTTAAGGACTGTGCAGGATTGGTTTAACAAAAAATTTTCTGTCTGAAAGTTTATCGTCTGCACAAGGAAAATGTTTCTTAAGAAATATTAATTTAAGCACTTGTATTTTGCGTCTAAAAAGAGTCATAGTGAAGAATAAACATTGGATGAAGTTTTCAATATGATATATCAGTTAAGAGAAATTGTGTCTGAAACATAAATAAGTAGTGCAAGGATTTTTACACTGGTTCGCTCAGACTGAGCTACGTCTAGTCTCTTTCAATTGAAGGGTTCCACTAGATATTCAATGAACTACAAGTATTATCACCACTTCTGGTTTGCCGAGTATCATCGGCCATTTCTGGCTCGCCAACTTCACTCGTCAGTGCTAGTATTCTTTGATCAGCCTCTTTAGGCTTGTAGTGAGTATTCTCGACCACTCTTGGTCCCGAGTATTATCAACCACTCCTGGTTCGCCAACTTCACTCATTGGCGCTAGTATTCTTTGTTCAGCCTCTTTAGGCTCGCAATGAGTATTCTCGACCACTCCTGGTCCCCGAGTATTCTTAACCACTCCTGGTTGGCTAACTTCACTCATTAACTTTAGTATTCTTTGTTCAGTCTATTTAGGTTCTCAGTGAGTATTCTCGACCACTCCTGGTTGGCTAATTTCACTCATTAGCTCTAGTATTCTTTGTTCAACCTCTCAGTGAGGATTATCGACCACTCCTGGCCCGCTAACTTCACTCATTAGCACTAATATTCTTTGTTCAGCCTCTTCAGGCTCTTAGTGAATATTCTTTGACAAGTCTCTCCAAGCTTTTACAAGTATTCTTTCCCTAACATCTTCAAGCTTTACAAATGATATATAGTTTTTTTTTGAGTGTGTGGTTTACTGTCACAGAGAGGATACAAATATTTGCTACACTCACTAAGGTGCATGTTCCTAAGTTACACTTAGAACTCCTTAATCTTCAGAGATAACTACAATGTTGTACATTTAACTCTATAAGCTCTGTCTCTGGTTCCATTGCTTCATGGGCTTGATATCACTCTTTGCCAACCATTCTAGGTTTGAAGTCATGACATATATATAGTCTTGTAAAATTTGCTCGTTCCAAATGCCTGTTGAAGCAGGATGTAGTCGTTCATGACTAGTTTAATCTTTCATTTAATGCACAAGATCTTGCATTAAATGTTGCTTCCTGTTTATAGACATTGCGTGAAGTCTTCTTCGTTTTGTTAGCAGCAGTATTTGACTTTAACTGAGACCTAAGAATTTTTTGTCCTTTTCCGGTCGCGTAGCTGCAGAGGCGTTGTCTTTATCTGAAAAAATGATATACTTTTTTTGACACATGCATGCTTTTACTTTTGCACTTGTATTTCTTCTTTTTCTTTTCTTACGTTCAACGCGCGATCTTATTGAGAGCTTTTGTATGATCGTAGATGATGCCTGAGTTGTCCCTTGAGACTTGATTCTTCAAAAGCTTTCATGGCAGTCTTCGTCTGTGTCTGTTAGTCCATGTGCATCTCAAGTCTTGATCTTCGTTTGAGCATTAGTCATTAATGTTTTGACTTTCTTTGGTCTGGTCAACATTGTAGATGGACAGACTTTGTTTTCCATCTGGAATGCTTTTCAGTCTGTATTGTCCTTCGTTTGATATGTTGTTGACTTTCTTCTGATTCTTGACCAGCCTTCGTTTAAGTTCTTATGTTGCGCTCTAGGTTGTCCTTGACAAACCTTCGTCTAATATTTGATTTATCATCATCTGGCGCTCATGTCGTACTCTATCTATCATTTGACTTTCTTTGTCTAATCCTCGTGGTATGCTTTGCTTTGACTAATCTTCGTCTGGTACTTGAAGCTTTTGTTTGTGGTCTATATCGTCTAAAGCTTGATCATTTGCCTTTTTATGCTAGGTTTGTCTTCATTGACTTTTCCATCTGGTTTTTTGATTTATCTTGATTCTGGTATAGGAAGTGACAACTTGCCTGTAGTTATGTTTTTCTGAAGCACTAACACACTTGTTAGAAATAACATGTATTATATTTGTCTCATTCAAAACCTTGCTGGGAATTACTTCGTCTGACTTAACAATAAATATACATATACATTGCATAGACTAAAATATCAGTAATAATAGAAGTTTTTATTAGCAACAAGTGTTTTGTGACGTTTAGGATGTCTTTCTCTCTAAATCTCAAAATTGGGTTGCATTCTTTGATGTTTTGGAACTACAACAAATTTGCCTTTAACACATTTACAAGCAATAGTGTAAATGTGTCAAGCTATGAATTATTTGGACTTGACTGATCAATTTTTTTGTTAAAGTTTTAAAAAAACTTGAACTTGATATTTGGTTAATTTACTTAACTAAGTCCAAACTTTAAAAACATGATGGACTAAATAGTTTGTTATATACATGTGTGTGTGATAATTAAATAAACTTGAACTTGATATTTGGTTAATTTACTTAACTAAGTCCAAATAGTTTGTTATCTCTATGTGTGTGACTTAAAAGTTTTTAATGCATAAATCAAGTTTACAAATTTTTATGAAAATTATTTGGTACTTCATATCATTAATTCAAAATAATGAATAATCATAAAAATATTTTATATGTTAATTAGAATGTATATAACGAAATATCACATGATTTTCAAATTTTTTAAAATTTGTAGACTTGATATATAATTTTGTATATTAAGAAATTTTATTTTAACAGTTGAATTGTTGAAATTTAATATAGAACACGAGTTATTGAGTGAAGTAAGTCTACACTTGGAATAAGTAAGTTCCCCCCCCCCCTCTCTCTCTCTCTCTCTCTCTCTCTCTCTCTCTCTCTCTCTCTCTCTATATATATATATATATATATATATATATATATGCGATAACTTGATTTAGTGTACACATTTTTTAGATTATTTTATCTTTAATTTTTTAAATATTAAACAATAACCACTCTTATAAAGACAAGACTCAAACTCAAGACTTTGAGATTTAAAGACTAAGTACAACATTGATTCATCTAATAAATATTAGTAATTGTTAAATACATTTATTAAATAAAATATGAAGGTATAAAGTACCCCGACTTTAGTAAGAGGGAAGAGGGGGAGGGGGGGGGGGCGAGGGCGGGGGCGGGGGAGCAGAGGAGAGGGATCAAATGATTATAAGAGTAACTCTTGTAAAATTACTTCACTTAAGAGCATCTGCAACGGGGGTTGCTTATAAGCAAGCAACTCTCATTGGAGATGCTCTAATAACTCATAGTGTATATTAAATTTCAATGATTCAACCATTAAAATAAAAATTCTTAATATATAGATTAAATCTATAAATTTAATTAAAATTGATGAATAATTGTAAAAATATTTTATACGATGATTTGAATATATAAATCATCAGATCAATATTTCTCTTTTAGATTTTTGCCAAGTATCCTAAAATGTTACAAAATAAATTAAAAAACTTCAACAAAATATAAGAATTAAAAAATAAAAAGAATTTTATTTTCTAATCTTAAATACTTTTTTTTTGTCTCAGTAATGTATCAGTTTTTGTTTTTAATCCTTAAAAAAAATTTAATTAACTTTTGGTGCATGTAATTTTTATTTTTTGTTTTGTTCATGTCCTTACTTTTTCATTGTTTATACATATTATGTTCAACATAAAACGATTAAAATTCACTTGAAGTAGTGTCTTTAACAAACACGTCATATAAAAACAGTAAAAAAATAAACGACAAAGACGAAAAGAAAGATTACATGAACCAAAAGTTAAATAAAAAAAATTAAAGACAAAAAACGAACAGGAAAAAAACAATAAGCCTAGAAAATAATTTTTTTATTTAAATATTTTATATTTTGCTAGTGTTTTATTTATTTTGTAATATTTTAAGAGACTAGAAAAAAATCTAAAAAATAATAATAATCTAATGGTTGCAAATGGAAAAAAGTCACGGTTTGATTATCCAAACTCACCGAAACCGTTTCCGATTTTAACTTGTCAAACTTACTGATACATCTCACGCTAAACTTAAATAGCAAAATAACCGCAAGACAATGATGCTTATGCTTTTTCGAGATATCATAACTACGAATTTAGCTGTCATCCATACAGAGTAATCTTGATTTTTTATTTATTTAAATGATTTGGAAAATTCAGATTCAATTACTACAACCTCAAAATTATTTAGTGTCATTTTACATTCTTAAATACTCCTTTCTTCTGTAAACAAAAAAAAATAAAAATTAATAGCGAACCTAAATATAACTAATTATCTTATTTAATATTATCATCTATAAAATACCCTTAATTTAGTTGAAATTATATTTTCAATAACTCTTTAATGAAGGATAATATATGAAATAAAATTCTTTTTTTGATTGAAATTAACAAAATTAAATGACATTAACTAACTTTTCCCTAATTAGAATACAATTTAATTAATGTTGCTTAAAATTAGAGGCGGAAGTAATAATAGAACATGTTAATACTACTTGTTTCAAGATTAATTTCTTTAATAAATGAATGATGTCAAATTTAAAATATCCCTAGTAAGATGCCCATTAATAAACCACCCGAATAAAGAAAATGCAAATAAATACATTTACAAAGACATGACAATTGCCAAATAGTGAAAATGGAACTAACCTCAGATTGTATATATTCCTGTGACCCATTTACATGAAATCATACGCTTTAACTCCCAATGTCAATAGCAAACAGCTTATGGCCATGATGAGCGTCCCTTGAACAATCAGCCGCATCACTATGCCTCTTATCGGCCAACTTACAGTTCCAACAAGAAAAAGAAAATAAATCAACAAAAATGATATGGAATGGATGACCTCAATCAACATCCTTCCATAGAAAAAACTTTACAAGTACCAAGTGTGCATGTGTAAAAGGGGCTTCTGATGATTTCTTTTTCCTTTTGAAGACGAGCTTCTTGTTACGAGAGAGAAAAATACAGTTTATTGTATAGGAACTCACATTGCCTGTGCAGGCTTCATCTGTTTCATAAATAGGTGATGAGTTACCCACCATTACCTGTGCAGGGTCCACCAGTTATATAAATAGGTGATCAATTCTCTCTCTCTCTGTCTCTCTTAACTTGCCAGACGAGATTATCCAGTTCTCAAGGAAAATGAGAGGATCCAGATTGTATATTTATAAACTTGACTAAACTGAGGTATTTGTGAGGCCATTATCAGTGCGTTGTTGGCTAGCATCTTCTACAGAAACTGATCCTGTTAAGTTCTCACCAACATCACTCTTGCAAAGAGGGCACAATGCATTTATCTTCAACCATTTATCGACACAGTCTTTGTGGAAAAGATGAGAGCAAGGCAATTCTCTCAACTCGTCGTTATTTTCATACTTTGCCAGGCAGATGCAGCAAACCTGTTGACAACCACAGAAAGTACCAACATTCCCAATCATAATCATCACATAAACAAAGGAACAATATCCTGGTTACAATGAGAAAGGCATATTGTGCTATAGGGTCTTTTAACACTTTCCACAGCATAAATTAAATAATAGTCTTATTAAGCACAACCTCACCAAATCAAACTTCTTTTACATGATGCCATGAATCATGAATGATACATCTCCAATAAAATTTCAAGATACTATGGAAAAAAAATAGTTTTAGACACAAGCTATCCAATCTCCTAAAGCAACAAAATAAGCACTACCATACCAAGAAGCCTACAAGCTTAAATCTATTCCAACATAGCCCAAACAGAGAAGTTTGATTAGATATAAGTACTACAATACCTAGAAAATCTTTCACATAACTGGACGGAGTGTAAGTTGACAATGACAGTGTTAGATATAGTTTTATCTTATAGTTTTTTATCTTATGGGCCTAGGCCCACTGCTTTGTATTTAAACACATCTTTTGCTTTGCAATACACAAGGAATATGTTCTCTCCATTCACCATTACTCTCAACATGGTATCTAAAGCCTATCCTTGACTTTCCGGTGGACCCACTGTTCAACGGTGCCCGAAAAACGTGTCTCATTCCGTTTTCCGGCTATCCACTCAGTCGTGTCTCTTTCCGACAATTTTTCCTATTTTTTTAGGGTTTTTCTTCGCTGCCGCCGCCACCTTTCCGGCTGGCGACCCCCCCACCCAACTCGCCTTCCTCCGATGAACCCAACGCCACCGGTCGCGCGGCAAACGGAGGCCGCACGCGCCCCCACGCGCCGCTTCCGTGCTGGGCGTGTTTTCTCTCTCCTCTCCGTCAGCCGCCGCGCGTGGCGGCACGTCCGACGACTTTTCCGGCGGCGATCACCGGCGCCGGACTCGCCCCGACCTCCTCTACCCCGATCTACTATTTGTTTTGTGATCGGACCTCGTTTGTCACGAATCTCTTCCTTCTCGAGCCGTTTTTTTTTCTCTCTCCTGTTACAGCATCTATGGCTTCCTCTTCCGCTGATCGGCCTAACTCTGCTATTTTCACTAATTATGTCAATGTCTCTCTTTCCATTGACAAGTTAGATGGCACCAATTATGATACTTGGGCTTCGGATATCAAGCTTTGGCTTAAGGGACAGGATCACGTTGCTCACCTTACCCAGACAGCTGCTTCCGTTGATGAGAAGGATCATCCTCGTTGGTTGAAAATTGACGCTCAAATTTGTAGTGTCCTTAAGTCGACCATTCATCCCTCCCTAAAGCAAATTTTATGTGCCCATGAGACATGTGTCGGTGTATGGGAACAAGCCCGAGTGTTATACATCAATGATACTCAACGTCTCTATGGTGTGTGTCAAAATCTCCAGAATATCATCTCCCCACGACGCCTTGGTGGCTCCATGGCTGAGTATTTGGGCAAAGTTCATGGCCTCCTACATGACTTCAATGAACTTTTGCCTCCTGCTGACACTCCTGCCAAGGAACTAGAGCAACGCCAAACATTCTTTATGTTGATGGCATTGTATGGGCTTCCTGATGAGTACTCTTCCATTCGTGATCAGATTTTGGGATCTCCGACCGTGCCTACCTTGAACTCGACTTGGTCCACTCTGTTGCGTGTGCCTTGCAAGTTTCCCCCTGACATACCTTCTTCAGCTCCCACTGGCGACTCCTCTGCTTTGGTTTCTCAACGTGATGATCGTCAGCGTTCTCGCAAACCGGGCAAAAGTCGTCCCAAGTGTGATCACTGTCACAAACTGGGCCACACAATTGACCGTTGCTATGTCTTACATGGTCGTTCCCCTCGCCTACTACTGCTGTTGCCCACATTGCCTCTCCTGTCTCTACTGCATCTGGTGCTACCCCCTCTGATAGTTCTGGCTCTGGGCCCCCAGCTCTCTTCAATGACTTCCTTAAATGGTATGAAGAACGTCAAGCTTCCAATTCCACTGCTTCTGTTGCGCACACAGGCCCTTCGTTTGTTGGTCTCACTCACTCCACCTCTCTTGGCCCTTGGGTCCTAGATTCTGGTGCTACCGATCATATTTCTGGTAATCGGTCTCTTTTCTCATCTCTTTCTACCTCTACTTATTTACCCTCTATCACTATGGCTAATGGTTCTCGTGCCACATCTCATGGTGTTGGTACTGTCCATCTTTCTCCTTCTCTCTCCATTGACAATGTCCTTTGTCCCAGAGTCTCCCTTTAATTTATTATCCCTTAGTCGTCTTACTCGTTCTCTTGATTGCCTTATTTCTTTTACCAAAGATTCTGTTTTCTTACAGGACTGGAGTTCGGGACGGATGATTGGCACCGGATGTGAGTCTCATGGCCTTTATCACCTACGCACCTCTGCTCCTGTTGGTTTGGTGGCGGATTCCCCTTCCCTCATCCATGCTCAATTAGGTCATCCTAGCCTTGCCAAACTTCAACATCTTGTACCACGTCTGTCTAAGTTGTCTCATTTATCGTGTGAGTCGTGTCAGTTAGGCAAACATAGTCGTAGTTCCTTTTCTTCGAGTGTCCACAACCGAGCATCGTCTCCTTTTGCTTTAGTTCATTCTGATATTTGGGGGCCGAGTTGGGTCCCGTCCACTTTAGGATTTCAGTATTTTGTCACTTTTATTGATGATTACTCTCGATGTACTTGGCTATTTTTAATGAAATCTCGTTCCGAATTATTTTCCATATTTCAATCTTTTTATAATGAAATTCAAACTCAATTTGGTGTTTCTATTCGTACTTTTCGTAGTGATAATGCTCGTGAATACCTCTCTCACTCCTTTAAAGCCTTCATGGCTTCCCATGGCATTCTTCATCAGACTTCTTGTGCATATACCCCTCAACAAAATGGGGTGGCTGAGCGCAAAAAATAGACACCTAATTGAGACCACTCGCACCCTCTTACTTCATGGTCACGTTCCTCAACCTTTTTGGGGCGATGCTGTTCTCACTGCTTGCTATCTCATCAATCGAATGCCATCTTCTGTCCTCAACAACCAAATACCTCACTCTATTTTATTTCCCACTCAACCTCTCCACCCTCTACCTCCTCGCGTCTTTGGATCTACGTGTTTTGTCCATAATCACAGTCCTGGTCTTGACAAACTCTCCGCTCGATCTCATAAATGTGTCTTTTTAGGGTATCCTAGGTCTCAAAAAAGGTATAAATGTTTCTCACCCTCCCTTCGTCGCTACTTAATTTCAGCTGATGTCACCTTTCTTGAGTCTTCTCTCTACTTTTCATCTACTTCCTCTTCTCCTACACCTGTCCTTGCCCCTTCACCCTTACCTCTTGTCTTTGATACTCCTCCTGTGTCTGATGTGTCACCCGACCCACCACCTCAGCCTCCACTTCAAGTTTATCATCGTCGACAATGCTCCAGCCTTCCCATTGGACCCCCACCCGACTCTACTTCGGTGCCACCTCCTTCGTCTCCTCCGGCCCAACCACTTGAGTCTGACCTCCCTATTGCCCTTCGGAAAGGTAATCGTTCTACTCGTAATCCTTCCCCTCATTATATTACTCTGAGTTATCACCGATTATCCCCCTCCCAATATACTTGTCTCTCTTCTCTTTCCTCTGTGTCTATTCCTAAAAATGTAGGTGATGCCTTGGCCCACCCTGGTTGGAGACAAGTCATGCTTGATGAACTGTGTGCTCTTCAGAACAATGGTACTTGGGATCTTGTTTCTTTGCCTCCTGGGAAGTCTGTGGTTGGATGTCGATAGATCTTCACAGTCAAGGTTGGTCCTGATGACACCATTGATCGACTCAAAGCTCGTTTGGTCGCCAAAGGTTATACTCAAATTTTTGGATTAGACTATGGTGACACTTTCTCTCCTGTTGCCAAAATGACCTCTGTCAGATTATTCTTAGCCATGGCTGCTCTTCGCCGTTGGCCTCTCTATCAACTGGATGTTAAAAATGCCTTTCTTCATGGGGATTTGCTTGAGGAAATTTATATGGAGCAACCTCCTGGGTTTGTTGCTCAGGGGGAGTCTTCCGGTTTAGTATGTCGTCTCCGCAAATCACTTTATGATCTTAAGCAGTCTCCAAGGGCATGGTTTGGTAGATTCAGTACTGTAGTCCAACAGTTTGGGATGACTCGAAGCGAAGCTGATCATTCTGTCTTTTATCGACATTCCACTGCTGGGTGCATCTACTTGATAGTGTATGTTGATGATATTGTTCTTACTGGTAGTGATCATCATGGCATTTCTCAGATAAAACAACATCGTTGCCATCACTTTCAGACAAAAGACCTTGGTAAACTTAGGTATTTCTTGGGGATTGAGGTAGCGCAATCTACAAATGGAATTGTAATATCTCAAAGAAAGTATGCATTGGATATTTTAGAGGAAACTGGGCTAATGAATTCCAAGCCCGTTGATACACCTATGGATCCTAATGCTAAACTTCTACCTAGTCAGGGGGAGCCTTTCTCAGATCTTGAGAGGTACAGAAGACTGGTTGGGAAATTGAATTATCTTACGGTAACTCGTTCTGACATCTCTTTTGCGGTTAGTGTGGTGAGTCAATTTCTCAATTCTCCATGTGCAGGACATTGGAATGCAGTCATCCGCATTCTGAAGTATATCAAAGGTGCTCCAGGAAAAAGGTTTATTATATGGCTACAACAATCATACCCAAGTTGTGGGATACTCAGATGCAGATTGGGCAGGCTCTCCCTCTGACAGGAGATCCACCTCAGAAGCAGAATGTAGTGGCAAGATCTAGTGCAGAAGCAGAATGTAGTGGCAAGATCTAGTGCAGAAGCAGAATACCGTGCTATGGCCTCTGCTACGTGTGAGCTCATTTGGCTCAAACAGTTGCTTAAAGAACTGAGATTTGGCGAAGTTACACAGATGACTCTCATATGTGATAACCAAGCTGCCCTTCATATTGCCTCAAATCCAGTATTTCACGAGAGGACCAAACACATTGAAATAGATTGTCACTTCATTCGTGAGAAGATTTTATCTGGGGACATTACTACTCAGTTTGTTAACTCTACTGATCAGTTGGCAGATGTCTTCACCAAATCATTATGGGGTCCTAGGATTGATTATATTTGTAACAAGCTTGGTGCATATGATCTATATACACCAGCTTGAGGGGGAGTGTTAGATATAGTTTTATCTTATAGTTTTTTATCTTATGGGCCTAGGCCCACTGCTTTGTATTTAAACACATCTTTTGCTTTGCAATACACAAGGAATATGTTCTCTCCATTCACCATTACTCTCAACAGACAGCATGCCATGAAGTTGAGTAAATTACATCCTCTCCTAAGAGATGCTTAAAATATATTACTCTCCCCTCTATTTGAAAAATTACAATTCCCTCCCCAAACAGGCAGTTTTTTTCTGCAACTCAACATCGTTAACAGCTAGTTTGAATCCCTATAGTGTCAACAACTGTCAGGCTGCTCCTAAGGTGTTTTTTTCCAACACCAATGTGAATGTATCATCAGGCTGGTATCCTGATTCAAGAGCCTCACATCATGTGACCCCTGAACAGTTCAACTTCAAGCAATCCTCCCCTTATGAAGGACTAGATCAGTTGCTTGTTAATAATGGACAATGACTTTCTATAGCTTCTTTATGTTCAAATTAGTTTCCTCTACCTTTACCTAAAATTCAACTTGTCTTTCATAATTTGTTACATGTCCCTAACGTCACTAAAAGTCTTGTTAGTATAAATTTGCTAAATATAACAATGTATTTTTCAAGTTTCACCCTAAATTTATCTTGAGAAATGTCAGGGCACCAATGAAGTCCTTCTTCAAGTTGAACTTGGTTAAGATGGACTTTATAAATTCACAAATATTCAGATTCCTCATAAACAATGTAGCTTCCCTGATGTAAATGTTGTTCCAAATGTTTGGCATTGCAGATTAGGTCATCCTAATAGAGATAGACTTCGCATGTATTGCAAAATTATCACGTATCCAATTTCAATAAATGAGTTAGATTTTTGTTCCTCTTGCTATCTTGGTAAATCACATTGTTTACATTCAAGTATCTCTTTAACTAAATATATTGCTCCTTTGAATTTGATAATAAAGTTATCTTTGGGGATCTTCCCCATTTATATCCTTTGGTGGTTATAGTTATTATATAACTTTCCTAGATGCATTTTTCAAATATACTTGGTTGTTCCCTCTAAAAACCAAATCTAAAGCACTGAAAACTTCCCTGCAATTTAAAAGCATTGCTAAATTACAGTTTAATTGCAAGATAAAGGTCCTACAAATAGATTGGGGGGAGAGTTTAGACCCTTTTCTAATATGCTTCAACTATTTTGTATTTTACACAGAACTATATGCCCACATACACACCACAAGAATGGGGTTGTAGAGAGAAAGCTCAGACAAATAGTGGAACTAGGGCTCACTCTCCTAGCTCATGCTTCCCTCCCTCTTGAAATTTTGGGATCACGCCTTTTCCACAGCAACTTATCTCATTAACTGCTTCTCTCAACTTTGCCATACCACATGTTAGACTGTTTAATACCAAACCAGATTAAAATTAAATCTAAGTATTTGGCTGCACCTGTTTTCCCTTGTTGAGGTCATTCAACCAGTATAAAATGGAATATAGATCTCAAGAGTGTGTATTTCTTGGATATGCATCATCTTACAAATGATAACCACTTGGAGCAAAATAATCTTTTCCAAGGATGTCATTGTCAACGAAATCAGGTTTCCTTATCCTGTGTTATTTCCCACCCAAACACCTTTACCACAGTCTTTCATTTCAGTACCTCCCATTACCATCTTGCCTTCCCCCCATACACCACAAACAAATTCCAACACCTCCTATTACCATCTTGCCTTCCCCACAAACTAGGCCTATATCCTGTATAGCTTTAGTTTTATTTTTCTGCTTTGAGATGTTTAGGCCCAGGCTCTTGTCAGAGACCTACTGTATTGTATCTTTTCCTCATTTTGTTTGATTCTGTTAGAATTCAGTTATAATTGAATTATGTAATCACTTCCTATAAATAAATACTTGTTATCAAGTATTGTAATACATATAAGAAATATATTAGCTTCTTCTAAAAGCTTTCTCTCTCTCTCTCTCTGTTAGAATTCTAATAACCATTAGGTTTCTGCAATAATCATTCAAGAATCTCTTCCAATTTCTGGAGGTTATTCTTGCTTGCATATCTCAATCCCCCCAATACTATTGTCAATCTTCTTCTAATCATTTCATCAACATTTCAAAGGCTATTTCCACATCCAACAGGCGTGCTTCCACTCTTTAGTGAACCATGAGAGACTCCCAACATTTGGGAGCTCCTATAATCAAGGTTGTCAATCTCGAGAGTTTACATAATCTCGTGGAGGCTCTGTAAACTTGTATCGTAAACTCGCAAGAGTTTACTTAATATAAAAAATATGTTAAAAATACTTAGAAATAACATAATAACTACCATTCAACTTCATATTAAAGCAAAATAATAAATTGTAATGATAAAGTAGCAAAGTTTAGTAGCAATTTCACATAAGACACAACTCACAAGTTCTTAAAAATAAAATGACTAGTTGAATTTGATTCAGTCCCAAACATGATAAAGAACAAAGAAAAATGGGACTGGATAAAAAATATATTAGATAGAGAATAAAAAAGGGGAAAGAACACAGCTAAGCTAAGACCAAGAAGAACCTTTGTGTTGGTGGTTGATGCGACTCGCAAAAGAGCACGAATGCAACTCAGACAAAACGTCCGTGTAGAGAACGACGAGTGCGACTGCGACTCTCGAAGATCGACATGCGGAGGAGGAGAAGCGACGTGGCACAGATCCGAACGATGCACGAAGGAGCAGTGACGTGAATGAGAAAGACGCGCAGAGGAGAAGACAACGCGCAAAGGAGAGAAGAAAAGAATGAACGACGGGGGTAAGAAACCCTTAATGAATCGTGTATTTTGGGGTTTGGTAAACTCACGAATCTCATAGTAAACTCACGATTTCATACGAGATTACCCAAGTTTGCTCGAGTTTACTCAAAAACGAGTATTACCTCCGAGTTATCCCGTTTTGCTTCAGTAAACTCGTAATCTCGGACGATATTACGAGTTGTAACTCGAGATTGACAACCATGCCTATAATGATGAAAGTGAAACAAGTAAAGAATAGGATTTTATTGCAATTCTCTCTTGTTCGAGGATCTAAATTTTGATCCTATAGACAAAGTTCTGATGAGAATTCAAGTAGAAGTGTCTCTTCACTCATTTGCACCCCCCCCCCCCCCTCTTCTCGTAATCTGATATATCATGAACTCTCCATCTCCTTTCCATGCTCTTATTTCCCTCCTTTTCCCAACTACTACAATTGTAGGTCCCATTTCCCCTCCTTATACCAACTCATTCATTTAGAGTTTAATAAATACTTGACTACACTAATAGAAACTATCTCTGGCTTTATTCTTCTTTCTTTACCTCTATTTCACCCAAATACACTTAAGAGGGGGGTTTACTAACAATCATCACTCTAATTCAATTATATTTAAATGGACTAAAGTATAGCAAATTTTAATCTCTTAAGCAAGAGGAATGTTATTTATAAAAAAAAAATAGTTGGGTGGAGGGGCAGTGTAATTATGCATTTCTCAAAGGAGTGTAATTTACCTCAAGAATTTTAATTAAGTATCCTGAATATATATTTATAGAGATCAGATGGTACTTACCGCATCTTCTCCAGATATCACACGTTCTTTTTCAGTTCCTGCAGCCACAACTCCACCTTCAACAGCACCTGAGTTGCCTTCGCCATTTCTTTTATTTTTCTTCATCTTGAACTTGTAAGTTGGCAAAGCATTAATGGATTCAGAAGTTGCCCCTCTGTTTTGTGACATATCCTCTCTAACCCCAAGGATGGAAATTATACAAGGGAGACAACAGCAGATTGTTGAACAGAGAATGAAGGGCATAGCATAACCAATACAGCTAAATGCAAGAAACACTATACATAGCCTGCCAACAAAAATGAAGGACATGAAGTTTCAAAATTCTGAATAATCAGAAGATTAAATGTAAGAATGAATGGAAGTCTATACCTGTACAAGTTAGGAGCTTCCTCAGAAGATGAATGTCCCCCAAAGATCCATACATTTCCAACAACAAACCATACAGCAAAAAAGCAATCTAAAGATATTTTGAAGTATTCCACTAGTGTCTTCATTCTGTGGTGAAAGAATGAACAAGGGATTAGCAGCTTTATAACCATAAAACCATACAATAAAATTTTAAATCTTAATGAATAATAATAAACAGTGATATTGGAGTGAGTGGGGTCATGACAACAAGAACCACACAGGCAAAAGAATATTTAAATATTAAAATTCGATGTTTCCTTCATGTTTATACCAATTTTCAGAAGAAAAAAAAACCTTTAACTTCTTTCTTAACTATCACAGGTAAGACCAATCTCAAGAATTCTGTTCGCCAGTAATCAGTAATAGTATCACACCTTCAACTCAAATTGGATTAAAAACAGCTTACATTCTTTGAAAAAATAAAAGAGTGAAATGACTTGGTAGGCATTAAGTGAAAGTTGGCCACAGGTTTTTTTATTGAATATACCACTTGTTGTATTATGCAAGGAAATAGGATAGTCTTTATGGATGCTAAAATAAAATTTTCTATACGTGTGCATATGTCAGCGTGTATGTGTCTACCATAAAAATTTTGTTCTAAATGAATAAACATTAACTTAATATAACTCTAAAGACTAAAGCAACAATTTTGATACAATTTTATTCACCAGAATACACAATTAGTTGCAAAATTCAAACTTCTAATACACCAAAAACAGTGACACAATGCAAAACAATGTCAACAAGACCTTATTTTAATCAACAGTTGAAGGATGATTGAAACTTTAATATATGTTTTACACCAAACAGACAGAGATCATAGTGAGAGTCAAAGCAATAGTTCAAAGCAATCCATCGTTCTCATAGTTTGATTGGCTTGAAAGGGATGCAAGTCATGCAACACGAGAAAAAGACATGGAGGCACAGCAAGAACACTTAGTAATACCTTTTCTGGTTAAATAACCTTTGATCCTCATAGAATTTCAGATGAACAAAACTTAGATGCAGTACGTTAAGTGTTTTTAGTGTTGTTTTCCAGTCAAAATCATAGTTTAACCTCGGTAATCTTTATAATAAAGGTCTGCATTAAAGGTTAACATAGATTACCAAGGTAAAGCTCGAATTTTAATTGGAGATCAGCACCAAAAAACATTTAAGAAATTGTATCAAAGTTAAGTCCATTTTAGATTTCTAGTTTTAGTCCCTGTAAAAGAAAATTGCCCATTTTTAACCCCTTGTTTTAATCATCAATATTAGTCCCTGGGAGAGACTAAAAATGAGCAAAACAATTTACAAGTGTAAGAACCAGAAATTTGAAATTTTATAGGGATCAAAAAATTATTTAACTCTACTTTTTAATTGTTTTGGTTTTGTTACCAAAACAAGGGAAGGAAATAAAGTCCAAACTAGGCTTTCAGGATCAATATGTTCAAATTTCTTAATATATTCTACACTCATTTTTCAAATTTCTGTTTACAACCTAGGCTTTGAAACCAGTTTTCAAGAATGGTGAAGAGGGATGAGGAAATATTAAGCTCTGAGGAACTCACAATATAACTTTCATGAATTCACACTAAAGAAAAAGGGTTCCATTATAACATTGTAAAACAAATGACTGTAGTAACTAATTCACTACCTTCTATTCATCAATACTGAAGTTTGATTGCTTCGGGAGGACACAACAGCAGCCTGACCATCTTCGCCACCACCAGTTCTGGAACTGAAAAGAAGTGTCCCTGAAGGATCATTAATCCGAGGAGAAGTTTGCCGTGATTGAGATGAATCTTGCTCTCGCATATGGTTATGATGATAATACCGCCAATATAGCAAAGGGAGGGTAGCAGCACATCCAGAAGCATAACCAATGATCCATTGAAACAATGGTGTACGCGGATGCTCATGCCTTGACAAGGACAAAACAACGATAGATGCAACTATCTGGCTCACTAAGAGGACCAGCTCAATAGATATCCATAACCCCGAATGCACAGGACTCCTATTCCGCCGAGTATCCCCACGTCTTATGAACGAGGAATTCCTACTATTTGATCCATTAGATACACTAGTAGCTAAAATCGAAGGCTGAGAAAGAGGCATCCTTGCACCGCTCATTCTTTCTTCATGCTGCATTGCATCTCCACCATTAGAATGTCTATCAAGATATGAGGCAGACGATGTGGAAGCATCGGCACTCCCAGCTATTTCTATAACATGCTGACTGCCGTTTAAGCTCCCAGGCCGCTCCATCAGCAACGGCAAACGGCTAAGCGTCGTTCAAACCTTCAAGACACAGTTCTTGTGAGACAACAATAACATCCATACAACTCCACCAACAACAAAAATTACTACCAAGAAACCATAGATTAAGCCAGAAAAAACACACGCATTAATACACAACCTTTAAATACAATATCACTGAAAACAAACTCTTCTTGCACCAGCAAAACCAGGATGCTGCAAAATCAGCTCCAAAATCATACACAGTTCCCATCTTTCACTAATATTGATATTTATTAATTAAGATTTAAGAATTTAGATTTTAAACAACCTTGTTAAAAAATAATGCATACAGTTGCGTGCAAAGCGAGAAAGGAACATTCACCTAACCTAATTCCCGCAAGTGACTTAATCACACACGAAAAAACACCGATTAGAACCTGCAGAACAAGAAAATAACAAAAAGGATCGTTTCAAGGCGAGGAAATTGAAAACCTACGCAATTGAATTGGCGTGTTTGTGCAAGGAAACGACGGTGCGCGCGTGGTTCTCTGGAATTGAGCGATGAGGAAAAGGAAGGTAGGAGCGAAAGGGAGTACCTGAGAGAGTGAGGAAAGAAAGCGTGCTTCACTCTGCGAAGGAATCGGCGATTAAAAGAAGCGAAACGGAAGCGTTGACTCGAAGAATCGCGAGGCAAAGCGAGGCGCGACGAAAACGACAACGCGGAATGAGATGGAGAAACGCATCGGGAGTGAGGGAAGGAGCGAAAGAAACGACAGAGGAAAGGGAAACGGCGTCGTATGGGGTTTGGGGGATTGTGACGGAGGGAAAGAGGAACGGGGTCGCAATCACACAAAGGCTGTCATGCACACTTCCGTTGCTTCCTTGCGGTGTTACTTCGCAGTATCTTCTTTTCCTCTTTATTACTATTTTTTTTTTTCCTTCTTGGAAAATGGTGACGGGGAAAGGCATAAAAGTAAGAACTATTTAGTTAATTTATTAAATTAAATTAATATAGAGTATTATAAATACTTGGGGACAATTTTTGCACTGGTAGTAGTTTTTATCGTATTCGAATATCGACTCTAATAAGATTGCAAAATTGGAAAATATTTATTGAGTCGATAAAAAAATATATCATATATACTAAATTCATTCGTTATATAAAAATCAAAATGTTAATATATATATATATATATAGATATATATATATTAAATTTCTTTTCTCTTCATTTAAACTCGTTTTTAACATTTTTTTAATTTAAATTTTAGAAAACTTGTTAAAAACATGATACATGCATTTGCTTGCAAAGAGAGTAAAGAACATTACCTAGCCTAAATACAATGATTTGAGATTTTAAAATATACAATGATTTTAGATTTTAAAATGACATGATTAATTGAAAAATTGTAAAACCTAATATAAAATTTTGTTTCGATTATTTGCAGAAGTTACATTTTGTAATTTTTATTATGTTTGTGACTCTTTTAGTCTCAACATTAGTTGGATTGCAAAGTTTTCATGAATTTAAAGTGACAAGTTTTATGTTTTTGAATCTTAAAAGTGTTTGTATTCTTTCTAACTTCATTACATTTTAGGATTCATTGAAAAGTGTTTAAAAATTTTGTTCATACATCAGTGGTGCAATCCTATCCTTTAAGGAACTATTTGAAAGGAATGAGTGTCTTTGAGATTCTAAAGGAATGGGCTAGGAAGCTATTAAAGCATATTTCTTTCTTTTATATGTATTATTTTGAGTATATTTTGATAGCTAGAAGATTGGAGGAAGATTTAAAATAACTTGAAGATCCAAAGACTCAAGCTTCTTCTTAAAGGCTTGGATAATGTACCTAGTCTTTCTTGTGGTACCTGGTTCTTCTTTCTTCCTTTTTCCTTCTTCCTTATGGCTTCTTAATTTTGTATTTGTACAATTGTTTTGTGTGTTTGCATTTCATATTTTTGACCTTGTATTTTTAGGTCAAGTTGTATAGGAACTTATTTCTATGTAATTCTCTATTTAGGGGTGTAATTAGTATTTTGGGAAGGGTGTAATTAGAAAATAAATTTTGGACATATTGGACTTAAATGACCCATGAGAGCATCTCTTGGATGCATAGCCTTTGAAGTTAAACATCCATTCATGTGGGAGACCAAGTGGTAGACATCCACTTGTGTGGGAGACAAGTGGTTAGATGTCAACATCAAAGGGAGATGAGATGTCTTATGGTTCATTCAAGGCTCTAACAAATCACATGACCTTGTCTAGTCACACCTTTGGCACCTTGCCATGTGACATGCTCCCGTTGGTTCTTTGAATCTTAGGATAGTGACGTTTTTTAGGAGGAAAATAATGTAACTAGAGTTAATTAGTTTTAGTACAAGTTAACCTAATATTGGTTACATTTAATTATGATTAGTCTAACTTGCATCATAAGCTATAAAACTCTATATATACCTTTCTCCTCCTATATACACACACTTCTGAGCATTTGAGAAATAAAATTTAGATTTCTCTTCCAAAATTCTAGTTCTCTCGGAGAAATTTTCTCCTTGCTTATCTTCACTTGAAGTGACACATACCTCCTCCTTCCTCCTCCATACTTCTTTTGAGTTTTAACATCCATGGAAGAAGATTCAACACACATTGAGGCTAGTTGAAGAGAAGTATCAACCATCTCCAAGCTAGTTTCATCAATTAGTGCTTGATTTTATTCATTTGTTTACTTTTGGGGTTCACAATTAAGTTTTTTTTTTCCTTTTTTTTGAGAGTGAAAAAGTCTAAGTGTAGTGAAATTTAATAGAACATTTTTAGGCAATAAATTGTAATTTATATTGGAATTAGTTGACATATAATTATGTTTAATATTGATTTGATGGATGAGTTATGGATCAGTGAGCCTAAATAGGCTTAACCATTAATCTTTGTTACTTTTTAGATTCTTGCTCATTCGTGACATTGTTATCTTGTGATAGGCATAGTTGGAACTATAAAACTCGTATTCGGACAATTTTGGAGTCTTTGAAAAGTTAAGACAAAGTGCTAAAATTTTGTGTCTTGCAAGATTAGGTCAATTTTCACTATTTTAGGATCAAAATCATGCTTAAAATCACAACCTATGCACCTCACTGAAGTTGGGCTAACTCTCTCATTTGGAGCCCAATTTAGGTATTGATTCCTTGTTGGAAGGTTATTTAGTGGGCCTTCATTTGAATTAAAAAAAACCCAACAAACTAGTTAGATCACCCATGCAATAAATATACATTGAGAGACTTGTATAACACACTTTTGGTCATTTTGAGAAATTCGGCCTTTAAACTTTCTTATTCTCTCTCTCACACACTTTCTCTTTCTCTTTATTTATTCTTGGACATTTCTATTTTTGTTTCTCTGTTCTTTAATCTTGATCAACATCAAAGGCTAAACTCTTGGTCAATTCTATTGACATACATGTAAGACCTCATTTTTCATAAAATATAATATAAGTATTTTATTAATAATTTTGATATTTTTATTTTATTAATAAGAGTTGTTTAATATTTATTTAATTATTTAATATATTTTAGAATATAATATAAAGTTTTTTTATTTAAGGTTTTCTTTAAATGGTTTATTTAATTAATTGAGGGGAAAAGAATTTGAAACTATAGTTAATTATTTTAACTATGAAGTTAAAGGGAGGTTAAGGTTTTAAAAAGAAGGGTTTTTGATAAGTTTTTATGCTTTCTTATTTTTTATGCATGTATTCACACTTTGGAGCTTGGAGAACAGGAGCAAGAAAGAAATTATCCTTAGGAATGTATGTTGGGTAGTGGGATTGATCCCCAATCTTGTCTCTATTATATGTTTATGTATGGGTTTTTTTCCCCTAAATGTGTCTTTCTCTTCTTTTGTTTCTACTTGTATCCTAATTGATGTAATTAGTATGAAGGTGTTGATAATTTTCAAGTTTGACTTGTGATTGTTTATCTTAGTGTTCCTATAGGTCATGTGAGAAACCCTAAGGGAATGTATTAGTGGTTGTACGAGAAGATGGCGTGAGTATATATCTATGTGTAAGTTATGTCTTTTAGAGGCATAACATAACCTATGGAGGGTTGTTACAAATTGGATTTGGGTTGGAGATGTTAGAGAATGGTGTAGGGAAGGTTAAAAACCCATAAAAAATGTAATTTCGCGTTTGGGACTGTTGTATCCCGCTTCAAGCGATCATTGTCTCGCTCTAAGTGAATTTATCTCACTTTAGGCGAATTCAGGCTTGCTCGAGTGAGGCCTAAAATAGAGTTTTGGGTGGTTCTCGCTTCAAGTGAGTTTTATCTCGTTTTGAGCAAGTTTTATCTTGCTCTGGGAAAGTTGACCTCGCTTAATGCTCATTTTAAGTGATCTAATCTCGGTTAATCGAAAGTTTGGCTCAATTAAGCAAGTAGATGGCTAAATTAGCTTTTGTGGTCTGTATGAAAGTTGTAGTCCTGGATTTTAGATTTTAAATACCGTTGAAATCACCTAAAAAGGAGGTCCAAAACTCAAGTTATGATCAAATTAGTGAGCAAAGGTCAAGCTATCAAATTTAGGCTAAAACGTTGCGGTTTTGTATTTTTTTGAAAATAGTAGATGACATAATTAACTCTTAAAGGTCAATATAGAAGTTGGAGATAATTGTCTTATATTTCTAATAAAATTAATCTTAACTAGATAGCATATATATAGCTCTTGTTAAAGAGTTTGAACCACGATATATTGTAAAAGATTAAGTTATGGAAATGTAGTATGTGAGTGTGCTATTGATATGTTAGTGAGCTATGCATGAGTTGTAGTGATGTGATCTCTTATGCCATTGATTGCTAATATTTAATTGATATAGTTGAATTGAAAATTGCTATATTGAGAATGGTTGATGATTTTATGATTTGAGATCAGTTGACAATGAATTAATGAGATCATGTGAAGTGTTATGCATAGAGTCTATTTGACATGCATTATGTGCATAAAAAGTGTTTTTTTTAGGGTACGATATGGAATACACTATTAGGGAAGGTCCCTTGTGTAAAAGCTTGGGTATCAACCTTGAGGATAATTTAGTTTGGAAGTCTTAATCATGCCCTCGTGAGCATGGAATGTATCTTTTGCATTTTAGCTATCCCAACCAAACCTTGATAATATGTCTTTCTAGTGGGAGTGCGTTAGAAGGTGTAACCCGACATGTATTCCTAGACTACTTTAGTGTATTTTGCTAACGACAATGCACCAGTGTGATATTTTTACTAGCACCACATGCATTTTAACATGTAGTTCGTGTCTATTGCATAATGCATTATAATTATATCTTTTGTTGTTTAAATGCCATGAATGAATCAAGTGTGATAATAGTGTATATTTGTGTGTGGTATATCTAATTTTATGTGTTATTTGTGTTTGGCTAGTCAATTTGTATTCCTACATTGTGAGGCACAGAGAGATATTTCTCACTCCCTTTCTTTTTGTTTTGTCTTCTTGTGGTTATTACTAGTGATCATCAATATGGTGTTGAGTATGTTTGTGATGAGGCCTAGTCTTCAATGTTGCGTTTTTCTCTAATAAGACACGTGACACCAGAGTTTAGTTAGGACTAGTTAGGATTTGATTCATGCTATTTATATTGAGTAGTTGATTTTAATTTCTTTGTAATTTTGTTATTTTCGTAAGTTAGTTTATTCAAAATGTGATTCTCTCTACCTATATGAATTTTGAGTTTATTTATTATATCGATGTTATTCATTTTATATTATTTATATGTTATGGCATGTGTGCCAGAGGGTGTCACAATAAAAATTAGTCTCACATCGTTAGACAAAAGGAAAAATAAGATTTTATAAAGCACACACATACTTAAGGGTGGCGAAATAGGCCAGCCCTACTCATTTTGTCCTGATCTGCTAATGGCCCGCCAAAAATGGGCCAGACTAAGCCAGTCTGCCAATGGAAAATGGTGAAGTTTAGTGGAAAACACACAGAAGGGGGGTTAAATGTGTGTGAACGAATGATTTTAAAAATGTTTTCGCAAAGGGACTTCTTTCTGTCTGAAAAATAATATTTCAAGCACTTAGAGACTGTGCAAGATTGGTTAAGAGAAACTCTGTGTCTGAAAATCTATCGTCTACTCGAAAATAGTTTCTTAAGTTAAACAAATACAATTTTGTCTAAATATCGTTTGGAAAATAAGTAGTAGACGAAGTTTTTTAGTGTGATATATCAATATAAATAAAACTGCGTTTGTAAAACAAATAAACAATGCATAGAATTTTATATTGGTTCACTCGTCCTGAGCTACGTCTAGTCTCTTTCAACTGAAGGGTTCCACTAATCACAACGGATTACAAGTATTCTTAACCACTTTTGGTTCGTCAACTTCACTCGTCGACGCTAGTATTCTTAAACTACTTCTAGTTCTCCGAGTATTCTCAACCACTCCTGGTTCGTCAACTTCATTTGTCGATGTTAGTATTCTTAAACCACTTCTGGTTCTCCAAGTATTATTTCCCTAGCCTCTTCAGGCTTTACAAACAATGGATGTTTTGAGTGTGTGTGCGACTCTCACAGAGAGGATAATATGGTTTCTACACTCGTTAATGTTTTCAACCTTAGTTTTACAAGGATATGTGTTTTAGAGTGTGTATATAACTCTTGCAGAGAGGATGGGGTAGTTTCTACACTCACTAAGATAAACTACCTTAGTTTTACACTGATGTTCAAATTTGAACAAGACAAGATGTAAGTTTGTTTTGATGCTTGCTTTTGCTTATTGTTCGTTGCTTCTCTTCTCTCCTTCTTCTCTTCTTAGGTCTTGATATTTATAGCCTTGTGATAAATCTACCCGTTGTTTGAACTTGAATGTGTCTGTTGAAGCGGAGCTTCCCATTGGTGCAAATAATCGTTCATTCATGGCTACACAAATCTTTTTCATTTAATGCGTTTGATCTTGCATTAAATGCTTGCTTGTTGAATCTGTGTTACGTAAAGTCCTTTGTGTAATTTGTTCCCTTTTATTTCTGGCTTCAATCATGACCTAGGTATGTTTGTCCTTTTTCCGTCATTGTAGTTGCGGAGGCATTGCCTTTTTCTAAAAAGTAGATGTACTTGCCCTGACACACGCAACTTTGACTTGTGGATTCGCGCTCTTCTATTTTTCTTCTTTCATATCACATTCTTGAAGACTTCGTGTACTCTTCTTATGAATGTGGAAAATATGTGATGTTCCTTGTTGTGAATAGTGGACTTTAGACGCTTTTCAACATTCTTTGTTTGCGTCTGGAATCAGAGTCTCCGTCTAAGAGTTAGACTTTGACTTTTTCATCTCGTTTGATCAGTCGTGAAGATGGATGACTTTTATTCCATCTGGAATATTTCTTCGTCTTGTGTTATCCAACGACTGATACTTGTTTTGTTGACCTTTATGTAGTTGACCATTAGGCTTCATCTGATGTTTATTTGGTGTTAAGCCAACTTTGTCTTGGTCTAGTTTTTCTTTTCGTTTGATATTTGTTTTGGCCTTGCGTCTGATTTCTTATGTTATTCTCTGGGTTGTCCTTAACACATCTTCGCCTAATATTTGTTATCATCTAGCGCTTATTTGGCTTAGTTTGTTTGATCCTTGTTTTATTTTTTCTTGTTTCTTATATTTATCTGAAACACTAACACATAGATTAGTCATAAAAATGTGTATTATATTTGTCATGTTCAAAACCTCGCTGGGAATTGCTTTGTCTGACTCAACAAATGGGTTGGGAATGTTAATCCCAGTTTACAAGAATCTAGAAGAGGGGTTGGATAGATTTTATCTTAAGATGACTCACTTTTTCGACAATTCTTGATAAAAACCTATCAAGACATATAAAATACAACCTTTACTCAATTTGAATTCACACTAAACAAAAGATTACAAGGTTTATTACCAACATATCAAAATATCAACGTTAATACAATGAAACAATCACTTGTAACCAAGGTTGATTTTGTATTACCAACGTATCAAATGATCAAAGTTGGTACTGCAATTGAAATTTCATATCTCAGAAATCTTTATATTCTTTAAACAAGAAATTAGCAAGATTCTTTAAAGATAAGGGTAAGAAGATATAGAACATAGAAATTTATACTGGTTTAGCCATTCACTTGGCCTACATCCAGATTTCCCTGATTTAGCACCCCACTAAATCAAAGATCATTCACTATAATATTGTTTACAAACACCTTGCACACACAATATTACAAGAATTCAAACAAACATCAATCTTGACACCCCAAGATTGAAAACATACAAAATTTCTGTTCCCCACAGGAATTACTTGAGAAACCCTACTCAAGATTTCAAAATCTCTTATTGAGACACCCTATCTCAACAACAGCAAATTACAAACTTAGAACAAAACTAAATAGAAATTAGTTCATTTACACCAAAATCAAAACCAAAGTATAAACTTACAAATTACTAATAATCTAAATTTTCTAATAGTCCACAAAACAAGTCCAAACACAATTAATCAACTTTGACTTTCTATTTCAAGAACATTAGAAGCTCCCTTGGAAGAAGTTGTCTCTACTTTTTCATCTTGGTCATCTTCATCCTCATCTTGTACATCAAAATAAATTAAACATAAAAAAATTTAAAGTAAGGATGTTGAAATGAATATCAAAATTATATAAATAATTACATTTAAAAATTAAAATTGGATTAAATGAATTAGCCTAATTAAAACCATTCTTCCAACTAGAAACACAAATAATTGTTTCTACATTTTCAGGCAAGAGATGGTTTCTATACTTGTTAAGGATACGAGAACCAGTACTAAATGCAGATTCAAATGCAACTGTGGTAATAGGGATGCTTAACAAGTCCCTAGCCATTAAGGAGGGATCCAGAAAACATTGACTATTATTCTTCCACCATTGTAGTATATCCAACTTCGTAAAATCAAGATCTAAAGTGGGTTCATCTAAATATATATATCAAGCTGAGTCCTTCCAAATTTATTAGCAACTTGAAGCTTGCGCATTTTTAATTCCTTATATGATAAGAAAAAAAAAGTTTGAAATATACATAATATTTACATGAAGGAAATCATGATTTCAAAAAATTAAAGTAAACAAATTACATCAAAAAGGCTTGGTTTGCTATTGAAGGAAGATGAAGGAACATCCTTACGCTTTAGATTTTAAACATTTAATTTAGAACCTTGGCTAGAATAATGGAAGAAAAACATGTAAACTTTTTCCTTGACTTTCTCCAATTTTATTTCCCAAGTAAGTGAATCAATTCTTTCATAGCAATAACCCAATGTTTCCAACTTCATCCTTGGGTCTAAAATTGCACCAAATGCAAGCACAACACTATACTCATCCCAATAATTTTCAAATTTCTCCATCATGAATCCAGCCATATCTCTTACAATGTTATCTTCATATGTTACACTTCCCATTAAAAGGCATTGGATTTTCCAAACTTGTAAAAAATACAAGTTGGAAGTTGGATAACTTGTGCCAGAAATTAATGTTGTAATTTCATAAAATGGTTGCAAGAATTTACAAGTCTTTGTTGCTCTTTCCCATTCTTCATCTGAAGGACAATATTTGTAATTTTCATCAAAAAAAATGTAGACTTCCAGAAACACGTTGATATTTAAGAGCACTTCGAAGCATCAAAAAAGTTGAATTCCATCTTGTAGGAACATCTAGACACAACCCACTTGATGAATTAATGCCACTGAATTTTTGAAGACATTGTTTGAATTTGATCATTCTACTCTCTGAACCCCTTACATATTTGATGCTATTTCTAATTTGATCCAAAGTGCCATCAAGTACCTTTAATCCTTCTTGAACAATCAAATTTAAAACATGAGCACAACAACGCACATGAAAAAATTCACCATCACATATCAACCTTTTTTGCAAAACAATTTTTTTTAATGTCTGTTGCCGAACATTATTAGCAGAAGCATTATCCAAAGTGATAGAGAAATTTTTTCTCTCCATTCCCCAATCTTCTAAAAAGTTCCGAATCTTTTTAGATAACTCAAAACCAGTGTGAGGGGGAGGCATATGATGAAAGTTAAGAATCTTGTTATTTAACTTCCAATTTAGATCAACATAATGAGCAATTAAACTAAAGAAACCCACAGTATTACAAGATGTTCATAAATTAGAAGTTAAACAAATCTTATTAGGAATGGTAGCCAACTCACTTTTAAGTCTTGCCTTGTCTCTAATAAAAATTCTCCGCATATCAACCTTAGAAGTATTTCTAGAAAATGTATTTGCATAGGATTCAAATAAGCTATCAAAGCCCTAAACTCAGGATTCTTAATAAAATTGAAGGGCAAACCACGCCTCATCATTAGATGACAATATAACTCACAAAAAACCATTTGATCTATCTTTCTTGATTTCAACTTTCCTTGCATGTCTAAGATCATTTGACTCACATCTTTAGATTTACCTTTCTCACATTTGGGAATATGACGATTTAAATGAAAAGTCCCATATGTTTTGCCACCAACTACATAAGTTTTGCCACAACCATTACACTTTGCCCTTTCTTTTCCATCATCACCCTTTCCCATCCTAGTAAAAAATTTCCAATAATCTGATGTTGTGGACTTGACCCTTTTCTTATCATGTTGAACATCAATAGATTCAAAATCTTTTTCAACATCCTCTACCTCAATTTCATTATCACAAACAGTAATAGGTTTACTAATTGACTCGTCCATTTCAGTTTCCAAATCTAAATACCCCTGTTAAAGTTATTCAACACACACTACTAAGTACTAATCAACACAACTAAAAATAGATCTCACAAATATCATAAAAATAATAAGTATACCGTATGGTGGCCGACTCGCCCGAATACCCGAGACCATTACTTATGCCGAGTACCCGAACCCGCCGACCACCCCCAGATAGGGGCGAAACGTGTCGGCGGGGTTAGCCGAGTATGTCGGCATCATCAAGATGGTTACGGAGAGATTAATTAACATAATGCATAGGATTAGACCCCTAATTTTCCGGGGCCCAGTCCCTAATTGCGGCCCAATAAGAACTACTATAAATAGGACCCCAACGAGGTATGTAATTAATTATGAACTACCGCATTTATTACGTCAAGCACTAACTTGAGCATCGGAGTGTCTTTGCAGGCACACCCACCCCTGACTTCGGACTACCCGGATAGGAACGAGAAGACCGAGACCCAGGATCAGACTCACTACTACAAGGATAATTAGAGTGTGTATCCTAGTACAGGAACATTTGGCGCCCACCGTGGGGCCGAAGAGACGTTTTCAGCCCCTTAAAACTCTATAGCTGAGACCGAGACATGGTAACAACACGCAAAGGACAATCGACAACGACTCACCCGATTCCTAACCCCGAAAGCAATCCCGTCATGGCCAACCAAGAGCGCTACCCGTACGGGATGCCTCAGACCCAACCGGAACCTGTGATACATCAAGTTCAGCCGAACACCAATCAAACTCAACAGAACTTTCAAGACGACTTGCGAGCAATTCGCGAGGAAATGGCGGCCATCCAAAGGCAAAGAGAAGCCGACGCCCGAGAGCTGGCCGAGCTACGTCGGCAAAATGCCGAGCTCCGGAACCTGAACCAAACATACGTGCCGTCCACTCCCACACTCACGGAAGAGTCCGCCTATCACTCCGCAATAGACCAGGTCACCCGAACTCCGGTCACATCTTTAATAGCCAACAGGGCCGACACCACCGTTCACTCCCTAAGACATCCTTTTTCCAGAAGAATAATGGAGGCAACACTGCTAGACCATTGGAAGAGCATGCCGATCGAGAAGTACGACGGATCATCCGACCCAGAGGAGCACTTGAATGTTTTCTTGACTCAAGCAACTCTCTCCACTCAAGACGACTCGGCTTTGTGCCGAATATTCCCCACATCTCTGAAAGGAAGGGCCCTGGGTTGGTTCACAAGGCTACTGAGCTCTTCCATCGACTCATTCAACGAATTATCGTCCCAATTCACTCTCCAGTTCGTAACGAGCAAGTCGTACAGAACGACCTCGCTAGCCTTAGCGGGGGTTCGTTAGGAGAAGAAATAGAGTCTGAGGACTTTCATGGACCGGTTTAACAAGATCGCTATGGAAATCGGCGACCTCAACCCTGTCGTGGCAATGGACCGGCTGAGCATGGCACTCAGGCCCAGACCCTTCATAAATAGTTTGTGCAAAAAACCGCCGTTGGATATGAATGACCTCCGACGTCGAGCCGAAAAATACATGCAAATGGAGGAGTTGGCGGAGACCCGAAATCAGGCCAGGGCCGAGTAGGGTTATAGCCGAAAAGAGCCCGGACGAGAACCGGTGAGGAAGACCTACGCCGAGCCCCTAAATACTCGCCCCCCAAAAGGACCCCGCTATACAGTATATACTCCCCTCAATGCAAGCAGGGCCAAAGTAATGGAGCAGGCTCTTGCGTCAGAAATCCTCGTTATGCCGAAAAGAACGAACACGCCCCCTAGAGCCGACAAGGCGAAGAATTGCCGATTCCACCGAAACCGGGGGCACTCCACCGAAGAGTGTTCAGCATTGAAGGACAAGATCGAGGATCTCATCAAACAGGGTCACCTCAAAAGCTTTACCACCTCCCAAGACCACCAGTCAAGGGAAAGAGACCATCCTCGTGAAACTCGTCCACCGAGGGACCGCCGCCGATCCCGTTCGGCTGAACGCCGAGACCGATCACAGTGTCCCAGGGAGGACAATGACCGAACACGAAAGGTGATCAATACAATAGTCGGGGGCTTTGTCGGAGGCGGTTCCTCCTCTTCAGCACGAAAGCGACACTTCCGAGCTGTCCAATCAGTGAATAATGTGAACCAGCCGAGAATGCCAAAGATGCCACCCATCACTTTTACTGACCGAGATTTTTGTGGCGTCGACCCTGTACAAGACGACCACATGGTAATTTCGATCGAAATGCATAACTGCATCGTGAAGAAAATGTTGGTCGACCAGGGGAGCTCGGCCGACATCTTATATTGGAACACGTTCGTGCAACTAGGAATCCCAGAAGAAAACCTAGAACCATATCACGAACCGTTAGTAGGGTTTTCCGGTGAAAGAGTAATGACGAGGGGGTGCATCGACTTGTACACTCGCTTCGGTTTCGACAAAAAGTCTTCGCGAGAGATCAAAATCTGTTACATCGTTGTGCATGCAAACACATCCTACAATGTCCTGCTCGGCCGACCCTCCATCAACGCACTCCGAGCCATCGTCTCGACCCCTCATATGTGCATGAAGTTCCCGTCGAGAGATGGACAGGTAATAACCGTTCATGTCGACCAGAAGACAGCAAGAGAATGTTACCTCTCTAGCCTAAAGGTCCGTCCTGTATCCGATCCCCCGCCAACGTTGTCGGGCGTAAATGTAATAAGACAAATGACAGAGGGCTTAGATCTCGACACACGCCTGGGTGAGGAGGATCGAATCGAGCCGGCCGAAGACCTCGTCCCTTTCCAACTCGGGTGGACACCCGAACAGGTCACACACATAGGATCTCAGCTGAACGAAAACGATTCGAACCAGGTGAAGCGCACAGTTCAAGACAACAGAGACTTGTTTGCATGGAAAGCGTCGGATATGCCGGGGATCGACCCTAGTTTCCTATGTCACCGACTAGCCGTATGTCGAGACACTCGGCCAGTCGCACAGAAGAAAAGAAAAATGGGCGACGAGAAGAGAAAGGCAGCCGATGCCGAGGTGAAAAAATTGTTGCAAGCAAAGTTCATAAGGGAGGTCACTTACACGACTTGGCTAGCCAACGTGGTGTTAGTCAAAAAAGCCAATGGGAAATGGAGAATGTGCACCGACTATACCGACCTCAACAAGGCCTGCCCCAAGGATGCCTACCCACTCCCTTGTATCGACCGACTAGTCGACGGAGCGTCCGGAAGTTCAATCTTCAGCTTCTTGGATGCTTATTCCGGTTACAACCAAATAAGGATGCACTCGGCCGACGAGGAGAAGACAACGTTCATAACCGAGAGCGCCAACTTTTGTTATAAAGTGATGCCGTTTGGGTTGAAGAACGCCGGGGCGACCTACCAGAGGTTAATGGACAAGGTGTTTCAGGGTCAAATCGGCTGAAACATCGAAATCTACGTAGATGATATGGTGGTCAAGTCCAACTCTCTGGCCGAACATTTAACCTACTTAGCCGAAATCTTCGGTGAACTCCGCAAGCACAACATGAGACTCAACCCCGAAAAGTGCACCTTCGGGGTCAAAGGAGGCAAATTCCTAGGTTTCATGCTATCCGCGAGAGGCATAGAAGCGAACCGAGACAAATGACAGGCCGTGTTAGACATGCGAAGCCCGAGCAACCTCAAGGAGCTGCAGCGCCTCTCGGGACAATTGGTCGCCCTATCCCGATTCCTCCCACGGCTAGGCGACAAGATCAGTCCAATGACAAAACTCTTGCGAAAGGCTTCGGCCTTCTCATGGGATGAACAATGCGAAGCCGCCTTCGCAACATTGAAGACAACCCTGGCGACCCCGCCGACCCTCACCAAGCCTGATCCTCTAAGCCCGCTACTTGTGTACTTGGCCGTGTCCGAGGAGGCGATCAGTTCGGTTCTGGTGCAAGAAAAAGAAGGCACCCAAGCTCCTATATATTTTATCAGCCGACAATTGCAGGATTCTGAAACCTGATACCAATTGATAGAAAAGGTGGCGCTCAGTTTAGTACACGTCTCCCGACGCCTACGTCATTACTTCCAAAGCCACCGAGTTATCGTGCATATCGACTGTCCAATCGTTAAGGTACTAAGCAAACCTGAACTCGTTGGGAGAATGATGGCCTGGTCAATGGAACTCTCGCAATTTGACATTACCTTTAAGCCGAGGGGACCGATCAAGGCCCAATGCTTGGCCGACTTCATAAACGAACTGCACCCTCACGGCCAATTTGAACAACCGTGGTGGACCCTCCATGTAGACGGATCCTCAAACAACCAAGGGAGCGGGGCAGGGGTAATCTTAGAAGGACCGAGAGGGATAACTTTAGAGCAATCTTTGCGCTTCCGGTTCAAAGCTTCAAATAACCAAGCCGAGTACGAAGCTCTATTGGCTGGATTGAGGTTGGCCGAGGACATGGGTGCATCAAGAATCAAGTGCCGCACCGATTCCAAAGTGGTGGCCGAGCAGGTGGGCGGAAATTTAGAAGTAAAAGACCACAGCATGATGAGATACTATCATGCCTATCAAAAACTGAAGGCGAATTTCCAGGAGGTGTCAGTCGAACACATCCCCCGCGAAGATAATACCCGGGCCGACCAGTTGGCTAGGTTGGCCGCAACCAAGAAGCCGAGCCACTTGAGAACGATCATTCAACAAGAGATCGACCACCCCAACATTGAAGCCGAGATGGTAGCAAATGTTTACGCTAAACTAGTCGATTGCGACGATCCCCCCGATTGGCGGGATGAACTGAAGGCATACCTCACCGGCGGAATTGCACCCACCGAACCGACCGAGGCCAAGCGGGTGAGAACTCAAGCCAGTAGATACGTCATCATTGCCGGCCAATTGTATAAACATGGCTTCTCTACCCCCTTGCTTAAATGCCTAAGCCCCTCCGAGGCTGACTACGTGATGAGAGAAGTACATGAGGGCATTTGCGGAATGCATTCAGGAGCTAGAACGACAGTATCCAAACTCTTGCGAGCCGGATATTATTGGCCGACCATAAACTCTGACTGCGCTATGTTCATAAAGAAGTGCCAGCCGTGTCTAAAGCATGGCAATTTGATTCATCAACCGGCTGAGCAATTACATTGCATTCCCCTGGCATGGCCGTTCGCCACTTGGGGTGCCGATATACTCGGACCTTTCCCAGTCGCCAAGGGCCAATGCAAATTTCTCATTGTTGCCGTCGACCTGTTCACCAAATGGATCGAAGCCGAGCCCTTGGCGTGTATCTCGGCTCATCAAGTCCAAAAGTTTCTATGGAAGAATATTATCACCCGTTTTGGTGTTCCACACACTCTTCTGACCGATAACGGCCTGCAATTTACCGACCGAAAACTAAACGAATTCCTAGCCGGCTTAGGAGTACAGCACAAGGTCACATCGGTCGAACACCCGCAAATGAATGGTCAGGCCGAGTCAGCCAACAAGGTCATCCTTTCAGAACTGAAGAAACGTCTAGGGCAAGCGAAGGGAGCATGGGCCGAGCAGCTACCTGAGGTTTTATGGGCATATCGATGCACCCCCCAGTCAACCACACAAGAAACACCTTTCCGGATGGTCTATGGATCCGACACGATGATCCCGGTGGAAATCGGAGAACCGTCATTCCGCCGAGCCCACTTTGACGAAGCAAGCAACGAAGCCGAACTCCGAACGAACTTGGACACGGTAGAAGAGATTCGTGACCGAGCACTAGTCGTGGCCGAGGCCACCAAGCAACGCTACAAGCAAAGATTCGACAGCAGGGTGAAACCAAGAGAATTTCGAGAAGGAGATCTCGTTTGGAGAGCCACAGGTGAAGCAAGAAAATATTCGAGGCAAGGGAAGCTCGCCCCAAATTGGGACGGACCGTTCCGAGTCCGTCACAACATGAACAATGGAGCGTACAAGCTGGAGCACCTGTCGGGAGAACCAATTCTGAGAACTTGGAACTCTTCGCATTTGAAAATGTACTACAGTTGATGTATCAGTGCACTCTTTTCCTTGACTGACTCTTTTTTCCCTAAGGAGGGTTTTGGGTCGGCAAGGTTTTTAACGAGGCACTTCATTAATAAAACAAATTTCATCATATTGTTTCCTATTTTTTAATGTTTAGGTTGACATAGACCGAACGCTAAGCGACGATGCCCACTTAACCCGAACAATCCTCGGTCGATCGCTCCGGCATGTACTCGCGCCTTAAGGTTTCCCTCCCGAGTAACCTCCTCGGCTAAGGATGCACCTAGGCTGAGTACCACGCCCAACACATACTTAAATCAGAGCCCTCCTCGGCCGGTCACTCCAACGCGTACTCGCGCCTTAAGGTTTCCCTCCCGAGTAACCTCCTCGGCTAAGGATGCACCTAGGCCGAGTACCTTTCCCAACGCACTTAACCCGACCATTCCTCGGCCGATCGATCCGACGCGTACTCGCGCTCTTCAGGCTTCCCTCCCGAGTAACCTCCTCGGCTAAGGATGCGCCTAAACCGAGTACCGTGCACAACTCGCACCGAACAAACTTTGGCCGACCTATCAACGATTCACGCAAGCCTGACACACGCACAAACCGAAACCGAGCGTTCTCCAGCCAATCAACCCTCAGTCACTCATACATAACCCATCGCTCACACTCAGGTCGAACACTCTTGCCACAAGTTCAAACCAAACACATGAAACCCGTACACTCGTATATACGAATACACCACGCACCAATCATTGACCAAATCGCAAAATTAGCCCCTCGGCCACATCGAAATTGGTTGATTCTAACTTAGGCATTTAAAAACACGACGAGTAAGCAAAAGAAATTTCATTAATGATGGCCATTAAAACGGCTACTTACAAAAAACAATGAGTCAGGTTTATGCACCGACACCAAAGGCCGAGCTTACAAAACGCGCTGACGGCCCAATTACAAAAACTAATAAAATCCTACGACTAAGGCCGATCCTCATGCGGCTGCTGAGTCCACCGGATCCCCATCACCAACAACGTCAATAACCGGGTCCTCCTCCTCGGTCGGCTGTACGGGAGGTTGGGTTGAAATGCCTCGGCAAGGAGCCTCCGCATCAGGCTCGGCCCCTTGAGGGAACTCAGCATAACTCAGAAACCTTCCACCCAAGAAGTCTCGGCTGACATCAAACTGGAAATCGGCCGGGACCTCACAGAAGTGGTAGGCTTGCCGCACTGCGTGTTGAAAGCCAGCATCATGCTGTGAAAGGATCTGCTCAGTCGCCTCGGCCTCAAATTTGGTGGCCGCCTCCTTCAGCCGAGCAATTTCACTCTCATACTTGGAGGCTTCGGCCTTCAACCTCTGAACGACTAACTTCAAGTCATCAGCCTCCCTCCTATGGGCGTCAGCGACCCTCTTCAGCTCTTCGGCCGACTCGGTTAGTTTAGCGTTGGCCCCCAACGCCTCCTTCACCGTGACCTCGGCCTCCTTGAGCCGGCCATGAAACCTTTCCTCGGAGACAGCATGTCGCATCATGACATGCTTGGCGACCAAAGAGGTCCGGGTATCGAGCTCACAGAAGAGCTTGTACGCGGCCTCGGCGGACATACCCTCCAAGTATTGCAGTCCCCCTCCGGTAGCAAGATCCAAACTGACCAAGTTCTCGGTCTGCACGTTAGGGGCTAGGAAGTTTGAGCCGCCACCACAGCGGGAATAGCAAAAGTGCCGCACCCTGATTGCTCCAACGATAGTTGTTTCAGGTGCTTATGAGAAGAGCTCGGCCGCTCCGACTCTATATTGTGTTCGGCCGACCTCACTCGAGAGGTGCTTCCCTTCTTCTTGGGGTCGGCGACAGGAATCAGCACATGGGAAGGCTTATCCCGAGCCACCTTCAGAGTCGACCGTGCCGGGGGAACCTGCCCACTAGCTTTTGCATCCTTCGCCCTTTTCGCGAGCATAGCGGTCACGTCTAGCTTACCTCCGGCCATTAAACCTGCAACGAAGTAAATCTTAACATCAATTTAAAAAAACTGATTAAGTAACCGAATCCTAGAACGCATACCTAGCAAGGCCATCTCAAAATGAGACGTTTCAAAAATGTCCAAAAGGCCTCGGACAGGCAAGCCTTTCGGTAGCTGATCTAACAGGTCCACAATCTCCTTGTCCTCGGCAGGGAGTTTAGATGCGGACATCGTTTCGTAACGCGTCGGGTGCTCCGTCCAATAAAAGGGAAAGAGTGGGTCGCCTTCTCGGTCATAAAAGCAATTCTTCATCTCCGACCCCCATCGAACCTTGAGGAACCCATTCGTAAACCCTTTGTAGGAAGAGGTGAAGGCTCGGAGAAACCCTCGCTTCGGCACCTGAGACAATGACACCCACTTCACCGGTTTGCTCGGGCGACTGGTATAGTAATAAAGGAAAGCCAGGGGTCGGGGAGTTAGACCCAAACACAAGCATAGATTCCGAAACGCCTGCATAGCGGCCCAGGCATTCGGGTGCAACTGAGTCAGTGCCACGTTGAGCACTCGGAGAACCCCCATTTGAAAATCGTCAAAGGGTAGTTGAACACCGAGGTCTACGAACCAACACATGTAGGCATAGAAGTAATCTTCCTCATCGTCCCCCGACTCCAAAAACACGAAGTCAGTCTCCGGCCCGTCGTCCATGCATGCTTCGGCAAGTAGGGGAAACTGATCCTCCCCACTCCCGAAACAATTCTCCAAAGAGACAAATGTGTCTAACAACCCCTGGTCAGACAACTTCGAAAGATAAATGCTGACCTCCCCGTCGACCCACTCGTAACCAGGCATCTCCACAGTTCCATAGTCGATCCGTGCCCTTACCCGAGTACTTGATCCGACAGCTCTCTTGCCTCGTGCATTGCCGACCACCTCCAATTCGTCCCCGCTTATATCAACTTGCAAAGCTTACGGGTCCGGCTGACCGACTCGACCTAGACCTCAGTCATCCACCTCGGTTGCCCGTGCCAAGGCCACGACCAATGTCGTCGGAGGTGATACCTCGACCACCTCATCCCCGCTGTCCTCTTGTTCGGGGTGATCGGAAGGGAAGACAACTTCGCACTGCAGCGGTGGTAATCTTGATATTTCACTTGAAGCCGACCCCTCTTTATCTGATGAAGCGCCCGATGCTTCCGAAGACGTCCAACTCCTCGCCGAAATGTAGCCTTTATCCATTTATTGCTAAAATTAAAGAATACAAAATTTTACCTTGCTCGGGTTGTTCGGAAGAATACGATCTCGGGAGAGCTAGGAAAATTTACAGCGCGCAAATTTTCACGTCCAAACACCCCTATTTATAGGCAAGGTAAATGGGGGGAGGTGAAAAGACGCCCCCGGGCCACGACCGTTCGATCTACATCATCCAACGGCCCAGATTAAGTAACCGTTGGGCCTGTAACCGCTAGGGCCAACGTGGCAGGCCACACCTGCCAAGGCCTCGGTCTAAGTCACCAGTATTCGAAGTCCCGATGCAAGATCTCACGTCCAAGGCCTCGGCTCAACCTCACATGGTTAAGATCTCGGCCTAGACCGCCTACAAAAGGCCTCGGCTTGACCTCACATGGCTACGGTCTCGGCCTAGACATCGCCCGCAAAAGGTCTCGGCTCAACCTCACATGGTTAAGACCTCGGCCTAGACTGCCTGCAAAAGGCCTTGGCTTGACCTCACATGGCTACGGTCTCGGCCTAGACATCGCCCGCAAAAGGTCTCGGCTCAACCTCACATGGTTAAGACCTCGGCCTAGACCGCCTGCAAAAGGCCTCGGCTTGACCTCACATGTCTAAGGTCTCGGGCTAGACATCGCCTGCAAAAGGCCTCGGCTTGACCTCACATGTCTAAGGTCTCGGCCTAGACATCGCCTGCAAAAGGCCTCGGCTTGAGCTCATGGTTAAGGTCGGCCCAAGCATCATCAAGGCGACGCATCGAGATACACCTATACCGACCCTTATTCTTTAACACCGAACACCACGTCACCATCTTTTTTGTACCGTCTTCGTCTTTTCTCATCCTTGACGCTGCGGGGGTTGTATACCGTATGGTGGCCAACACGCCCGAATACCCGAGACCATTGCTTATGCCGAGTACCCGAACCCGCCGACCACCCCTAGATAGGGGCGAAACGTGTCGGCGGGGTCAGCCGAGTGTGTCGGCATCATCAAGATGGTTACGGAGAGATTAATTAACATAATGCATAGGATTAGACCCCTAATTTTCCGGGGCCCAGTCCCTAATTGCGGCCCAATAAGAACTACTATAAATAGGACCCCAACGAGGTATGTAATTAATTATGAACTACCGCATTTATTATGCCGAGCACTAACTTGAGCATCGGAGTGTCTTTGCAGGCACACCCACCCCTGACTTCGGACTACCCGGATAGGAACGAGAAGACCGAGACCCAGGATCAGACCCGCTACTACAAGGATAATTAGAGTGTGTATCCTAGTATATGAACAATAAGCAAGTGGATTGATTAAATTATGAAAGGCATAATTTATCAATACTAAGTAGCTCATTTTTATCAAATTAAATATTTTCAAATTGATTTCAATACATCCATATGCTGGCTCATTTAAGTTAGTTTAGCATAATTAATTAAGCATGCATTTTGAAGACTCCATCACATTTAATATTAAAGGCAACAAGATATATAATTTTTATTACTTGGTCAAATTAGGTAATAAACATTATAAAAACTAGTGCCATATATATATACCTTAATTGTTTAATAATTATTTGTCCTTGCAGCTACAAACCGGTTTAGTTGGTATTAGTTGTAGAGAAGATCAAATTTTAGTTAGTTAAGGGAAGAAAAGAGTTTTCTAATAGGACATGCGTATTTTTTCTCAATCCAACTTTTGTTAGGTTAACGTAACGTGAAGTAAAGCATTAATATCCAATTACATTAATATCCAATTACTTTAGGAGTAGTGCAAATTTGCAATTTCCAATTACTTTAATATCCTCGTGTACAGTATAACAAAGTATAAATTATTAAATTACATGCTAAATACAATAATTTTAATTAAATAAATATAGTGCATTAAAAGTATAAAATAATTTTACAATATCATTTAAACATAACAATAATCATCTAAATATAATAATCATATATATTTAAGCAGGACATGTTATGAAGATGGATGTTAGGAGTAGCAGCAATACCTACTTTGATACAAATCATATTAATGAGTATGCTGCTAGAAGAATTATTGCGTTGCCAGAATCACATTCCGCATTGGTTTTCTATTGAATAACAGAGAAGAGAAGAAAAGGGTAAGGCAATTTTAAGGAAGATTTATCCACCTCATGAAGTTGAAGCAGAAATTAATACACTAAGGGAATTAGTTGAAATGGAAATCAAGGAAGCATAGCGCATAGATAAAATCAGGAGAAAAGAAACAATGAACAACATGAAGTTAACGGAGAGGGCTTCAAAGAGGAGAAAGGCAACGAACGAAATCATCGAGGGTCTATCGGTCTACGTACTATGTGGACTCCATGGAGTGGAGTTATGGAGGAAATGGAAGAATCCCTTCTAATCTTCTAAGCTGTAGAGAAGAGTTAGGGACGGTTGGACCTGATTTTTTTAGCTGCAGAGAAGAAACCCTTACAATTTGGGATGTGGCTCTTGGCTCTCCCCTGGATGGCTGGACCTAATTTTTTTAATTTTATAAAGCCCAAATACTTATGCAAGTAACTGAAACCCAATTACTTATGCGGGTTGACAGGTTGTGACGGGCCAACCTGCCATTTGGCTTGGCGAGTTGGTGGGACGGGTTTGGCAAGTTGAAATGATGGGCCTGACCTGCTAATTATTGGCGAGCCAACGGGCCAGCCCGTGGGCCATAAGTCATTTTGCCACCTCTGCACATACTTCATTGGTAAAATGCCCTTTGGATGATAACTAAAAGCAAAACCATGAAGGTCTACACCCAAAATGAATAATATCTAACTAATATAAAGTACTACATTGTTAAAACAAGAGGAGAAACAATGGTTTATAAAGCACACACATACTTCACTAGTAAGAGACTTTTTGGGCGATGAACAAAAGAAAAACCATGATGGTGTAAGCCCAATGTAGAAAATATTATACCATTATGGAGATGTGTGTGAAATAATCAATAAAAACAAGATATAATAACCCCCTTTTGATAAATATATCATTCTCAGATAAATACTATAACATTATTGTAACAAATTCAAGACGACAAATTTTAATTTCGATTTTTTTTGAGCTCTTGCACTTCATCTTCTCTTTCCAATTTTGAATTTGTGTTCATGATGATTATTGAGTTTTGAAATTAGAATTAGGTTAGGATTGATTAAACTAATCTAATTAAGGTTAGGTAATCAATCAATCACCTAAGTTAATCATTTAATTCTTCTTAAATTTGCATTAATTAAGGTTGCAATTGACATTTCAATTTTCATGAATGTATGTTAAATGATTATCTAAAATTGAATTCAAGTTGACATGAGTGTGTACGAATTCAAAATTCTTTGAATATTGTGATAATTCTATTGCATGATTGATAATCCTCTCAATTTGATATATGTTTTTTTGCTAATGTTATTATAACATTGTTTAAGCATTCCTTTGAATTCAATATGTACCCAACTCATATATAATGATATTAGAATCCATAATTTTTGTCCTTAAGAATAATGACCCAATTTGTTCATATACTAAAAAAATTAAAGGAAATCTAGTGCTTTTAATGGTAATTCGACAATTGTTATCAGATACTAGAGAGAAACTAATAGTACTCATGTACAAGGATGTTTATTTCACTAATGATTTCACTTCTTCTTTTCCTTGTGAAGTTGTTTCCCTATTGTAGGAATAAATTGATGTTTTTCCAGAATAAGTGTCATATGGGTTACCTCCTTAAGTGGTATTGAATATCAAATTAACCTTATTTTTTGTTCTTTAATCCCAAGTAAAGCCATCTATAGAACAAGTTATATGGAAGCAAAGAAAATTCAGAGGCAAGTGGATAAATTATTGTTAGTACAAAAGATGAATTTTACCCTTCCTATTTATTATGTTACGATTATGACATAATAAATGCCTTTTTGGATTATATGATTGTAGATCGTCTATAATAAGCAAAGTTCAATAATCTATACTTGTATTTCTTTTAAATAAACTAATACTTCTATTATTTTATGATCCCTACCATTATAACTATATAGATCAACCTTGGGATAGTCAAATTTGAAAAAAGATTTGGTCTTCTCACTCATTGTAAGCTTCCGTTACAAAAGACAAACTCTATTTAACTTGTAATATTCTAAATTTGTGATACAACATTCTCAATTTTATATTTTATATATATATATATATATTAAATGATATATTTTTAAATTTTAGATACCTTATTTAAAACAAATAAAATTGATTGTATTATTATTTTTTTAGATAGTTATAATTCACATTTTTAGGATAATATTTTAATCATCATGTATATATAAATATATATATATATATATATATATATATAAATAATCATATTTAAATACACATATATATATATATGATATCAAATAATATTATAAATATTTATAATATTATAATTATATATAAAACTATCTATTATAATGTATATAATAACTTATATATTTTAATAAGTAATTAAATATAATTAAATTAAATAATAAAAGATAAGTGATGTGGTGCATTACATGTATGTGTGACGTGTGTGCTGTGATGAATAGGTGTAGATAATATGAGATGTGTGGTGAATGGTGTACGTGTATGTGTGACATGTGTGCAGTGAAATGATGAATAGGTGTAGATAAATATGAATATGAGGTGCAATGAAATGATGAATAGGTGTAGATAAATATGAATATGAGATGCAATAGATAAATATATACAGAGCAGTAGATAACGTATAATGTATATATGTGTAGAGCAATTATTGAACAACACAATAGTTGATAATGTAGGTTACACATGATCTTACGTAATCAAGGGGTATTACACCCCTATAAATAGGAGTAACCATTTGAAACATTCGAGCACAGTGGGAGAGAACGAGAACGTAAAAAGAGAAGAAAAAAAAAAGTACGTGAGAAAGAAAGTTGTGGTACACTGTTTTAGGAACAATTTTATATCTCTACTAAGGTAAGGGGGAGGAGAATTTTATTTCTTTAAAATTTTATATACTACTATGTTTATTTATTTATGTTATTTTTATGTATATTTATTTAGTGAGGTAACCCTAACCTCATTTATTTGCTTAATCTATGATTATTTTTATCCATAATAATTATTAATATGTTCATATTTTATATTGTTTAATTATTTTATAATGATTATCATTGTCATTTAATTAATTGGTGCTATTAATATATTTTATTTACGTATATGTTATTTAATTAAAGCTTAAATAATGATAAATTCTCAAATTTATTTAGCATGATTGTTTTTATGATTGATTATAATATAATTTTGTTAAAATGTCTTTGACTCGTTTTAAAGATAAATATTATTCTATGGCCATAGAAAATAAAATTTGAATTATTTGTAGCTGGAGGTTTGACCTTGGGGATTTAAATGAGTAAGGAGTTAAGATTAAAAATTCTTTCGCTGGTTTGTATTAATTTATATAAAAAACCAATATATATATATATATAGATGGATGCACCCAACATTTCAGGACCTTTTCCCTCAGTGATATCTACAGTCTTTTCTGGAACTACATGGAGTGTAGATGCGGTAGCAAATGCAGTCACATTTAATGGAGTGGCGGTGTCGACTTTTACCTTCTCTTCAAACCAAGAAGTCCCTACAGTGATCGACGACCCAATAATAGTCACTTTCTTTTTACCGCCCGCTAACCATGTGAATCCAATTGTAAATTTGTTTCAACCACCCATGTAAAAATTATAATAGAAGTAGAAAAAGAAACTATGGTATGTAAATAGGCACGTATTGTAAATATTTTTAATAAAATGTAATATATATGTAAAGGTAAGTAACTACGGACGTAGTGGTAAATATTATTAGTATGTTATTATGTATAATATTATTACTATAGGTGTGTTTTCTATCTATAAATATTATATATATATATATATCTATATATATATACGTATATTATTGAGATTAATATTAATACGACTAGACGTTATATTTTAATGGTATCATAGCAACGTTCCATGTGCAACTTGGGGAAATGTGCTAACCATGTTTCAAGTATAATAAACTAATCCATAAAAATTTCAGATGGCAGGAAAAAGAAATACAGAACTGACTGAGGCTATGCAAGCTATTAAGGACATGGCTACCGCCTTGTTAAGGAATCAACGACCAGAAGGAATGAGGGAGTCACAAGGATTAGTGGAATTTAGGAGAAATAAACCTTCCCAATTTGATGGAGGATATAATCCTGAAAAGGCTGAATCATGGATTAAAGAAATAGAAAAGATATTCCGAGCCATGAACTGTCCTGATAACCAAAAAGTAAATTATGCAGTGTTTATGTTAGTAGGAGAAGCAGAATATTGGTGGGATAGTACTAGAAGACTATTAGAAGGAGGAGAAATAATTATTACATGGGAAGTGTTTAGAGCTAAATTTTTTGAAAACTATTTTCCTAATGATGTTAGGAGGGTTAAAGAAATAGAATTTATGCAATTAAAACAAGGGAACATAACTGTGGGAGAGTATGCTTCCAAGTTTGAGGAATTGGGAAAGTATTCTACTTTCTTTTATCACCCTGATGAGAGAATGAAGTGTATTAAATTTGAGGATGGACTTAGACCAGAATTAAGAAAGGTCGTAGGAATATTAGAAATTTCTTATTTTCCCACATTAATACACAAGTGTCGTTTTCTGGAAGGTTTTGATCACAATAAGGATAACAGACCAAAATCTTTTGGTCCACAGTTTAACAAGAAAAAGAATAATGAAGGAAAACCTTATGATCGACCTCAATGGAAACCCCAATCTTCTAAATTTGCAAGAAATTCCAGTAGACCCATGAATAATCAAGCTAAGTGTCTTAAGTGTGGACATAGTCATCATACTAAAGACTGTCATCTCAAAGGACCTGTTTGTTTCAAGTGTAGAAAGTCGGGTCATGTGTTTTTTGAGTGTGGACAACCAAAGGCACACGCGTATACTTCTGGACCCAAACCGAGACCTCCTACAACTGGGAGAGTTTATACCATGACTGGAACTGAAGCTGCTCAAAACAACGATCTAATACAAGGTACATGTTTCATTAAAGGCAAAACTTTAAATGTACTGTATGATTCAGGCGCAACTCATTCTTTTATCTCCAATGATTGCGTTCAACACCTTCAATTGTCAGTTTCTTCTTTAGAGACTAATCTAATTATTTTGACCCCCTACAAATGAATCTATGATTGCCAATAAAGTTTGTTTAGATTGCCTTATTTTTATTGGTGATAGAAAATTTCTTGTAAATTTGATCTGCCTACCTTTATCACAGTTGGATGTAATTTTAGGTATGAACTGGTTATCTTCTAATCATGTCTTTCTCAATTGTGCCGAAAAGTCTGTAAGATTTTTTTATTCTAAGGACCTATCGATTTCATTATCCAAACCAATAAGCAAGTTTTCTTGGGGTAAAGTTCAAGGATATTTAATCTTGTCCTCTATGGAAGCTAAAGAGGAAGTCGACTTAAAAAACATAGATGTTGTTCAAAATTTTCCTGAAGTTTTCCCTAATGATATTCCTGGTTTTCCACCTGACAAAGAGATTGAATTTTTTATTGACTTAATGCTTGGAACTGGACCAATTTCAGTGGCACCTTATAGGATGTCACCTTCTGAATATAGCTGAGTTGAAGAAACAATTAGAAGAGTTGCTTGAAAAACATTTCATACACCCTAGTGTATCACCTTGGGGGGCTCCTGTTTTGTTAGCTAAAAAGAAAGATGGAAGTTTCAGGTTGTGTGTAGACTATCGTCAATTAAATAAGTTTACCATAAAGTATAAATACCTTTTTCCTAGGATAGATGATTTGATGGATCAATTGAGAGGAGCCACTGTGTTTTCTAACATAGATTTAAGATCAGGATACCATCAAATCAAAGTGAAAGCAGAAGACATACAGAAAACTGCATTTAGAACAAGGTATGGTCATTATGAATATCAAGTGATGCCTTTTGGAGTAACCAATGGACCTGTAGTGTTCATGGATTATATGAATAGGATTTTTCGTCCGTATTTAGACCATTTTGTGGTGTTCTTTATAGATGATATCCTCATATATTCTCGAACTCATAAGGAGCATGAAGAACACCTTCAAACTATTCTTCAAATCTTGAAAGATAAGCAATTGTATGCCAAACTTTCTAAGTGTGAATTTTGGTTAGAGGAGGTTAAATTTTTAGGACATGTGATCTCCAAAGACGGAGTGTCTGTGGATCCGTCTAAAGTAGAAGCAGTTCTGTTATGGGAACCTCTAAAGACAGTGACAGAAATCCGTAGTTTTTTGGGTTTAGCAAGATATTATAGGAGATTCATTGAGGGATTTTCTAAAATAGCCATGCCTTTAACTCAACTCACTAAGAAAGGACAACTCTTTGAGTAGACAGAAAAATGTGAGAATAGTTTTCAAGAGCTTAAGAAAAGATTAACCACTGCACCAGTCTTAGCCTTACCCAATCCTAATGGACAATTTGTCATATTTTTTGATGCCTCAAAAATGGGATTAGGGTGTGTTCTTATGCAAGACAGAAGGGTAGTAGCATATGCTTCTAGACAACTAAGAGCTCATGAAAGGAATTACCCAACCCATGATCTAGAACTAGCTGCCATTGTTTTTGCACTCAAGATATGGAGACATTATGTGTATGGTAGTAAGTTTGATGTTTTTAGCGATCATAAGAGTTTAAAATATTTATTTGATCAAAGGGAACTAAATATGAGACAAAGAAGGTAGATGCAATTTTTGAAAGATTATGATTTTGAATTACATTACCATCCAGTAAAAGCCAATGTTGTGGCTATGAACTGAGTAGAAAATCTTTACACATCTCTTCACTAATGATTCATGAGATGAATTTGATAGAAAAATTTAGAGATATGAATTTATCAACTACAGTAAGTCAGGATAGAATACAATTGCATGCATTTCAAGTTACTAATGACTTACATGGACAAATTGGTGAGGCTCAGGTAGTTGATAAATTCATTCAAAAGAAAAAGAGATTGTTGGGACAAAAGGATGGTGAAAAGTTTAATATAGATCAAAGAGGAATTTTGAGATTTAACGATAGGATATGTGTACCCAATGATTCAGAAATTAAGAAAATAATTCTAGGTGAGGCACATAAGAGCAAGTTGAGTATACACCCTGGGCAGCAAAAATGTATCAGGATCTCAAGAGAATGTTTTGGTGGCCTAAAATGAAAAAGGCAGTAACACAATATGTAGCTACATGTTTGATTTGTCAAAAGGCCAAGATAGAACATCAAAAGCCAGCAGGAATGTTACAACCCTTAGATATACCTGAATAGAAATGGGACAACATAGCAATGGATTTTGTAGTTGGTTTACCACGAACAATTCATAAGTTTGATTCCATATGGGTTATCTTGGATAGGCTGACAAAATCTGCTCACTTCTTACCCATTAACATTAGGTATTCGCTAGAAAAATTGACTGAACTGTACATAAGGGAGATTGTACGGCTGCATGGTGTACCATCTAGCATAATATCTGATAGAGATCCTAGATTCACTTCTAAATTTTGGAGAAGTTTTCATCAAGCATTAGGAACTAAGCTTCGCCTTTGCTTTGCATATCATCCTCAAACAGACGGACAATCAGAAAGGACCATTCAATCCTTAGAAGATTTATTGAGAGCTTGTGTGCTAGAGGATTCTGGTAGTTGGGATCAATATCTGCCTCTGATTGAATTCACTTATAACAACAGTTTCCATTCTAGCGTAGATATGGCACCCTATGAAGCTTTATAAGGAAGAAAGTGCAGAACTCCTTTGTGTTGGTTTGAGACAGGAGAAAATATAATCTTGGGCCCTGAATTGGTGCAACAAACCACGGAGAAAATCAAAATGATTTAGGAAAAATTGAGAACAACTCAAAGTAGACAGAAAAGTTATGCTGATAGGAGAAGACGATCTCTTGAATTTCAGGAAGGTGATAATGTATTTTTGAAAGTTACAACAACAATCAGAATTGGTAGGGTAATGAAATCATAGAAACTCACACCTCGATTTATTGGTCCTTATCAAATCCTCAGAAAAATAGGTCCTGTTGCTTACCAAATTTCTCTACCTCCTTTTCTTTCTAAGCTTCACAATGTTTTTCATGTGTCTCAGTTAAGAAAACATATTTCTGATCCATCTCATGTAATAATGCCTGATACAGAACAGTTAAAGGATAACCTTACATTTGAAACAATGTCTGTACAGATCGCAGACAGGAGGATCAAGCAGTTGAGAAACAAACAGATTTCACTGGTAAAGGTCATCTGGAATGATGTTACTGGAGATGCTACGGGGGAATTGGAAGAAAAAATCAGGGAAAACTATCCTTATTTATTTTTAAGCAATAAAAATTTCGAGGACGAAATTTCTGTAAGTAGGGGAGAATTGTAATATTCTAAACTTGTGATACAACATTCTCAATTTCATATTATATATATATATATATATATATATATATATATATATATATTTAAAATGATATTTCTTTTAAATTAGTTACCTTATTTAAAATAAATAAAATTGGTTGTATTATTTTTTTTAGATAGTTATAATTCACATTTTTAGAATAATATTTTAATCATCATGTATATATAAATATACATATATATATATATATAAATAATCATATTTAAATACACATATATATAAATATATATATATATATATGATATCCAGTAATATTATAAATATTTATAATATTTAATTATATATAAAACTATCTATTATAATGTATATAATAACTTATATATTTTAATAAGTAATTAAATATAATTAAATTAAATAATAAATGATAAGTGATGTGGTGCATTACGTGTATCTGTGACGTGTGTGCTGTGATGAATAGGTGTAAATAATATGAGATGTGTGGTGAGTGGTGTACGTGTATGTGTGACATGTGTGCAGTGAAATGATGAATAGGTGTAGATAAATATGAATATGAGGTGCAGTGAAATGATGAATAGGTGTAGATAAATATGAATATGAGATGCAATAGATAAATATGTACAGAGCAGTAGATAACGTATAACGTATATATGTGTAGAGCAATTATTGAACAACACAACAGTTGATAATGTATGTTACGCATGATCTTACGTAATCAAGGGGTATTACACCCCTATAAATAGGAGTAACCATTTGAAACATTCGAGTACAGTGGGAGAGAACGAGAACGTAAAAAGAGGAAAAAAAAGTACGTGAGAAAGAAAGTTGTGGTACACTGTTTTAGGAACAATTTTATATCTCTACTAAGGTAATGGGGAGGAGAGCTTTATTTCTTTAAAATTTTATATACTACTATGTTTATTTATTTATGTTATTTTTATGTATATTTATTTAGTGAGGTAACCCTAACCTCATTTATTTGCTTAATCTATGATTATTTTTATCCATAATAATTATTAATATGTTCATATTTTATATTGTTTAATTATTTTATAATGATTATCATTGTTATTTAATTAATTGGTGCTCTTAATATATTTTATTTACGTATATGTTATTTAATTAAAGCTTAAATAATGATAAATTCTCAAATTTATTTAGCATGATTGTTTTTATGATTGATTATAATATAATTTTGTTAAAATGTCTTTGACTCGTTTTAAAGATAAATATTATTCTATGGCCATAGAAAATAAAATTTGAATTATTTGTAGCTGGAGGTTTGACCTTGGGGATTTAAATGAGTAAGGAGTTAAGATTAAAAATTCTTTCGCTGGTTGATATTATAATCCTCATTTATCCTGACTAGTCACTGCAAGTGTAATTCAAATTTTTATATGTATATTTTCTAATATTAACTATTGCTACGCATGTTAAGTAATTATAAATATTTCTTTGAAAATTGTTCTCACTCCTTATATTTCTTGTTTAAAATTTGTATTAATTTATATAAAAAAAAACAAATATATATATATATATATATGTGTGTATATATATATATATATATATATATATATAGATGGATGCGCCCAACATTCCAGGACTTTTTCCCTCAGTGATATCTGCAGTCTTTTCTGGAACTACATGGAGTGTAGATGCGGTAGCAAACGCAGTCACATTTAATGGAGTGGCAGTGTCGACTTTTACCTTCTCTCCAAACCAAGAAGTCCCTACAGTGATCGACGACCCAATAATAGTCACTTTCTTTTTACCGCCCGCTAACCATGTGAATCCAATTGTAAATTTGTTTCAATCACCCATGTAAAAAATTATAATAGAAGTAGAAAAAGAAACTATGGTATGTAAATAGACACGTATTGTAAATATTTTTAATAAAATGTAATATATATGTAAAGGTAAGTAACTACGCACGTAGTGGTAAATATTATTAGTATGTTATTATGTATAATATTATTACTATACATGTGTTTTCTATCTATAAATAGTATATATATATATATATATATATATATACACGTATATTATTGAGATTAATATTAATACGACTAGGCGTTACATAACTTGTCTAAAAAAAATTGCTTCTTTCCATATCTCTATACCTAGCTTCTGAAAACTGCTCTCAACTAAAAAAAAGAAGAAGATAAACACTCTTTATTATCACATAAGACATGACTTGATAAGGAGATGCATGTAATGCGTGTCATCAAGTTCTTCAATGGATACTTTCAAACGTTCTTCTTCAGATTAAGATGAAGCTCCAACAATCACTTTCTCCCAAGGAACTACATATAGTAGACGACTCTTTAATAGAAGTACATTTTTCTATTACAAGTAGCAATATTTTTTAATCTCTCAAAATTTCTTATACTTTGTAATATTAGTCTTTGTAGAAGAAATTAATCTCTTGCATATTCTTTTATTTTTATCTGTGGGTAAACCTAAAGAGATTTGTTGTTAATAAAAAATACTTGAGTTATTGAAACCTAGAGAAACTTGTTAAGTTAGATGAAGAAATTTCTAACAAAGTTTTGAACATGACAAATATAATACATATTGTTATTTCTAACATGTGTGATAGTCTTTCAGATAAATATAAGAACAGGCAGAACTAAAAAACGAAGTATGTGTCATTACATATACTATGGTCAAACCAAACGAACCCTGATTGGGCCATACAAAACATTAGACAAATTGATCAAGCATCAAGACTACGCCTGACAAAAGCCATATGAAAATACAACAAATATAAGACAAGGCGCACTACCAGTCAAAGGTCAACAAAATTATTAGACGATGGATAACATAAGACAAAGAAATGTTCCAGATGGAACTAAAGTATTCCATCCTCACAAGTGACCAGACGAAAGGAAGAGTCAAAACAGACGAAAGGAAAAGTCAAAGTCTACCTTTCAGACTGAGACTCAAATTCCAGACGCAAACGAAAAATATTGAAAAGTGTTTGAAGTCCACTATTCACAACGAGAGATATCATATATCGTCTACACTCATAAGAAGAGCACACGAAGTCATCAATATTGTGAAAAGAAAGAAGAAAAATAGGTATACGCGAATCTACAAGTCAAAGCTGCGTGTGTTAGAGCAAGTACACCTACTTTTCAGAAAAAGACAATGTTTCTGCAGCTACAATGACGGAAAGAGAAAAAATATACCTAGGTTATGATTGAAGTCAGACATAAAAGTGAAAAATTACACAAAAACCTCACGTAACACAGATTTGGCAAGGAAACATTTAATGCAAGATCAAATGCATTAAATGAAAAGATCCATATCGCCATGAACAAACTGCTATCTGCACCAATGGGAAGCTCCGCTTCAATGAACACTTTCAAATTCAAACAACGGGCATATTTATCATGAGGTTATAAATATCAAGACCAAACAAGAGAAGCAAGCAGAGAAGTGAAGCAACGAGCAAAAGTGAACGTTAAAGCAAACTTATATCTCTGCTTGTACAGTCTTGTATATCTGTGTAAGAACTAAGATAGCTTATCTTAGTGAGTGTTAAAACTATCATATCCTCTTTGTGAGAGTAATATACACATTCAAAAACATATCTTTGTAAAACTAAGGTTGCATACCTTAGCGAGTGTAGAAACTATCCTATCCTCTCTGTGAGAGTTATACACACACTCAAACCATTCATCTATTATAAAGCTTGGAGAGGCTATTTGAAAGAATACTTGGAAAACCAGGAGTGGTTGAGAATACTCGGTGAATCAGAAGTGGTTTAAGAATATCAGCGTTGACGAGTGAAGTTGACGAATCAGGACTGGTTGATAATACTTGGAGAACCAGAAGTGGTTTAAGAATACTAGCGTCGACGAGTGAAGTTGACGAATCAGAAGTGGTTGATAATACTTGTAATCCATTGTGATTAGTGGAACCCTTTAGTTGAAGGAGACTGGACGTAGCTCAGGTCAAGCGAACCAGTATAAAACTTGTTGCACTCTTTATCTATTTTTAGACGCAATTTTATTTAGCTGTTATATCATATTGAAAACTTCGTCCACTAATTATTTTTTACTACAACTATCTTTAGACGAAAAATATACTTGCGTAACTTATTATCTTAAAGAACATTTTCCTTTTAAGAAACATTTTCCTTGTGGAAACGATAAACCTTCAGATGAAAAATCTTTTGTTAATCCAACCTTGCACAGTTTTCAAGTGTTCAAGATAATATTGTTTTTAGACAGAAAGAGTCCTTCTATGAAAACATTTTTAAAATTCCTTCGTTCTTGCACACACACATTCAACCCCCCTTCTATGTGTTTTTCCGCTAACTTCAAAACTTTGTGTCAAAGAATACTTGGGTTTGCTTTATTAAGATAAGAAGGGCTTGAAAAAGAATACTTGTTTGTAAACAAAGCACTATTAGTAGAACTTGGTTTGTTGATCAAGAATTGTATGTAGCCTCAATGCTGGAGGTGAATCGATATAAAAATCATTGGTGTTGATCTTTCTTCTATCAAACTCTATAAGTTTTCTATTATTTTTTTTATATCATATAACTAGCCTCTGCTTCTATCATTTGTCCCATAGTTTTTTATTGGTGAAAAAGTTTGAGATACTATTCAACCCCTCTCGGCCACTTTTTCCTTACATTCTAGTATTGTAGCTCAACCTTTAAGGGGTTGAGTGATGCAATCATGCCTAAGGGCCAAGTCCAAAAGAAGTCAAGAGGAGTGAGCTAGATATAAAGGAGGAAGGCCTAAGCTCATGTTGAATTTTAGGTTTTTAATAATAGTTCATTTTTCTTGCTTGTAAATATTTCTTTTATTTTCACCTTTTATTTTGGGTCAATTAGAATAAAATTATATTTTCTTGTATTTTCTTTTGGGAGAACCTAGAATTCTTGGGCGATGCAACTAGTAATTGAAAAACGTGCTAATTGAACTTGTTTGGGACAAGAGAGGGAGGAGAATTCTTTTTCCTTGAGTGGAATGTCCACTTTGGACTTCCTACACCCTCCCTTGGCTTTACACAACCCCACCTAGTCACATGTTCCCATATCTAGTCATACTTTCTGTATGTTTGCTTCTACACCTCTTTTTTACTCCTACACCCCCCATCACACTTACCACACCTTGCCACGTGTTTGTTTCCCATAGGATAGTGTGGATATAATAATTATGGAGCCTAAATTTTAATTTTAAATTAGAGAACCATGGTTAGTTAGCTTGAGTACAAGTTAACTAAACTACGGTCTACTTAACCATAGTTTACTTAACTTGCACCATAAACTAGCCTATATATAGGTGTTTCCTCCATGTAATTCGTCACTTTTGAGTATATGAAAATGAGAATTGAGTTTTCCTCTCAACTTTCAAGAATCTTTGAGTTTCTCTCTTAGAGTGTAACTCCATATGTGGCGACATTCGATCCCTTTCCTTATCCATTTTTGTGTTCTTCTTCAACCTAGCACCTCATGGATGAATGATCTTGGGAGAAGAAAAAGAATTGAAGAAAGGACAATCACTCTTTGAAACTTGTTCCATCATTGAGCATCTTAACAAGTGTTAGAGGAAAAAATCCAAAGATGGGGCTAGCTTGGACGAATAGTCCCTGCCTGAAGATGTTTCTCTTACTAGACCTTCTACCTTTAATGGTAAGGACTACTCTTATTAGAATGAAAATATGAAAATTTTCATCATACCCACCCCATATGGAAAATTATCACAAAGAAAAGATAATTGTCCTCAAACTAGAGAGTGAATACACTTAAGAGGACTATAATATATGACAACTCAACACAAAAGCTAGATATATTATAACATACTCTTCATCATGGACAAACAATAAGTAATGCAATTACAAAATTGCAAAGGAAATGTGGAATGTCATTAGAGTCACCATGAGGGAATAAAGGATGTCAAACTAAGGCATAATGCCAATTTACAAAAGCATTATGAGTTATTCTTCACAAAAAAATTTAGAGATGTTGATGAAATTTTTGGGAGATTGCAAACAATTCTCACTACAAAACAATGAGTAAACAATGATGTTTTTTTTCATTGTAAATAATGTTAATTAGAACCACCATTATTTACATGATTTGTGATTGCCAACACCATCATAATTTCTTTTGCCACAAAGTATAAAGCACTAGTACAAAAGAGGTATTCCACGTCGGTTATTTTAAGCTTTTTACATCGAAAAAAATACCAACATTAATGCGGGAGACGTAAATCTATGTCGGCTTTGTAAAACTGACATAAATTTACGTCGGACATTACCAAGGTCCGACGTAAAAAAGTAGTAAAAAAAAACATAACGAGTGCAAGCAGAACGACCCGTTCTCCAAGTAGAACGGCTCGTTCTCCATTCAAAACAGCTCGTTCTGCATGGAGAACAGGCCATTTTGAATGGAGGACGGTGTAACAGCCCAATTTTCAATGGGCCGTAGGCCCAATTCGTTGCCCAGAACGGGCCGTTTCAAAAGTGAAACGGGCCGTTCTGGAATAAGTTAAAGGCCCAAAATTTGAGAATCAGAACGGGCCGTTCTAGAGGGAGAACGGGCCGTTCCGGTTTGGAGAACGGGCCGTTCCAGAGGGAGAACGGGCCGTTCTGCTGGGATTGGGAATGGGCCGTTCTGGTTTTGGAACGGGCCGTTCCAGTTCAAAAATTTGCGTAGGTTTGAAGGGCCCAGAACGGGCCATTCCGATTTTGGAACGGGCCGTAGTGGTAGGTGGGCGAAAAATCCTATAAATAGGCCTCAAATCCTCTCATTTCTACACACCTCGCATTCTCACTCTCTCTTCTCTTCTGTTCTCTCTTTCGTTCCTCTTCTTCTCTCTGAAGACCAAGAGGAACTCAGAAGATGAGGTTCTGTCCCAGATTTAGTTTCGATCCTTGTTTAAGGAAAAAGAGGAGGAGGTTCTGCCCGAGTTCCTATTTATCCAGGTACGAGGGAAAAGGAGATTATTTATATGTAGAGTTACATGAGGGAATTGGGTAGAGGAAGAGCCCTTAGGGTTATGAATAATTTTATAATTATTTATGTTTGGAGAATTAATTATCTTATGTGATTCTATATATATTTAGGATTACGAATATATGTTTAACTTGTAAAAATGATGCTCTGGAAGAGAGAACGAAATTATAGAAAAGTGTCTGTAAGTTAGGTTGTGAAAAATTGGATGATTTCTGTTTGAGAAATTGAGGATCCCAATAGATTCTGTACGTGTTGAGGATTATAAATATGCTAATAATTTGTAAGAATGATGATCTAAGAGGGAGAACGAAATTGTAGAAAAGTGCCTGTGAGTTAGGTTTTGGAACAATTGGGGATTTTACTGTTTACATTAAAATTATATTAAATTGATAATTCTGTTGTTTGTTATATTAGTTTATGAATGTTATAATTATATTATTTGATGATCTAGATGATGAATTACTTGAGGGGTATGTGAATCACCATTTTGTGTGGATTGTGTATATATTGTGGAATTGAGATGTGGATGTGGATGTGGATGTGGATGTGGATGTGAATGTGGATGTGAATGAGATGTGATTGTGGTTCTTCACACCTATGACCAGGGGTGAGCACGGCCCGAGATTGTTACATGAGTATCGTGACCTTGGTTAACATGTCAGGGGTGAGCACGGCCCTAGGTTAGGGATAACGTGACCTTGGCACAGTGTTATATCAGGGGTGAGCACGGCTCTGGATTGTTACATGAGTATCGTGACCTTGGTTAACATGTCAGGGGTGAGCACGACCCTGGAATAGGGATAACATGACCTTGGCACAGTGTTATATCAGGGGTGAGCACGACTCTGGATTGTTACGTGGGTATCGTGACCTTGGTTAACATGTCAAGGGTGAGCACGGCCCTGGGATAGGGATAACGTGACCTTGGCACAGTGTTATATCAGGGGTGAGCACGGCCTGAGATTGTTAAATGGGTAGCGTGACCTTGGCATAGTGTGAAGTGCAAGATTTGTGATGATTGGTGTGATTGAGAATTATGACGTGATGACGATGTATGATTGATTGAAATACGATATGTTGAAATATTTATGAATATTTAGTTATAATGAGATAATATGTTGTGTTTTCTTATGTGCTATATATATAGATGTTTTCTTTTCTCACCGTGCGATTTGTGGATATTTTAGGTGAGGAAGATCCGGCTACGAGTGACATCTAGAATGCTAACGGTTGAGTTGTGGTTATGCTTTGATATTGTGACATCGGGGCAGAGGATTTTCTTTAGGACATAGATTGTGTTATATGAAATTAGAATTGTAAATATTATTTTTGAAAATCATTTGTAAACTCTCACGTTTCATTTTTATCGTTGTGGTTATTGAAGAACAATTTTGAAGATTCTCATGTGAACCCTTTTACCGAAATTGAAAATTGTTTTTGTTAAGTTTTCATTATTACAATATATGTGTTGGGGTAGTAAGGGTGTCACATTTAGTGGTATCAGAGCAGGTCGATCCAATCGACCGTGAGTTGTGAGTCTACTAGGCTTGTTCGATAGATGAATGATGAAATGCATTGAGTGTGAAGTTTATTGATGTGGTAATGTGATGATTGATTATGTTGTTGTTATTTATTTATGTGCATTGTGTTCTCAGGATTTGTCTGTTAGACATGGTATAACTTGATGATGCTATTTTTGATTGCTCTTTCTTAATCTCATGATTGCTTAATTATTTTGATACTTCTTGCTTATGTAAGAAGTAGTGGTAGTAGACGAAGTATCTTGCTAACCAACTAGAACTAGTGGAAGCTTTGATGTGGGTAAGAAATTGACTTATCGAATGTATTAAGAGTTTACGATTGGTGGCGTTTCTGAAAGTTATAGTGGTAATGATTGAATCCAAGAGGTTATGTGTCGAGCATTAGAACTTTGAGTGTTCTTGATGAAAGGTCAAAGTGTTGGTGATTTCCTTAAGTTTTGATGCTTGCATATTAATCTTGTTAGGGGTTAGGTTGCATGAGGATTTGATTTCAGCTCTAAGTCTTTTGTGGAATAGGTGAATTATTTTCGTTTAGGGATTGTAGTTGGAAGCTTGGTTATGAGTTTAAGGTAGAAAGAAGTAAGTTTGGAAGGGTTGAGGTATTCTGTGGGATGTTAGTGCACTATTGTTGTCTAGTGTAGGAGATATTTTCACTGTAGTTTTGTTATGCTAGTAGGAGTACCGTATTGATAGATTTGGATTTTGTGGTCTTCATGGAAGTTGTAGTCTTGTATGTGATCTTTTCAATGGCACTGGAATGAGGTAAAATGAAGGTTTAGAACTCCAGTTATAGTTGTTTTGGTAATTAGAGGCTAGTTATAAGCGTTAAATATATCTGTTGTGATTTTGAATTGTTAGCTGAGAAGATGATCTATTCAGAATCTCATGTCTTCATAAGAGTTATAACTTATTCTTTTATCTTTCAATTGAGATAGGATTGAGATCGTTGGACAAGTGTAACTCTCTAGGTATCATTTTCCTTGACAGTTATTGATGGGATATGTATGCTATCATGATGTTTTCGAGTTACTAGGCAATGCAAGGATAAAAATGATTTTGTTATGATGTTTTGAGGTGTTGTCATGTGGATTGTAAGGTTATTTAAGGTTTTATGATGCTATGTGGTAAAGTTAAGTTCATGCACATGTTATATGGTGTGAAATAGTGATAGATTTATATATATGATTGGGAAGGATGTATATATGAAGGTTTAAATAGGTATTCTAATATGATATCCATGTATGTGGATATGAGGATAGATGACCTTATAGATTAATTAGTGAATGATTGTGTGTTTAGTGAGATTGACCTTAAGATGTGATATCATCATATTAGAGTTAATTTTGAAGATATATCCAAGATAGATTTAGGCCTTGTAATTTCTTGCGCGGATATAACATAGATCTACCTATGGTAGAAGTTTTGCTTAAGTGGGAGATATCAAAAGTCAATTTGTGAGGTTAGAAGTTTTATTGAGATAGTTTATAGGAAATTTATTGAGTAAATTTTTAAGATAGCCGTTCACGGTTTAGGCTGCTCTCGTTTATCTCGTCGCTACTATAGGAATTGCTTTTGCTTTCTTTTCTTCTAGCTACTAAGATGTTTCAGTTCACTAAGTTGTCTTTTGCCTACCCATGAATTCAACAGTAGTTCAAAAGGTTAACCTATATCGAGGATCCCCGGACCTATGCTTATTTTCAACTCCCCAAAGCATTTTGTCGCTTACTTCTCTAGGTTGCTTACTATTTGACTAGATTGACTAGGAAAGACTTGCCTTTGTATGAGATAATAAATGTGAGAGTATGTTTCAAACTCTTAAGGAAAGATTGGATAATGTTACCGGATTTTAGTAAGTCTTATGTGGTATACCGTGATGCTTCTAAGATGAATTTGGAGATAGTGTAGATGCAAGGAGGAAGGGTAATAACTTATGTTTCTAAGCAATTGAAAATTTATGAGAGGAATTACCTTACCCATGACATTGAGTAAGCAATCGTGATATTTACACTAAGATTTGGAGACACTATCTATATGATTCTAAGTTGGAGGTATTTACTGATCATTAGAGCCTCAAATTTTGTTTGACCCGAAGGACTTGAATATGGGACAAAAGAGATAGTTGGAATTTTTGTGGACTAGGATTTCAATCTTAGTTGTTATTTGCATAAAGTCAATGTGATGGTTGATGCTTTGAGTAGGAACCCTCTACATTATTTTTTTTCTTATGATTAGAGAGATGGATCTTTTTGGCTGAAATTAAAGATTTAAGTTTGACTTATGAGATTACTCCGAGTAGTATGAAACTAGGTATAACTTGAGTAACGAGTGAATTGTTGAAGGAAATTGGAGACGTATAATTAATTGATTAATTTTGGTGACAAGATATGAGACTATAGGATAAGGTGATGAATAAGAGTTTGACTTGGGTGTAGATGGACTGGTGAAATTAGAGATCTGATATGTATACCTAGTGAACTTACGGTTAGGTGCTTAATCTTTAAAGATGATCACAGAAGTAAAACCAATATTGTGGCAGATGCCTTGATTATGATGACCTCTAGTATATCATTTATGATGATTTAAGGGTTGGATTTGATTGAAGAATTTAGAGACTTATGCTTTGTGTGTGAGATTATCCTTAGGAGCATTGAATTGATTGTGTTAAAAGTGACTAGTGAATTAATGGATGAGATTAGAGAAGCCTAGAAGTCAGATCCTTTCTTAGAGAACCAAGTGGAGAAGATTGGTAGAAGTATAGATAACCATTTATGAGTAGAAATCGACATTATTTTGAGGTGCAAGAACAAACTTGGGTGCATAGTAACCTTGAATTAAGGAAGATGATTTTAGAGGAAGGACATAACAGTACTCTTAATATATATATTTAGGAGCTAATGAGATGTATCGGGACCTTAGGAGGATGTATCTTAATAGCGCAGCGGAAGTGAAGTGACCTAAGGTGAAGAAAGGAGTAGAGAAATTGTATACTTGTGTTTAGTATACTAGAAGTCTTTAGGAATTTTGTAGCACTCAGACGTCCCATTGTGGAAGTGAGATGATGGGTGGATAGGCCTTAATTGTAGGTTTGTTTGAGATGCTTAAGAAGTTGATTCTATTTGTGTTTTAGTGGATAGGTTTGCCAAGTTTACTTGTTTTTCCCTTAGATATCTTTTGATAAAGTTGTATCTCATTAAGGTAGTGAGGTCGCATAATAATTAGAAAGTAAGAAGCGAGGAGTCTACCATTACAAAAATTTCGAAGACGAAATTTCATAAAGGAGGGAAGTATTGTAACAACCCAATTTTCAATGGGCCGTAGGCCCAATTCGTTGCCCAGAACGGGCCGTTTCAAAAGTGAAACGGGCCGTTCTGGAATAAGTTAAAGGCCCAAAATTTGAGAATCAGAACGGGCCGTTCTAGAGGGAGAACGGGCCGTTCCGGTTTGGAGAACAGGCCGTTCCAGAGGGAGAACGGGCCGTTCTGGTTTGGAGAATGGGTCGTTCCGGAGGGAGAACGGGCCGTTCTGCTGGGATTGGGAACGGGCCGTTCTGGTTTTGGAACGGGCCGTTCCAGTTCAAAAATTTGCGTAGGTTTGAAGGGCCCAGAACGGGCCGTTCCGATTTTGGAACGGGCCGTAGTGGTAGGTGGGCGAAAAATCCTATAAATAGGCCTCAAATCCTCTCATTTCTACACACCTCGCATTCTCACTCTCTCTTCTCTTCTGTTCTCTCTTTCGTTCCTCTTCTTCTCTCTGAAGACCAAGAGGAACTCAGAAGATGAGGTTCTGTCCCAGATTTAGTTTCGATCCTTGTTTAAGGAAAAAGAGGAGGAGGTTCTGCCCGAGTTCCTATTTATCTAGGTACGGGGGAAAAGGAGATTATTTATATGTAGAGTTACATGAGGGAATTGGGTAGAGGAAGAGCCCTTAGGGTTATGAATAATTTTATAATTATTTTTGTTTGGAGAATTAATTATCTTATGTGATTCTATATATATTTAGGATTACGAATATATGTTTAACTTGTAAAAATGATGCTCTGGAAGAGAGAACGAAATTATAGAAAAGTGTCTGTAAGTTAGGTTGTGAAAAATTGGATGATTTCTGTTTGAGAAATTGAGGATCCCAATAGATTCTGTATGTGTTGAGGATTATAAATATGCTAATAATTTGTAAGAATGATGATCTAAGAGGGAGAACGAAATTGTAAAAAAGTGCTTGTGAGTTAGGTTTTGGAACAATTGGGGATTTTACTGTTTACGTTAAAATTATATTAAATTGATAATTCTGTTGTTTGTTATATTAGTTTATGAATGTTATTGTTATATTATTTGATGATCTAGATGATGAATTACTTGAGGGGTATGTGAATCACCATTTTGTGTGGATTGTGTATATATTGTGGAATTGAGATGTGGATGTGGATGTGGATGTGGATGTGGATGTGAATGTGAATGTGGATGTGAATGAGATGTGATTGTGGTTCTTCACACCTATGACCAGGGGTGAGCACGGCCCGAGATTGTTACATGAGTATCGTGACCTTGGTTAACATGTCAGGGGTGAGCATGGCCCTAGGTTAGGGATAACGTGACCTTGGCACAGTGTTATATCAGGGGTGAGCACGGCTCTAGATTGTTACATGAGTATCGTGACCTTGGTTAACATGTCAGGGGTGAGCACGGCCCTGGAATAGGGATAACGTGACCTTGGCACAGTGTTATATCAGGGGTGAGCATGACTCTGGATTGTTACGTGGGTATCGTGACCTTGGTTAACATGTCAAGGGTGAGCACGGCCCTGGGATAGGGATAACGTGACCTTGGCACAGTGTTATATCAGGGGTGAGCACGGCCTGAGATTGTTAAATGGGTAGCGTGACCTTGGCATAGTGTGAAGTGCAAGATTTGTGATGATTGGTGTGATTGAGAATTATGACGTGATGACGATGTATGATTGATTGAAATACGATATGTTGAAATATTTATGAATATTTAGTTATAATGAGATAATATGTTGTGTTTTCTTATGTGCTATATATATAGATGTTTTCTTTTCTCACCGTGCGATTTGTGGATATTTTAGGTGAGGAAGATCCGGCTACGAGTGACATCTAGAATGCTAACGGTTGAGTTGTGGTTATGCTTTGATATTGTGACATCGGGGCAGAGGATTTTCTTTAGGACATAGATTGTGTTATATGAAATTAGAATTGTAAATATTATTTTTGAAAATCATTTGTAAACTCTCACGTTTCATTTTTATCGTTGTGGTTATTGAAGAACAATTTTGAAGATTCTCATGTGAACCCTTTTACCGAAATTGAAAATTGTTTTTGTTAAGTTTTCATTATTACAATATATGTGTTGGGGTAGTAAGGGTGTCACAGACGGGCCGTTCTTCTTGGAGAACGGGCCGTTTTGCAAGCAGAACGGACCGTTCTGCTTCGTAGAACAATCCAAAAGAAAAGGCCAACAACCTATTCAAATAGAACAACCAAAAAATCAAATAGAACAGATAGCCACAATAGCAATGCGAAGCAAAAAGGTGTTAACGAAACCCTGATTCATACCTGATGAGCTGCAACAGTGTGCGAATGAGTAACAAAGAGTTCACCCCACTCTGCAGAAGACAAAATAACGATTCAGTAACAAAGGAGAGGAAGAGGATTTACAAAGAAAAAAAACGAAAAGTGATGAAGAGTGAATGCGCGTGGTGTGCCTCGCACTCTCTTATTCAATTTCACGTCCTTTTTTTACGTCGGACCCTACCAGGTCCGACGTAAAAAAGTTCACGAAAATTACAAAAATGCCACCGTATCTTTTTTACGTCAGATTTTAGTGTGTCCAACATTAAAGAGGTGACGTAATATTCTAATTTTCCACTAGTGAAGGGATAGGTATCAACGAACCACCACAACATCCATCATTTTATACATGTAATAAAACGTTGATTTACACTGTAAAAAATGGCAATTAAAAAATTCATAATTTTCAAAAGAAAAATAAGTTAGACGTAAATAATGACAACTCTAATTGACATTATTGTTGTAAATAAATGCATCTCAAACCACCATTATTGTAACAAACTTGTTGTTCACAAGGCAATAATATAAAAATAAAATAAACTTGTATGAAAAAATGGCAGTTTTAATTGCCATAATTTTTCAAAAAGAAAATATTTTTATTTTAACAAACACAGTTGAAAATGTCACAATTGTATGAAATGATAAAAAATATTTTATATTTAAAATAAGGTGATCTAAACAACCCGAATCATATTTTAAAATGACACTTCAAAATTATAATTTTCAAATAATAATATTTTTAATATCACAATTTTCTAATTAAAGTACTTAACCAAATTCATTCAATAACTAAACTTCTTACAAAATGTAAATACCAATTTACTATTTTATTTATTTATTAAAACACAACTTCAAAAACTAAAATACAACATTCATTCAATAAATTCACCTGCAAAAATTCAAGAATTTAAGTACTTCAGAAACTTCAAATTACATAAATCAAAGTTTCTGCTACTACATGCACACAAGAATGGAACACTTATGAACATTAGTTGTTTCCGGGAATCAAAAAATAATCTTATAAAAAAAATATGCTAAGCTGATAAATTTGGAACAGTACTCATGTGGAGCCCTTCCTGGTCATAATTAGGAGAACTAACTCTAATGCTCTACAATCCAATGACCAAGTTTATCATCATGAATCCAGTCTTCTACTCCCAAATCATTAGTCAATAACATTCAGCCTAGTTGTGAGTTAAACCATCCCTCCCTAGAACCAAAACAACTAGACTCCATCCTAAATACTAAATTGCCTTCTCACCATACCCATCTAATATGTTTTATATTGAAGCTATGCATGTTTCCATAGTCTATGAATATGTTTCGATGAATTTTTTCAAAAGCATTTTTAAGAGAAAAAAATATATTAAAAAATTAAAGCAAATTTATTCATAAACTAAAACTAGTTTATGGAGAAGTTAAAAAAATTAATTGGATTGAACTTCTATAAGTTAGTTTATACCCATCTAATATGTTTTATATTGAGGCTATGCATGTTTCCATAGTCTATGAATATGTTTGGATGAACTTTCTCAAAAACATTTTTAAGAGAAAAAAAAATATATTAAAAAATTAAAACAAATTTATTCATAAACTAAAACTAGTTTATGTAGAAGTTAAAAATAAGATTTTTGAGGAACTAATTGGATTGAATTTCTACAAATTAATTAGTTTAGGTATAAATTAATTTCAACTTTTGGAAAAATTCATTTCATTTTTTTCTTCCTATTTCTCTTTTTTAGAAGGCTTGTGGAGAAATTTATTCAAATAGACACCATGTTTACTTGGGATGGATTCTTTGCAAAGCAACATGACATGCTTCTTAAATTGACATCTACGGAAGAGTGAAAAGAAAGAAGAAAAAGGCCATCGTGAATAGTTTAGAAGTTTCATTGTCAGATTTGTAACATTTTTAGAGGGAACAAATTGTATAGAAGCTAGAAAGCAAAATCATATGTCAATGATTGTCACTATACATCTCAGTGTTACTTCTATAGATATAAATCTTACAAGTCTCCTCCTAACAACTTAAACTTTTAACTTAGTTGGAACTTCACATATATATATATATATATATAAAAGGCTTAATTGCACTTTTGATCCTCCTAATTTAGTGTAGGAGTAATTTTGGTCTTCATAATTTGAAATGCTTAATTTTGGTCTATAAATTTAAATAATGGGAAATTTTAGTCCCACAAACAATTTACCATCCAAAATTTAACAGAGGTTAATGATGTGAATTTAATTTTTTTTTTTTGCGTTTTGAATCTGAGCATGGTGTAAAACTGGATCCAGAACGGCCCGTTCTCCTTTCAGAACGGTCCGTTCTCCTCGTAGCACTTGCAGAATGGCCCGTTCTCATTTTAGAACGGGTCGTTCCGGATGCAAAAATACACACATGACGAATGGGTTAAAACAGGACGTTCTGCTTGGGCGTTCCAGTTTCAAAATTAACAGACTACGCGTGCAAGCTGAACAGCCCGTTCTGCTTGTAGAACGGGCCGTTCCAGTTGCCACAACCTTAACTACGAACAGAAAAGAAATTAAATAACATAATTAATGTTTATTTAGCATAAAATTCATATTATTAACGTCTGTTAAATTTTGGATGGTAAATTGTTTGTGGGACTAAAATTGCCTATTATTTAAATTTATGGACCAAAATTAAGCAATTCAAATTATGAGGACTAAAATTACTCCTACACTAAATTAGGAGGACCAAATGTATAATTAAGTCTATATAAAATAAGAGTAATACAAGTGCAAGTAATACAATCATAGTACATATATATACAAATACTATATGATAAAGTTCTCTAAAAGTACTTTTAAGAAAGAGAAATAAAAAATAGAATAAAATGAATATTTTTATAAATTAAAATTAATTTATATATAAGTTAATATGTAGAAGATCTATCTAACTTTTTCAAAATTTTATCTTTAATTCTTGCATAAATTAATTTTAACTTATAAAAAAAATTGTTTTAATTTTATTTTCCTCTCGTTTTTAGAAAAGTTTATCCAAAGAGAACCATAATAATTACTATCAACTACCACTACTATCTCAGCAATTAGCATGTTAGTGCATTGTCCCAGTCAGAATGTGCAGTGAAATTCCACTGATCATGATATTACCCGAAGCAACTTTGGCCTTATTAGAAAAATCATTGTAAAAATCTCTTAATAAGGCCTTGCCTTGCTTCAAATAAGAGATTTTGGGATTTAGAACCTCTTAGACCTGATTCTTTTTCAACTGAAAATACTCCTCAAATTGTAGTGTGACTATAGGGAATAACTTAATGTTTGAAGGCCTACATTGTACTAAAAAAACATCTCGCGAGTTTAGGAAATACAAAAGTTACGGCAAAGGTGGGCCTCTTGTTCTTGTGTGACACCCATTCTACCTTAACAGATGGAATTAAATAAGGTTGAAATTCAATTAATACTTGCTGGCAGGACGGACATTTAATAAGGTAATTAAGGCTAATACCTAAAATTTCTAAACTTATAAGGCCTTCAATTTTTTTTAATAGTAATATTATTGATATAAATTAATTTTTAAAAAATTAATAATATTTGAGATAAGACCCAATATTTTATAAGACACATATCTTATATTTTTATATCTCTTATTTTCTTATTATTAAAATTAATTAAAAGATCACAACCCATTTATTAGTTTTTGTAAATGAAAAACACTCAACATTCAACGTACGGTCACTATTATTTACTTTTGTCTTTTATAGATGACAAATTTTCAATCTCTTTGTTTCCTCTCTAGTCTATCTCTTTCTCATTCTCTCTCCATTCTCATTCTCAATTACTTCTTCGCGTCTAATTTGAGAGCTTGATTGGGAGCAATATAGTCTTACTCTGTCTTTTTTCTTGGTTGATTCCTACTTTGTAAGATCTTTAAAACTGCTAAATTAGTATAATTTTGGGTATTGGTTCAATAACATCAACGCATTTTCTTAGTTATCATCATTGACAATCCATTGTAGTGCACTTCTTGCATGATATTGCATTGTGAATTTATCATGGGTCATCCCAGGGATCAGTACCACATATTCTCCTTTATTGAAATTGAAGTTTTTCATCGTGACAAGATTTCTTCTTTCCATGATTTCCTACGTGTCTTTGAAGAGTCAGGATCAAACCCTTTTAAAAAATTATAAATTAATTATTAATGCATGAGAAAAAACAATTTAGTACAGTACTTTTATTTACAAATTATAATTTTTAGATCTCATTTTTTTATTGTTTATCATTGTAGGTACATGCAAAATGATTGTCACTACAGTTTTAATTTTCGATACTCATAGCTACGACCGTGCATAGCCATAGCTTAAAGAAATTTTCATTCACATATATAATTTTTCACTTTTCAGGTTTTATTGTTTCATTGTTATCATCTTTTAGTTTTCAAAATTATTTTTCTTGTTATTTTTATTTTAATGTTAAAACTTTAGGGGAAGGTGAATTGAAAAAGTATTGTATCAATCTAGAAAAGATTGAGTTTTAAGGACCATTCTAATATTGATGGTCTTGATTTGTTTTCAGAATTAAAGTTATTGAAAGAAATTCTAACAAATGAAATTAACACACCATTAAAAATATTGAACAATATAAAAAGATCATGTTCTTTTTCAAATACATACATTGCTTATAGAATATTATTAACATTACCTGTAGTTGTTGCGACTGCTGAAAGAAGTTTTTCAAAATTAAAATTGATTAAATCATATTTAAGATCAACTATGCTATAAGATAGATTGAATGAGTTAGCTATATTATCTATTAAGAGTGAGATGTTATAATTATTTAATTATAAAACTTTAATAAATAATTTTGCAGCTCAAAAAGCCAGAAAAATAACATAAAAATTATTAGGTTATATTAACATAGGTCCCTATCATAATTTTTGCCTAAGGCCCCGGAATTCCTAAATACGGCCCTACTTGCTAGTAAAATAGTTTCACATATAAACTGTCTATAAAAATTCAATCAAAACTATAAAACATAAAGTTTGCAACTGAACTTATACAAAAGAAAACGGTGAATCACAAATAAATTATAAAAATCTAGTCTAATATGTAGTTCCGATGTCACATTATCAGAACAACCCATCCCTTTCATACTCGACACCTTGAGTACTAACCTCATCGCTTACATCATTACCTAAAACAAACCACAATGTACACAGGTGAGGAAAATAGACATTCATATGTACGACACAAGAAAAGAATTTCACCCAAATTTATGATCAGTCCCACATACAATTCACAGTAATACCCAATCATAATATTATTATCATTATATATATCCATCAATTGAAATCACCACAATCACATCATTATATAGCTCATGCATTATGCTCATGCTCACATCAATGCATATATACAATGCAACCTCCTAAGAAACATCAATTCAAAATGCCGCACAATGGACAAACTTCATCAATCTCCTCAAGCACCGCTACGCATGGCCACATTGTTTATATCACTTATGACCGGTGTTACACTGTTAATCACCACTTATGACCAGTGTATAAAGATAGATCCCTTGTTAATCACCACTTATGGCTAGGGTAAATATGTATGCAACATGCACCAATGCTCATGCCATGTCACCTCATACTTTCATCCTTTTTATTCATGCCAATATGCACAATTAATAGTAATAAAACACATCCAATTACCACATTCATACACTAATTCATCCGAACACACACCATCCATACTTAATCATACAATGACCATCTATGGACACCACACAACTCTCAATCATCATCAAACACATTAGTACACATAACATATTTATAGATTGAGCATGGCTTCAGCAAGATGCATGAGACTTTAAGTCACAATAGAGAGCACACACACAATTTCACATTTGGCGAAATTATAATTTCGCCAAGCGCTAAGGAGCCACAGAGAGCCCTGGTCTCTCCCACGCCCGGCGTCGGGAAATCACGCCCGACACTTAGGGACCACAGAGAGCACCAGGTCTCTCTCATGCCTGGCGCTAGGGAGTCACGCCCAACATGATACGTCCACGCCCGACGTATACCCTTCTGGGCTTCACATTCATCAATATGAATGCAAGCTTAGTGCCAAGGACTTAAGCACGATGCCAATGCATTTTCCTAAAAACGTAATATGAGTAGAACATTCCAAAAATTCAAGATTAATCATAAAATCATCCTTTTTCTAATTCAATTGGTCAAAAACACTTACTTTCACACAAAAACACATTATAAGCATTAATTCATGAAATCACATATCGTTAAGAATACCCAATTTCCACATAAAACCTAACCCACATAGACATTCCAAAGAATTCAGTTACCTATTAGGATATTAATTTTACCAGATAATACGAAAAACATGTTCACATTCTCTCTCATAATCCCATATATGAATTACTCATTTCCCTCCCCGTACCTTATTGTGTCGATAAGATTAGTCTGATGCAATTTGAGATGATTTTAAACACTTCTTCTTAGAGTTCATTCCTTCTCTCTTTTTTTTTTTTTTTCTCTCTTAATCCTTCAGAATGCAAAATGAGATAGATAGGTTAACTTTGCCTAACCCCTTAAAAGCTCATTGAACTAGGTCAACCCGATCCATTTCCCTTCTCTCATTAAATTAAATAAATAAATAAAATAATTCCCCTACTGTAAAAATAAATAATACTCCTTACTATAATATAATGATATTATTATTTAAAAGATAGAATTTTACATCTTGTACTCAGATCATGGCAAAGTTAAATCTATAATATCTATAATTTATAAAATTAAATAAAAGGCATAAAAAAATAATAACCCTCATTTGGTATTTACGGCCATTTTACTCTCAAATTAAATATTTTTTTATGGTATTCTTTTTTCTCTTCCATCTACTTACACTTTTTTACTGCTATTTATATTATATATACTATTCACGTATCACTTCTCTGGACTCATCTTTCATTTTCATGTATTCTTCTTCTTCATTATTTGTTTAACCTCATCCTTGAGAAGTTATATCTCCAAAGAATTGGTGATGTAGAAGATGCTCCCATATGCTTAAATTGATTTGCTGCACAATTATAGAAGCTCAAAAAAATTAAAACTACTCAGAATATATTATATATTCATGAGCAACAATAAAAAGTGTTGCATGTTTGTCGAAATTTTTTAGTGATTCTTTTTTAATTGTATTTTTTTGGGTGATTCTTCACTTAATTGTACCAGAAGGTGGCTTTTGCAGTTATGGTATTTTTGCTTTTCAAAAGGTGTTATAGCTGGTTTACATATATATATATATATATATATATATATATATATATATATATATATATATATATATATATATATATATATATATTTTTTTTTTTTTTTTTTTTTTTTTTTTTTTTTTTTTTTTTTTTTCTTCAGTTCTTGGTCTTCAACTTCACCCTGAGGTACGTCTATATGTTTAGATATTTTCTTATTCCTCAATTGCTAAAGAAACGGTTTTACTCACAGATAATTTTTTGTGCATACTGCATTAATAATATTATACTGATAGCCAATTAATTTTTTGTCACTCTTTTTCTTATATTATAATTTTTCTTTCTTTGCATTGAATTCATTGAACTAGATTTAAAGGAACAAAATTTAATTAAATATTTTTTAAAATATAAAAATGAATGTGCTATGAGTCGGCGATTATATAATTTGTAGTGAATTTATTTAATTAATTTAATTAAAATTAAAATAAATTAAAAAAAAAAAAACAAAATTTAACTTAAATTTTTTCTTAAAATATAAAAATGAAAGTGCCATGAGTAGGTGGTTACACAAGTTGTAGTGATTTTTTTATTTAACTAAAGGCTAAAAACCTATTTTGGTCTCTTATAATAATTGTTTGTTTCAATTTAGTCCTAATTTTATTTTTTTTCAATTTGGTCCCAAATAAATTAATTGGTTTCAATTTGGTCCCTAATAAATTAATTGGTTTCAATTTGGGACTTCCATCCAAATTATTTAAACGGAGTTAACTGTTGGCCACGTGGATGCCACATAGATGCATAGGTGGATGCCAATTTTTTTGAAAACACCTGGAACCAGAACGGCCCGTTTTAAAATTAGAACGGGCCGTTCTGAATGCACTCTTGGTGTGTTAATTTTGCATCTGAAACGGGCCGTTCCAGATGCAAAATTAACACACCAAGAGTACAGTAAAATGGTCCGTTCTGAAACCAGAACGGGCCGTTCTGGTTCCAAAACGGGCCGTTCTGGATTTAGAACGGCCCGTTCCAAAACTGAGAATAGAATATTATTTATTAATTTTATTAAAAAATATAATAATTTTGAAAAATATTTTTTTATGGTAAAAATTTTAAAATTACTTATTTTTATAAAATACAATTGTCTTATAAATAGAGTAATAACTTTTCTTTTTCTCTTTCTATCTGAAGAAATATTTAAGTTTTACTTTATAATTTTTTGTAACTTATTTAAAATTAGAAGAATAAAATGATAAAAATTAATAAGATAAACATAATAAAATTATTAATTTATTTTCTTTTAGTGTCCTCTAAATTTTTACATTCATTTAAAACAAAAATATTTTATATGCTAATTTGAATTAATTTAGCGAAGTAACATATGATTTTTAATTTTTTAAATTTTTTTTATAAATTTGATCTATACATGAAAAAAATTTTAATTTAACAATTATATTCTTAAAAATTTGATATAGAACATTAATTATTAAATAGAATAAATCTATCAAGACTTACTTTTGAAGTAAGTAAGTTTTTTCTTTATTAAAAATGAAGATAATTTTACCACAAAATAAAAAATAATTAAACAATAAAATAAAATATAAAAAATATTAATATATTTATTATATTAGATATAACAACATAATTAAAATATAATTAATAATATATATTTTATAAAATTATTAATATTTTATATATATAAAAAAAAAAAGAATGAAAAAAATTTTAGTGGGGGCAAGTGCCCCCACTATATTAACTTAGATCTGTCCCTGTATATGGTTGTTTAGTGAAATGTTAGTCATGTGTATTCTCTTCCTTTACTTCAGGTTCTACCTCTTCAAGGAAAAATACCATGTCATTTCATCCTTTACTGTATAGTATCAATTTGGTAGAAGTGGTTCACTCCAGTTTGAAATGAAATAAAATCTGTTACCATTGTCTTTAGTGATACGTTGCATTGTCCTTAATAATACATTGTATAGCCTAACTGTTTAGCAATTGAAGTTATCAATTTCCATTGACAATATTACCAAATTCAGTGTTTGAAATGCTTTGTACCTCGGGTCTTTTTCCTTCCATGATTCACAACCGTGAACTATAATCATTGATCGTTTATGTTTAGCATTCTAGAACCAGAACGGCCTATCCTGAAACCAAAACGGCCCGTTCTGGTTGAACTTTTAGTGTGTTAATTTTGCACCTGGAACGGCCCGTTCCAGATGCAAAATTAACACACCAAAAGTGCAACCAGAACGGTCCGTTGTGTTTTCAAAAAAATTGGCATCCACATGGCATCTACCTATGCATCCACGTGGCATCCACCTATGCAACAGTTAATTCTGTTTAAATAATTTGGACGGAAGTCCCAAATTGAAACCAATTAATTTATTAGGGACCAAATTGAAACCAATTAATTTATTTGGGACCAAATTAAAATTAAAAATAAAAGTGGGACTAAATTGAAACAAACAATTGTTATAAGGGACCAAAATAGGTTTTTAGCCTAAGTTATATTATTTAAATAAAATAATTATTTTATTTACTTTATTTAATTTAACATGAAAAATAATCTTGAGATTATTGCCAACTAATTTTACTAATATGAACAAGTCTCTTAATAATTGTTACAACAACTCTTACTATCAATTTTAAGGCTTTACAAAAATAAAATAAAATTTCAATGTTCAAAATGACATTTTACTTATAAATTTCTTAATTTTTTTATTTGCATAAAATAATTTAAAATTCTTGCATTTAAAAGTATTTTTTTTATCTGGTTATACATTAAAAAAAAATGGCTAAACAGTTGTCATAATATTTAAATAGGTTATATCTTACAACACAATGATAGAAGTCTTTGTAAGAATGGCAAGGTATGTGAGTCTTTGGATTAGTTTTAAAAAATAATTGACCAAGGTATTCAACGTGATATCGTCACTTACACTTTTTTAATTCACAGCCTTTAATATATTGATAGTTGGAAAAAGAATACAACTCTAATAGGTAATATGACGAGAAAGTGAATCGGACCAAATGTTAAATAATATATATATATATATATATATATATATATATATATATATATATATATATATATAATATTTACACCATATCATAGTTAGATCAAGTAGTTAGTGTGTACACTCAAAAAATTATTTATTTAAAGGAACAGTTGACATTGAAGAAGGAAAAAAAATGCATTTCAAAATTATATTACAATTTAAAATTATTTATACCAAAAAACCAAAGGTAAAACCCCAATAAGCTTGTCTTCTATTCTTTTAGTGAGCTAATATAATATGCATCATCAAAGAGTTTTACCAACCGGTATCATTTAAGAGTTTTATAATTGGCTGGAAGAAAAAAATGAAATTTCAAATTACGATCACAGTATATATAAAATTTTATGCGAAGTGACTAAAATAAATCGAGGAAGGAAAAAGTAAAAAGTAAAACATAAAAATCTGGTTCTATGATTTTAAGTGTTTATTTTGGTTTTCTTCTCTCTCTTTTTGGATGTTTGAATCTCAAATTACATAAGTTTTGTTCACTTGGTTATTTAGGACTCACAAAATGATGAAATAATTCTCTATTTATATGTATACTGTATACAATGACAGTAACAAAGTTAAATTTAAGATCTTTTACTTATTACACAAACCTCTCACTAAGATAACCCAAGTGAGTTTGATGAAATAATTATATTTCATCTATTTGAAAATTTAACTTTTATCGATATAAATATAATGGTGCAGGTAGATTTCGTGGTATAATCTTCAACAAAAAAAAGTAGGATATCTTGTGACTCAGAAGAATTTTCTTGTTCAGATAATATTATTTTTACGAAAAATAATTATGATAAAATAGAAACATAATAAATAATTATGAAAATAAAGTATAATTATTAAAAGTAATTATATAAATAAAAAGGAACGTAGATTGGAATCAAAAAGTATGAGATAGTTTAGGAGGAAATTTTTTTAGTAAGAATAGTACGTGAAATGCATATTTAAAGGAAAGATAAGATATAACATTAAAAAAGTTTAATTGCACATTTTGTTTGGAAGGAAAGTGTATTAGATTAGGATTTTAAAAAGGTTTGGGAAGACATTTTTCTTACAAAAAGATTTTATAAGTTAGCTTACGCAAACAACTGCAATAGTGATGAAATACTTGAACCCGTTACATCCTTTCATTATATCTTTCTCCTCAACAAATGAAAATGAAATGACACCAGGATTGAATCATAACAATCATGAATGAAAAGGCTATGAATATCCTGCTTGACTAGCATGTGTTTGAAGTCATCCAACCATAGTAGCATATGTAGAACTCAACTTCTCAAGGCTTGACCTTGAATGAGTAAAAAGGATCATTGTGTCTGAATGATCACTGAAGGGACAATGGGCATAAAAGCAATGATATGGGAGATAGCAATGCAAAGTATAATCCCTTTTTGGGTTTTCACTGACATGGCTAGTAAATTGATCAGCCATCAAGAAATCTGGCAGTGTGACACTGACCTAAACTGGTGTTAGATTTCCAAGCAAACCAAGGATGATAAGGATCAAACAACACCAAAGTGTTCTATTGTGAATCATGTTCACACACAAACCAAGGATCTCATAGAAGAGCAGGAACTAATATTGATAGGAAATATTTGTAAATAGATACCTTTAGGTGTGAATCTGTCTTTATAACTGGAGCCCGAAAAAGATCTAATGGATCTGTGGCTGACCAATCTTGATATTTGCCTGTAAAATCCGCCCTAGATTATCAACAAATGATAGAAAAACTGCAGTGAATACTAAAAACACTCGGTATTAGACATGTGTTCATGCAGTGAGACCAAATAGCATAATTTGCTCAATAAACTGTTATTGGATCTTCAAAAAACTTGTGGAAAACAAGGCACTTATCACACTAACAATGACTATTAGATTATACCATAAACCAAATAGATGTTCATGCCAAACAATTTCAGTGAATGAATCATCACCAGTGCACTATCTTTTTTCTTGTTGCAATGCCACTTGCTGGGAAAGTAAACACAACTTCTCCTGTAGCCTAGACTGTACCAATGCTAGAATGAGCGATGGGGACAAAATTCTACCGCATATTTCATGTCTGTGTCATTGCATTTGCCTTGTATAATCATGAAGATAACATCAATTAACAACCTAACAGACAATATATTTTTCAGACTTTACCCCTGCATGTGACTCTTTTGATGGATATACTTCATTATTTCAAAAGCGTATGATCTTCAAGAAAATATTTTTAAGATTGCATTTTTGTTGCTGACAGCGAACTACTAAATTGGGGGGAAAAGTTAAGTGTTCAAGATTTCAATTGTTTTTGCTTGACATGATTGCAGGAAGATGAAGATAGGAGAATCAAATGTGTGATCAGGGATAAGGATAAAAGACAATAAGAAATAGTGTTCCTTTAGACAGAAACAAAAGCTAGAAACATGATTTTACATTGGCAAAATCCACCTAAAGGTTTTTATTTACAATTGTTGAGAATTGAACATATAAAGAGTTAATTCCTATAAATTGATCTAATATCTTTCATGAACAACACCACTAGTGAGATGTATGTTAGATTTGACACCCTTAATTGTTGTGTCTGTAGTATAATCCTCAAAGGCTCGAGTGACTGTTTCTTACAAAATGAGGTTTCAAACTCCAAGACATTCTAAATTTGAAAACTCTCCAATTCAATTATTTTATATATAGGTGCAATGGTAGAGGGATAAACAAATTCTTTTATACACATATATATAAATATAAACAGACAAATAATTTAATGATGATATATTGACATTGTTTAACAATTTTATAATCATCCAATCATAATTCATCATAAATGATAAATGTGTTAATTTTTATAATAATTATATAAAAAATTATTCAAACTATGATTTCTGATTGATTGGCTTTATAAATATTTATACGAACAATGTTTAACAATTTTACAATCATCCAATCATAATTCACCATAAATGATAAATGTTTTAATTTTTATAATAACTATATAAAAAGTCATTCAAATTATGGTTTCTGATTGATTGATTTTGTAAATTTTTTTACATTTACAATGCATTAAATTTAAACTCATAAGCTAATTACTTATATATACTTTGACTATAGTGCTCCAATTTTCTCATAACAAGTGTCAATTGCTACCAATGGTCCAATGGTGGGAATCAAGGGGTCTTCAAGCTGAATGGACAAAAGGTTTGGCTCATTCAATTTTCACACCGCAAATTTAACAACAAAGAGTAGGCTGACAAGTATTATTCATATACTTAAATTGTTTTTACGCTATATAACTTGTATGACACTACACATTAATAGTCTGAAGTGTTTTATTCAGGAAAGTAGCTCATAAATTTAACAAATTGCAAGAATTTTCTCCATTCTAAACCAAGAGACAAAGAACATAACCATGTTATAAGGGCATCTTAACTAAGATTTTAAAGATACTCCAAAAAAATCAATAACACCTCAAATTCGATCACATCCCCTAATACTGATATAAGAAACACTAATTCCAAGTCAATCATACCAGACAAAAGAAAACATGTTATTAGAAATTTTACGGAGACAAAAACAAAAAGAGATTAAAAATTCCTCACATGTACTCATCGGTGACTTTATTAGGTACCAACACAACACTGGTAAAGACACTTGTTTCCTCAAACCGCAAACCTCAATTATCAAGTGGTGTTTCAAAGTGACTTGCATAGCGTTTAATTGTACAAGCCTTGCACAAAGGGTACCCCTGTGCTCTCTGGAGTAGATTCAAGTGCCTTTCAAGCTCATAATTGTTATTGACTTTGAAGCCAAGCAAGCACTACGTCCCGTGTCACTATACTTAACAAAAGGAGATAAAGCAATATGTTACTCATCTACGGTACACCACAATATCACTTTAATTGTTGAAATTAAAAATCATTTGTCAATTCAAAAAAGTGAAGTTAGTATCTGACTTTAATAATGAGTACTTAAAATACATGGAGTCTAAGAGATCCTTAAGAGAAAACCTTACATATTGAAAATCCAGCTTTATGAACCTTGAAAACATTTGTTGTTTTAAAATAGCAAACATTAAGTACTAAATATCATTGCAGTTTTTATTCCTACTCAAGATAATGTATCAGAGAACACAGTTAAAGGAGAGGCAACTTTTTTGCATTTTATTAACTATCTGTACAAAATAGTATTGCAAATTAACATTGTGCTTAATTATATTAAATTTTTTCCCCAATTTTATTATGAATTGTTATGCTCGAGGCACTTGTTTTGTGCTGTATGATGGAAAAGAAGTATAAAATGGGCCTAAACAAACAAAAAAGTATTATACATGCTTAACCTAATCCTGAAGTTAAAACCTGAAGTTAATGTGACTGATGACAGCCTTGCTCTTCTAATTAATAACTATTTACTACGTTGAATTATGGTGTGAGAAATGGAGGGGGAAGAAAGAATATTAGCGTTGAAGCATGCACCAATGAAATATATTTTCCTTATTGGATTTACTAGTATTTCTAACAAATAAAAACAGAGCTTGTACTAAGGAATGTTATGAATGAAAGTGACACAGAGAATATATCAAAAATATTAGTCCTTAACATAGTTCATGGATATATTTAAAAGAAGAATGACAACATCCGGACTTAGTCCACAATTAACCATTTCACCCAAGAGATGCATAGCCTTATTTATGTTTTTAATTTTACACCATCCATGGATTAATGAACTATAAGTTGCAACAGTTGGTATGCTGCCCTTCTGAATCATCAAATCAAATACTTTCACAGCATCCTCCATTTGATTTAGCAAACAATGAGCACTAATGAGTGAAGTATATGTGACAACATTAGGTTCCACTCCAAAATGAACCATGAAGTCCATTATACTTTTAGCCCTTGCAATCATCCCCTCTTTGCAAAAATTGTTAACTAAAACGTTAAAGGTTTGCACATCTGGCATGATTCCCTTTCTCATCATATGAGTAGAGTTGCAGCCTCTTTCCATCTATCAAAATTACAAAGGCCATGAATTAAGGAATTGCAAGTGACGAGATCATGATGAATACCTTTGCGAGTCATTTCTGAAAACATATCCAAAGCCTCCCATACCTTGCCATCCTTGCAAAGGCCGTCTATAACTGTATTCCAAGCCATAACGTCCAAAGAGTGTTCCATCTTCTTGAGATATGAGATGGCAGCAGAAGTGTCTCCGACCTTACACAACCCATTAATTATTGCACTATGCGTGTAGGAGTTAGATTGATATCCCAAGTCTTCAAAATGCTCCACCAACCTCACTGCTTCAGCCACATTGCCTTCTATGCAAAACCCATTAACGAGGGTGTTAAGAGTCACCTGATCGGGCTCCACACCAATTTTGAACATAAGCCCCAAAATAGAGAAGCCATACACTGTGTGGTTTAAACGGCAGACACAATTGATGACGATAGTGAGCGTGTGAACATCTGGTTTCACTCCAAGGGAATACATGTGTTTGGTAAGGGAAATCACAGTTGTGTAATGTTTCATCTTTGCAATGATGCCGAGCAATAAGGTGAAGTCCTTGTTACTAGGGAAAGGCTTCATTGCAATCATTTGGTGGAACAAATCCAAAGCAGTGTCAACATTTCTGATGTCTCCGATGGAATCCAATAATTTGGTTCTGTGTCTATCACTACCCCTGCCTAAGGTAGAGAAAGTTGAAGAAGAATGCGATGGGCGAAGAAGGAAATCTCTGGGATTAGGAATAGAACCCAAGTGGCGAAGAACTCTTCCTCGCAACATCCCTAAAACCATCGAAGGAAAGAAAACCTAGAAATGCAAATGTGGAAAGAAAGAAATCTGCAAAGGGAAAGTTGTAGAAGAAGTGTGTGTTTGAAATCCGTTCAAAACTAGTTAAACGGATTTTTTTTATTTTCTGATGAAAAAAAAAAAAAGCTAAAGTAACTCATGTGTTACTTTTGGATTACTTTCAACCTAACTGAAAAATAAACACACACGAAGTAGTAATGTTTTTCCCTCATCACTCATCACTCGTTGGTGAGTATATATATGACAGGTAAATAATAAGTTTCTAAAAGACTGTTATAATATTATATTATTAAATATAAATTAAAATATTATATATTTATTAATTTACATATTTACCCTCATGTCTTTCTACCAGAATCACCAGAATCAGCTCCCAAAAATATTATATCCCTAATACCCTTTGTTTATATTCTTCTTACACTTTTATATGTGATCAGTACTTGCGATAATATAATTTTTTGTATGAGTTTAAGTCTTTGTTCGGTAAAGAAGAAAGGAGGACTGAGGGGAAAAAGAAGAAAAATAAATAAATGTTAAAAAATATAGAAAAACAGGTAAAAAAAAAAGAATTGAAATTAAGATTATTTGATAAAAGAAAGATAGATAAGGTAGAGTAAGTTTATTTTTAAATTAATAATTTTATTTGTAAATAATATTTAAAATTATTTTATTAGAAGTTTAACTTTTTATAATTAGTTTTATTCAAAAGTAATAAATATGAATTATTTTTGTTATTATTATTGTTGGGATTTATTTTTATAAATAAATTTATTTAAAAATATTATTTTTTATAAATATATATATATATATTACAACCCCTCCCCCTTTTTTATTTTTATAAAAACTAAAAAAAAAATTTATTTGTAAATCTCACTCAAATTATTACAATTTTCTCTCTACTTTTTTTTTATTTTTATCAAACACCTTATCATCTTTCACTTCCACGTAATTCCTTCCTCTCTTCCCTACTTCCCCTAAGGGGAAGCACTTGTTAGATGGTTCATGAATGAGTTGTCAAAATTTATCATTAGATATATATAATAATAATAACAAATTGATAGTTAAGATTTATTATAAAATAATGTGAGGCGATTATTTTGGTAGTGTCTGGAAATTAAAAATCTTTATAAATCGCATTACTAATGTTGAAAAAAACTGTTTGTAATCACTTTGTGGCGGTTTAAAACCGCCACAAAATACACAGTTTTAAAAAGTCCCGGCAATTTCGTGTGACTTGTTTGACATATTCTAGCAATTTAAACCGTCATAAAATTGATTTTAATTCAGCTTAATTTAATGTTTCTGCCGTTTTAAACTGTCAGAAAATTATTATTTTTTACTTGTTTACATTTTTTGGCTTTTTAAATTGCCAAAAATGTTATTTGTTTAGTTGTCAACTCAAGGTTCTCATTTTAGAGTGTTCATTGTGTTGTATTATGTGTGCAGTCCACAGCTCTTTTATTTACTCTTTTATCATCAACTTTTTCATTTCAAATGTAGGAATGTGCATAGTTGCCTGAGAAACTCAACCCAACCTCTAAAAACTGGTTTAGTTTGTGTGGTCTGAAAAATGTGTTTAGAAATCCAAATCTGTCTAAGATCACGTTCTTTGTTTAGGAAGCAGTTTTAAATAGAATTGTCTTTTAGATACAAAAAAAAAGTATTTCTTATAGGTAAATAAAAATCAAAATTAGATAAATAATTTAAAATATATAAAAAAGGAATTAGAGAAGTAATTTTTTAAAAAAAAATCATGATTACGTGAAGTGAAACACTTAAGTAATGCAAGTGAAGTAAATTAAGAGAAGTTTTTTAGTTAATCTAAGAAAACAAGAACCTGCTTTAGTTTAAATTTGTATACAAATAAATTAATTAAAAATTAACATACATGAATTAAATAGATAAATGATATTTTACCTATAAAAAGAACAAAATGTGTTTATCATCACAATAAAAACTATGAAAATGTTAGTTAATGATATTTGTTATTCTACTTTATTTTCAAATATTCTATAGTCCATATTAATATTATATTCAACTAATATAATATTATATCACCAACAAATTGCTATGATATCTAAAAAAACATCACATTGAAATATGAGATGCATATAGTTATATCTTTCAATTACCATCAAAAATTGACTCATTGGATTTCGGTGCCTTATCTTGAACAGGGGCAGGGGCTTTGGAGCAAGAGTAGTCCATTGTACCTATAGAGAATTTCATGCAAATGTTTCAGCATGTGAGAAAATGAAATACTTTCAAGAGAAATACTAGTAACACTCTAAATTAGTTAGACCCAATAAGAGACTATATTAAAAAGTGTGTTAGGGGTCAGGTCTGTTGCTAGCATTCTTTGTACTTTTAACAGTCACAAAGAAAACTCAAGAACTATTCAATCATAAGTCAAATCTTAATACAATAGTCACTGTATGTTTATTATATAAGTTAATGGCTAAACTCGATGCACCTGCAACAGAAACATCACTGCTATCATTCATAATTCATTAGTAAGTTTTAGAGTTCCATTTGGCACTTGCTAAACGTATAAACAAAATTAAAGACAGATTCCCATGTGAGTGCCAAAGGTAGATTCTACGCCTTTGAAATCATTCACAATCCTCATGAAATCACTCGCCAATTGAACAAAGCAACCATTAAATTCAATTCCATTTCAAAGTATTTCATTCAAAATACCTGTAGAGACATCCAAACGCTAAATTATCGTGATTGTTGAAAACGTTGACCTTCGAATTCGTCTAAGCTTAAATGCGTGACTTCCTCAAACTGAAATCGTCGAATCTGCCTCTCTCTACTGATGAATATATCTAAGCTCAAACGTGCCAATGAAGAATTTAATTCGAGAAGAAGAATTTTGAAAAAAGTTTGAGAGAAAGAGAACCTTGAATGATCTAAGAATAAGAACAAGTTTTTTTATTTTTATTCTTTTAAAAATAATAAAAAAATAATATATATATATATATATATGTATTAATTAAGGTGGCGACGTGTGACATACAGGTATTTAAAGATTCCGATGAAAATGTAATTTTTTTGTAGCGGTTAAAATAACCACCAAAATTATAATATTTTGTGGCCGTTTCGAGAAATAGCCAGAAAAAAATCCCTACTACTTACTTGCCTTTTTTAGTGATTGATGACTTGTTACCCATTAATTATTCAATTTTTGTTTGCAAGCTTGTAATTTTCATGTTTTAAAGTTGCATATCACCCTACCACCAACCTCAACACTATTCGTTAGCAAGAATCATAGATAAAACCTTGAGGAAGACATAATATGTAACTGAAGAAAGTGAAAAAGCTTTAAATTTATTAGTTATTAATTTGGGAAAAAAAAAGTATTATGTTCTTTTGATTTTAGAGGCTAGTCATTGAATTGTGGTCATAGACTTGCTTGGGAAAAATAGGACTGAAAATTTTAGTTGTCTTTCACTAGTATAAGGCAATGTAGAGTGTGAGGAAAAGCTTTTATATTTTAGTTCCAGCAAGAATCTTGTTTGGCTGTATCAAAGTCAAAGATTGCAGAGGCAACATGCTGTAAACCTTGGCAAGAACGACTTTGAAGGAGGTGAGGCAACTGATGATAGGGATTCAGAGCAAGAAGAAAAAGAAGTTGATATACATTTTAAATTAAAACAATTTGAAAAAATAAAAATATTAAAAAATTATCTAGTTAAAAACCTACTACTGCCACTAACTTTTGTGCCTCATTTGTGACACATTCACCTTACTACTTCACTGTACAAGTTTCCTATATTTTTAATATTTGAAGGTATATTTCTCATGAGAGATTCTAGCATGGAACAGTGTGCATGTCCCTCCTCCTCCGTGAGGTAATAAATTTTGTAACTTTAAAGTAGTGTGTTAAGTGATAGATGTGTGAAAAATCATTTACAATTGTTAGATATATAAATAATAAATTCAACAATTAAGATATACAAATATATTAAAAAAAATTATATATTTAAAACTATAAATAAAATTACATTTTTATCCTTCACATATTTTTCAAAAAGTTGTTCAAGATTTTCCTAGAGACCCCTTTGGTCTAGTGTTCCTATCAAGCGTGACCTCCGTGGTCTTCATGATGGCAGCTGTCAAATTTACCATGAAGTTTATTGTCAAACAGTGTTCATTGGACACCAATGGAGAAGATGAAACCTACAGATGTTTGATATTGTTGTGAGTGATGGTGTTCAGTTTTGTGACAAAGATGATTGGTATTCATTTTGTATTTGGTGTGTTCAGTTCTGAAGGGGATATTTTGCATAGAGATTGTTTGAATGTAATTTCATTTTTGTTCTTGTTAAAAAAGTGAAATGGTTGTCCTAGAAGGTTTTTTTTGGTGGTGGGGATTTTCCAATAGTGGTTTGTTTGATACCAAGTCCCAACCCCCAAATCAAAAACATCAGACTTGTAATGGGGCTTGGTGTGCCACAACGAACTCTCTCGCTGTTGAACCCCATGCTAGAATTGAACGAGAGAAAAAACTCCTTTACTAGAAAAATAGTAACTTTATCTCCCTCTGAAAACTCTCATCTTCCCAAAAAACCATACAGTTTAGACCTCTTGTTTTTTAAACTTTCACTTCCTCTTTGGTATTGCACAATGAAGCCACGGTGATGGTTGGTTCAAACAAAAACAAATATGATTTCTTCAACATAAAATCCCATAGCAAATCAATTTCCAAGTAGTCAAGCTAGTCATTAACTTACACAAATTTACTTCTTCAAATGCTCAATCTCATCCCGCACAATATAAAATTGCAAATGCCTGAATTCCTTCACCGATAATTTTGTCAATTAAGGATTCAAAAGTTTTGAAAACTTTCCTATTATTATTTTTTTATGTAGAAGATTAATCCAATAATTGTAAATATAAATATTTGTTTTAAATAAATTATAATTTTTTATAGATATTTATTAAAAAATTTAAAGAATAAAATATTATTATTAGAGGTATTTTTCCTAGATCACCAATGAGGAATTTACGTATGTGCTTCACCTTAGAAGCATTCATTTCTCATACTAATTTTATAAATAATCTAAAAAAAATTCTAAAGTTGTATATTTGGATTAAAAAATTAAAAGTTGATATGCAACGTTGAAGCATGAAGGTCATAAACTTGTAAACAAAAATTGAATAATTAATCAATAACAAGTCATCAATCATAATCGTCGATTTTTTTATTATTATATCTAATGATAAATTTTGATGATTTATTCATAAACCACTTAACAAGTACTTCACCTTAGGAGAAGTAGTGAAAGTGAAGCATGATAAGGTGTTTAATAAAAAAAAAAAAGAAATTGTAAAAATTCGAGTGGGACCCACAGAAATACTTTCCCTCTTAAATAAGGAAAAATGTGGAAAAGTTTAGTTTTTATAAAATCTTAATAATAACTAAATATAATAATATTTTTTATTTATTATTTTTAGATAAAATTATTTATAAAAAATAAATCCCAATAGTAATAATAAATAAATATAATAATAATAATAATAATAATATTAATAATTCATATTTATTACTTTTGAATAAAATCATTTATAAAAAGTTAAACTTCTATTAATTTTTTTAAAATATTATTTAAAAATAAAATTATTAATAAAAAATAAATCACTATCCTATTTCTAATCTATTTTTTTAAACGATCTTACTTTTTACTTTATTTCTTATTTATTTTCTTATATTTCTTCACACTTCTTTTCTTTTCTTTTTCCTCACTTTTTTCCTCTTTACCAAACAAAGACTTAGACTTGTCCAAAAATATATTACTACATCTTTTTAGCATAAAGCTTGTAACTAATATTGAACTTGAAGAAGTTTAAGATGAATTATTTAAAAGTAATATATATATATAATAAAAATAATTATATTTTTTAAATAAATTTATTTATAATTAATTAAACTCTTAATAATAAATAAATATAATAATAATTATTATTATTTATTTTTAGATAAAACTATATATAAAAAGAAAGCCCAATAATAATAATAATAAAAGTAAATAAATATAATAATAATAAAAATAATTCTTATTTATTATTGTAACGACCCGTCTGGTCACTACACCCGGCATAGCACACTAGAAACACCAGACAGATAGAACAAGTATATAAATATAGGATCTAGAATATATAGATATACAAGGTTCCAGTCTGACTAGAGTTAAAGTGTACTAAAGAAAATTACAACCAAATGCTATTATCCCACGTAGCCACAAGCAAAACAACATCACCAAGCAAAACAGCTGCAAGGTCCACCAGACTCACCACAAGACGCACATCTATTCCTGCCCTGCTCCCATACATAGTATGATCATCGCAGTCCAAAAACATGGAAAACAACAAAAGGGTAAGCTAGTGAAATTAAAATTCAACATACAATTATATAAATATCAATATAAATAACAACAGATACAGTTATCAGCACACTTGTACAGCTTATACCATTCAACAATATCAGCACCGCAATGCGGCAATATCAGCACTGCTTAGCAACAACAACAACACCACTCTAGTGGCTATAACGGCACCGCAAAGCGACAACAACAATACCACTCTAGTGGCTATAACGGCACCGCAAAGCGGCAACAACAGCACCGCCTTAGCGGTTAGAATCAGCACCACATGTGTGGCTAACAACAGCACCGACTTAGCGGCTATAATATCACCCAACCCAGCATATCTCAGCACAGCACAGCAATTCAACAAAATTATTACTTTCTACAATTCAGCCCAACGGTCTATAATTCCGTTATACTATATAATTTCTCTTATTAATCCATTGATTCCAGCTCAACAATACACCTCTAATACAACTAATATATTTATCTCAGCTTTATCCCCTAATCATCACAGCATATTCATCAAATTCGCTTGGCTTAGCATATAACATCATTGATTAACAATTTCGGCACAACTCAACAGTCAACATCCTATAGATCATCATCTCATTGCGCGCCCGGCGCACTCGAGGTTGCGCCCAGCGCGGCTCAACCCGAGAGCACCAAGGCTCTCCCGCGCCTGGCGCAATTCCAAATTGCGCCCAGCGCCTGCTTGGCAGAGACTCAAGGAGTCTCGTGCGCCCAGCGGAGCCTAACCCACGCCCAGCGTGGGGAAGGCAGAGACCTACCAGGGTCTCGCGCCCAGCGCAATTCACAATTGCGCCCGGCATGCTCTTGGTAGAGACTCCCAAGGAGCCTCCGCGCCCAGCGAGTCCAAAAGTGCACCTAGCGCGGTCCAAGTATCCCAAAAACATGTTACTCTTGATATCGCGCCCAGCGTAGCTCGAGTCACGCCCGGCGCGGGCCAACCAGAGACTCCCATTTGCAAGCTCGCCCAGCGCACACAGCCTTGCGCCCGGCGGGCTTGCCTAAACAGAGTCTCCTGGTGGTCGCGCGCCCGGCGCGAAGAACAGCGCCCAGCGCGAACTCATCAGTAATTTCCCCAAGTTCGAAAAATTGCTCAAAACCTGCAAATCTTAACAGCAAACAAGCATGTAATCCAGCCAAAATGCCACATTCTCATCCAACATCAAGAAAAATACCTCATTTTCCACATGCAACCACAATCCAAGAATTTCCTCAAAATTTCTCAAAAATCCCGAAAACCCCAAAAGCTTAACTTTAGAAGTTCTCAACCAAAATCATCAGTTCTCAGCCGGTTAAATGAGTCCCCAGACCCCCCTTTAACCAAACCACAGCATAAAACTAACTTCCCTTACCTTGAATCCAGAAATTTGAGCTCCGGGCACTTGAATGAAGAAGGAGAACGAAAGGGAGCTTGAACAAAGAGGAAGAACATGCTTGGGGACTCAGCTCTCGGACAAGGAATCAGTTCTCCTACCGCTTGCACCTAGAGTCACCAAGATTCACCACAAGGAATTTTGAGAGAAAAGAAATGAGTAAGGGTTGAGGAGAAGAAAAATAAGTGAAGGAGGAGGTGAGTGAGAGAGAGAGAACGGGGGTCTCACAATTATTTTTGAATAACATTATTTATAAAATATTAAACTTCTAATAAAATAGTTCTAAATATTATTTAAAAATAAAATTATTAGTAAAAAATAAGCTTCTACTTTATATCTCATCTATTTTTTTCATTAGGCAATCTTAATAAACAATCTTATATATTTTCTTTAATAAACAATCTTCACGCTATTATTAGCGTCGATTCCACGTGCTGTTACTTCTCGTGGTGAAGATTAATTGGGAAGATACACGGATAAACACGTAAATTAATAATATATAATATTTTAATTTATATTTAATAATATAATATTATATCAGTCTTTTAGAAACTTATTATTACGTGTCATATACAACTTCATCTACAACTTTCCTTTTGCACATTTCTTTCTTTCCACATTTGCATTTCTAGGTTTTCTTTCCTTCGATGGTGTTAGGGATGTTGCGAGGAAGAGTTCTTCGCCACTTGGGTTCAATTCCTAATCCCAGAGATTTCCTTCTTCGCCCATCGCATTCTCCTTCAACTTTCTCCACCTTAGACAGTGGTAGTGATACACGCAGAACAAAACTATTGGATTCCATCAGAAACATCAGAAATGTGGACACTGCTTTGGATTTGTTCCACCAAATGATTGCCATGAAGCCTTTCCATGGTAACAAGGACTTCAACTTATTGCTCGGCATCATTGCAAAGATGAAACATTACACAACTGTGATTTCCCTTACCAAACACATGTATTCCCTTGGAGTGAAACCAGATGTTTACACGCTCACTATAGTCATCAATTGTGTCTGCCGTTTAAATCACACAGTGTATGGCTTCTCTATTTTGGGGCTTATGTTCAAAATTGGTGTGGAGCCCAACATCGTGACTCTTACCACCATCGTTAATGGGTTTTGCAAAGAAGGCAATGTGGCTGAAGCAGTGAGGTTGGTGGAGCATTTGGAAGACTTGGGATATCAATCTGACTCCTACACGTATGGTGCAATAATTAATGGGTTGTGTAAGGTCGGAGACACTTTTGCTGCTATCTCATGTCTCAAGAAGATGGAACACTCTTTGGACGTTATTGCTTGGAATACAGTTATTGACGGCCTTTGCAAGGATGGCAAGGTATGGGAGGCTTTGGATATGTTTTCAGAAATGACTCGCAAAGGTATTCATCATGATCTGGTCACTTGCAATTCCTTAATTCACGGCCTTTGTAATTTTGATAGATGGAAAGAGGCTGCAACTCTACTGGGTCATATGATGAGAAAGGGAATCATGCCAGATGTGCAAACTTTTAATGTTTTAATTGACAATTTTTGCAAGGAGGGGATGATTGCAAGGACTAAAAGTATAATGGACTTCATGGTTCATTTTGGAGTGGAACCTAATTTTGTCACATATACTTCACTCATTAGTGCTCATTGTTTGCTAAATCAAATGGAGGATGCTGTGAAAGTATTTGATTTGATGATTCAGAAGGGCAGCATACCAACTGTTGCAACTTATAATTCATTAATCCATGGATGGTGTAAAATTAAAAACATAAATAAGGCTATGCATCTCTTGGGTGAAATGGTTAATTGTGGACTGAGTCCGGATGTTGTCACTTGGAGCATTCTTATTGGGGGGTTTTGTAAAGCAGGGAAACCAGTAGCTGCGCAAGAATTGATTTCTATAATGCACAAGCATGACCAACCTCCTGATCTCCAAACTTGTGCCATTATTTTGGATGGCCTATTCAAGTGTGATTTTCATTTGGAGGCAATGTCATTGTTTAGGGAGATGGAGAAGATGAATTTTGATCTCCATATTGTTATTTACAATATTGTGCTAGATGGATTGTGTAGGTTTGGAAAACTGAATGATGCACGAGAATTGTTTTCTTGTTTGCAAAGTAAAGGCATGAAAATTGATGTTATTTCTTATACGACAATGATTAAAGGTCTATGTAAAGCGGGACTATTGGATGATGCTGAAGACTTGGTGATGAAAATGGAAGAGAATGGCTGTCCCCGAGATATGAGGACTTATAATGTGTTTGTCCAAGGATTGCTGCGGAGATATGATATTTCAAGGTCAACAAAATACCTTTTATTAATGAGAGACAAAGGTTTTTCTGCAGATGCTACCACCACAGAATTGCTTATCAGTCATTTCGCAGCTAATAAAGAAAATCCTTCATTACAAGAATTCCTGCAGAAAATTTGTTTGAGTAGATAACTGGTATATTTGAATACCAACATTTTCTTCGGGGCTAACCTGTTAGCATTGTCAGACTCTATGCGCTTGGTTTTATTTAAGTTATTATGTCATTCTTCTTTTAAATATATCCATGAACTATGTTAAGGACTAATATTTTTTATATCTTCTCTCTGTCACTTTCATTCATAACATTCCTTAGTACATGCTCTGTTTTTATTTGTTAGAAATACTAGTAAATCCAATAAGGAAAATATATTTCGTTGGTTCATGCTTCAACGGTAATATTCTTTCTTCCCCCACCATTTCTTACACCATAATTCAACGTAGTAAATAGTAATTAATTTGAAGATCAAGGCTGTCATCACTCATCAATCAAATTAACTACTGAATTTTAACTTCAGGATTAGGTTCAGCATGTATAATACTTTTTTATTCGTTTAGTCCCATTTTATACTTCTTTTCCATTATACAGTACAAAACAAGAGCCTCGAGCAAAACAATTTATAATAAAATTGGGGAAACTTTTTAATATAATTAAGCACAATGATAATTTACAATACTATTTTTGGCCCCTTTTTCTTGTCTGTTTTTGTACAGATAGTTGCCTCTCCTTTGACTGTGTTCTGATACTCTGATACATTATCTTGAGTAGGAAAAGGTTTTTTTAGTCATAGCTAGCTAAGAGTAGGTTAAACTATTTTATTTGAATAAAAACTGCAATGCTATTTAGTAGTTGATGTTTGCTATCTTAAAACAACAAATTTTTTCAAGGTTCATAAAGCTGGATTTTCAACATTTAAGGTTTTCTCTTAAGGATCTCTTAGACTCCATTTAAGTACTCATTATTAAATTAAGATACTAACTTCACTTTTTTCAATTCACAAGTGGTTTTTAATTTCAACAATTAATGTGATATTGCGGTGTATTTTTGATGAGTAGCATATTGCTTTATCACCTATTGTTATATATATTAAATTGTTAAGTATAGTGACACCGGGACGGTGCTTGCTTGGCTTCAAAGTCAATAACAATCCACTCCAGCACGAGTACCTTCTGTGCAAGGCTTGTACAATTAAACGCTATGCAAGTCACTTGGAAATACCACTTGATAATTGAGGTTTGCGGTCAAATAAAGTCACTGATGAGTACATGTGAGGAATTTTTAATCTCTTTTTGAGTTTTGTTTTTGGTTTAATTTTCTTTTTTTGTCTCCGTAAAATTTATAATAACATGTTTTCTTTTGTAGGTTATGATTGACTTGGAATTAGTGTTTCTTATATCAGTATTAGTGGATTTGATCGAATTTGAGGTGTTGTTATTGATTTTTTTTGGAGTATCTTTAAAATCTTAGTTAAGTTGCCCTTATAGCATGTTAATGTTCTTTGTCTCTTGGTTAACTACACCTGTCGACAAAAATCAGTTTAGAATAGAGAAAAGTATTGCCGGCGAGTTGTGGAGGAGGAGCGTGGCGGAGAGGGAGAGGACATCAAAGCGGCCGTGGAAAGTGACGGTGGCGCCGGGGGTGACGAAGGGTTGATGGAGAGTGACGTTGGTGACGGTTCCCGAACCGGACAGGACACATAGGCCCGTGTTCTTTCTGCGGCTGAACCGGGCCAGGGCCTTGACCACGTAGCTTCTGCCCGGGATTTCTAAAATAAAAGGGGTCATAGCAGGCTCGGGCTCCTGGGTTATAACGAGTGGCGGTTTGGGCTTGTTTTTGGAGCCAGGAGGGCGGCCCCTGGGGCGCCTAACCACTTCAATTGTGGCCCCGTCGCCGGCGGGGGCGGAGGCGGCGTTGGGACGGGCATGGTGGTCCTCGGGCGTTTGACATTCCCGGGAATAGTGTTTTTTAGTTTAGGGTTTAATTATTTCTGTTTGTGATCTGGTTTGTGTAAAAAAGAGGGCTCTGTTTTAGATTTTCTTATGTGCTTTTTATTCCCCTTTCATGTTTGGATTAACTATATTGATAAAATGTCTTGGGAAAAAATGTTAATTAGGTTAGGATATGACTCCTTGATTACAGTGTTTTCTCCGTGTTATCTAGTTGAATGGATTTTGCAGTATTGTTGTATATGACATGATTTGGGTGTGCTTTAACAAGATTATTGGCGTTCTGTGAGATTATTGTTTTCCGTTTTGATGCTTGTATGTTTTGATATTTTTATTGGCAGAATTTATGTGTTTTTGTTGTCCCAAGGTGTGTAGATGATTATTATTTCAGGAATTGAGAATTTTGATCTTTTATCCATCAACTATTTTGTTTCTCAAACAAAGGAGAAAGTTACTTCCATGAGTTTATCAGGATTCCGTTTTTGAGAGCTAATTTGGTTTCATTGCTACATATGATAATTTTTGGCTCAATAATAATTTATTTACTTGGTGAATATGTTTGTTTTAGTTTTTTGCAGAAGATTTTACATGCATTTGACCTAAAATATGAATCTGGACTGGACCAGGTAATATGTAGACTGAACTTTTATTCTTTTTGGGTCATGTGTTAGGGGATTTGGGAGTTCTTGTCTTTTGGGGACTGAGTTCAAGCTATGAATATGTTTTGTTTTGTGTACCTTAATAGCTTATATAGGCCTTTGTTATACAGTAAGTTGGTAACAACCACCACCATGTAGTTCTTTACTTGAAACATAGGAGAGCTAGCTAGATATTGGTAGGTACTGTAAGTAAATGATGTTTCTTCATTTTCATCTACTTATATTTTGCAGCATTATTCAAAAGGCTAGCAACGCATTAGAAGTACTAAAAGAGGTCCTTGATGCTGTTGATGCTTAAAATCCTCAGGTGACTACTGCGAGTCTATTGTAGAATCTGTAAATACTTACATCCTAACTTTTGCTTTATAAATGTTTTCTTTTGTTGGGAGCAAGGGATGAATTCACTCTTGATCTTGTAGAACAATGTTCCTTTCAAAAGCAAAGGGTTATGCATCTTGTGATGCCTTCTAGGTAAGGGTGCTTCAAATTTCTCTTTACTTAAACTTTTTTGTACAATTTCCTTCTTTATCCTTTGTGGAACTGAGATGGTTCAGAGGATGAATGTAAATGCCTTTGCTTGTAGTCTGTTGGTAGCTCTAAGAATTTTCCTTTGATACTCATCTTATGCAAATTGCAAGCCCCAAAAAGAAAACTATGTTGGATTGTTTAATAATATATACAGTAGAGTTTTGGTGTTAATCTGTTAGACCCGCAATATGATACACATTGAAGGAGGCCAAGGCCGGAAATAATGGATACAGCAGCTGATAATTAGATAGAATCTAATTAACTTGAATCCAATTCTGATACAATTAGATAGGATCTGTTCGAATTTGCTTCTGTTATTTAGTCTCGCTCATTCCTTTATTCAGTTTTTTTATTTTTATTTTTTTATATTTTAGATTGGATTTATTTCTGTTCAGATTTAGTTTCCTTGTTTGGTGTTTGCCTCTTCCTAAAAGAGGATGAATTCAAGTATTGGATAACAAGAACTATTAAGTATTTGAAACTTGAGATTCACTGGTCTCTTAAAGCACCAGCAGCGTGGTATGATCGTGGTAGCTCTACCATGATCCCAAGAAAACCTATGGGAAAACCACAAAGATACACTCATGATAAGAACATTTCAAGTATTTTGAACAAACCAGTTAACAAAGGGTTACTCAGAAATCACTATTTGAACATATTCAACAAGTTAAGTAATTAATTATTCCTAATCTGGATTTACTTTCAGAATGAAATCTTCTCTTGTAATTTTCCCTAATATTAATGTATTTGCAGTTTTGCACATGTACAACCTGACAATGCATCTAGTTATTATTATATTGTTAATTTTTTCCTTAAACTGGTTTTGCATTGGTCTTTTGCAGAGATGAAAGCATAGTTTCTCGAGCAATTGAATTGAATGAGCAACTTCAGAAAGTTCTTGCAAGACATGATGACCTTCTTGCTGGCAGAACTACAACAACTGCCCCTCGATTTGATCACGAAGAAGCTGAGGAGGAAGAGGAACCTGAGCAGTTAGTTCGAAGGTGAAGACTACCTGTTCTTGTAATTCAATTTATTTCAAGAATTGAGAATTTTGATCTTTTATCCATCAACTATTTTGTTTCTCAAACAAAGTAGAAAGCTACTTCCATGAGTTTATCAGGATTCCGTTTTTGAGAACTAATTTGGTTTCATTGCTACATATAATAATTTTTGGCTCAATAATAATTTATTTACTTGGTGAATATGTTTGTTTTAGTTTTTTGCAGAAGATTTTACATGCTTTTGACCTAAAATGTGAATCTGGACTGGACTATCTTGTGATATGTAGACTGAACTTTTATTCTTTTTGGGTCATGTCTTAGGGGATTTGGGAGTTCTTGTCTTTTGGGGACTGAGTTGTTGTCTTTTGGGTCATGTAAGCGGCCAATTTTTTTTTCCCATTGTCTAAATCCCCTTCTCTGATCTGTTTCTGTCAATTCCTCTCGCATGTTTTTTTGTTTTCTTTTACTTAATTGCAGTTTGTTTCCAATTTTTGATGCATCATTTTTAATTGAATTTTCTGCAATTGATTCTGATCTGTCCTAGCTTCCTGTGAGAGTGTTGATGTTGCTCATTTTGACCATGCCCTTTACAAAGAAGCTGACCACTGAACCAAGCCATATGCAATACCAATATGAAGCAACAATGGAAGAGCTGATAGTACAATCAATGGCATTACTGCAGATTGTGTCTGAAGAAATCTCAAGATGTTTTGCAAAAAGCTATATGCAAACAATCCTGGGATAAAAAACTTCATATAAAGAGTAGCTGTTCTTGCAATGTCTTGATATTGATGAAGCAACACTAGGATGGGTTCTGTATAGAACCAAATAATTGATATAATGAAGGAGAAAATAAGAGGTATGATGCAAGAGACTTGTAGGTAAATTGCCAGCATTTGGTAATCCTTTGCACCAAATCCTTGCCCGCACAGTGTTTCCAGTGCCCCACTCAAACCAACCTAAGACAAGAATAAGGGTATGAACCAGGAATTTAATCTAGTAACAACATTTATCTTGTTGCATTCAATTGAACCAGGTTTGAGACAAATGTTATGATGTTAAATTTGCACCAGTGTTTATAAGGATAAATTCAGGTATAGAAATAAAGATTGGAAACAATCATTGACATTTAACCAAAAAATTGTATCTTTGTTAATCTCCTCTACAGGGTATGAGATAATGTTTACTATGCATATGAGGCATGCTTGTTATGATATAATGTTTTCATGTTCTCATGTTGTTTCCACATTCCAATCAATTTATAAATTCTCATCTTTTCTCCTGTTTTAGAAACGTACAATTGTACAAATTCTAGACATAGTGAAGACAAAAAACACAACCTAAGTCTTCTGTGACAATTTGTACCGCTACATGAGTTGTGAAGCATTAATGACAATTGGTTATGTGGGTTTTTCAAACATTTATTACGATTTGCAAGATCGGTAGCAGTCCAACTACTGATATTGAAAAGTTTAATTGTCATATATACTACAGTTTGTCTATCCAATGAACTAGGCACATATTAAGAGACTACAATAATAGAAGACTTTGGTTAAAAACATCCTTACAGTGATAAGAGAAAAGTATTTTATTTTTTATTTTTAAGAATTACAATGACAACAACATGATAGTAGAGAGAGATGAATCAATGAATTACCATAACAGCAACGCCTGTGACACTGAACCATGAGTTTGCGAGAGTAGAACCAGCAAGCTGAAGCTCACCAAGGTGACCAACAAGCATGACAGAAACCAAAGTGATTAAGTAATAGAACAAGTTGGTAAGAATCATTGGCAGTGAAAACAAGAGTTGATGCTTGGCCTCTTCCATGTCCAACACTTTATTCCACCACCCCACAACTTGGGGTCATGTGTTTTCTCTTCCATTATCATTTTCCCTTAATAGAGGTGTTTCTGTTCCATCTGAACTAGTACTTGCCTCCATCTTCTCTTTCATCTTCTACGTTATCTCTATATATATATATATGTGATGAGGAACCACTTCAACCATTCAAGATATCTAAATCGTTAAACAACCACAATCTTATTATATAAAACTATAGGCAAAAAAATACTGTATTATATAAAATTGTTCAGTACAGGGTTAGAGAGAGGAATGATCATACATACCTGATGGTTTAAGGAGACAGTGGTGAATTTTCAATGGTAGGAGGAACTTCAATAGTAGGACAAAAATATGTATACATATAAGTCAAGATTTCGTCATAACTTACAGCAAAAGAGTTAGCATAAAAGTAAGACATAACAATGAAGAAATTTCAGAACAAAAAGTGATATGACTGAAACATGCTGAAAGTTTCAAAGATATTTAACAAGTACGTGAACGTGGAATAGGTTCATACGAGAGAAAGGTTTCAGCTTTGATGGTGCAAATTTGGATCCACTCCGTTGTATGTATATATATAGTTTTTTTAATGGTAAAATGGAAATTCAATTTAAAGAATTATTTTTTTTAATAAAAAATTAGAACTATTCAGATATTACTCGAGTCCCATCCTTGATAAAATAATTTTTAATTAAATTTTATGTACCAGTCAAAGAAATCAAATTAATTTAAAACAAAACTTAAAATATTAATAAATAAAAACTGTAAATAATTTTTCCTTATTACAACAAAAAAATTAGTTTCCGAACCATGGGAAATATCAGGAGAGGGTTTTCCAACTAACGGTTGTATTGTATGTATGTTTTGACTATTGTGATCATGTTTTGTCTTGTTCTGATTAATTTGACTTCAAATATTGCTATCTTACTTCATCTTATTTTATAGATTTATCCTAAGTCTTGAGTAATTAAAATATTCATTATAAGAATTTGCTTATATTGTTTGCCCCGAATATGATATTAGCTATGTACCCATTTTACAAATCTTATTATCTAGTTTGCCTCATTTTGGTTATATTATAGTTTTCGAATTTTCTTTATAATTAGATATGGATCCGTGCGTTGCATAATTTATTGAATTTTTTTTATTTTTAGATAATATTTTAATATATGTAAATTAAAATTTTGTAATATAATAACTATTATTTTGGAATATGAAGATATGAAATAAATATATAAAAATTGTTATATATTAGTTTTTTATTAATTATATTACAAATTTGTGTCTATAATTTTAAGTTAAAAATTCATTAAAAATAAGTATGTATATATAAAAATAAACATTACATAAAATTAGTTTTGTAAGAGTGAAATTGATGTGAATGTAGATAAAGATAAGAAGTTATTATTGAAGTCAATAATTGATTATAAAATAGCAAACCACCAATGAAACAAAAATGATATTAAAATGAATACAAATCATTATTCAGATAAATATTTAGTCATTTTTATTTTGGTGTTAGGTTGTTGAATTGTTTTTTTTTTTTTTTGCTTTTTTTTCTTTAAATTTTGAATTAGAATTGGCTCTTCATCTGAGGATTTGTCAAAAATTTGTATAGATATCTTTCTCCTTGAATGAACTTTTTTATTTGATAATGATCCATCTTTTGATTTCTTAGATAGTTATTTGTTTGTACTTACAATGGATTTTTTCATATGAGGAAGAAATTGGTTGTGGTGATTTAGGCTCCTTGTTTGAATCTAAAAATAATAATTAGTGAATATTGAAATACTTAAAAGATAAGTTTTAAAGGATATAATTATTTTTTTAATTTTAGTATTAAAAGAAAGGGACATGACAAATTCATATATTCAACAAAATAAATATTAAGAGACCAAATAATGGAGAATAATATTACATTACAAAAGTCACCTCTATATTTTAATTTTTAATACTATTAATTAATTAATTAATTATAAATATTTATAAATGGATGATATAAACTAATAATAAATTATTTAATATAAAATAATCAAATGATTTTTAAGTATAATCTACTTGGAATTTTAATTTTCAATTTCAATTAAAAAGTGTGCCTGTTAAATTATTAATTAACATGTATATACTCATATTTACTAATTTAATGCATCATCTTTTTTGGTACATGGTTGTTCATAACAAACTAAATAATTTAGAAATCAAATTACTTATTTATTCCCATTACCTTGAATTCTGTTTATTCTATATTAACATGATATATATATATATATATATATATATATATATATTGAAATTTATGAAAATAAAAATAGTTTAATTATCAGTTTATTACTGTTCAATTTTATTAAAATATAATTACATTCCAATAGTTTAATTGATGAAAATAACATTTTATATAAAATATTAATAATGTGAGAATAGGTGTTATAATCCATTGAAATTCAAATTGTGATAGATGCACAGTATTATTTTCTCTGTCTAAGAAGAAGTAATATTTAACGGGACTTGATGTTTCTCTTCTGGTGGGAGACAAAGAGACGTCTATTTTTAATTTGACATATTGGGGACCATGACCATCTTTAGAATTTTAAACCTGTTAGGATTCCATTAACCCCTAACGGGCCAAATCTGGTTCTCACTTGTTTGGGCCTATATTATTTTTTCTATTCACAGTCTAAAGGTTCACTAAAATCAGATCACTTTTATTGAGTCCAACTAAATGTAAATAGTTAATATAAAAACTACAAATAATATATGTAGCCCACATTAATTATTAGAAATAAAATTTCTACCATTTTTTTTGTTAAAAAATTGATTCTTTGCTACCATTTTTTTTCCAACTAAAATAAACAATTTTCTACTTATTTAACATGTTGGTCTAAATTGGTATTAAAAAAATGCTAGTCTAAATTGTTTAAAAAAAACCGTTTATTTTCTTTACAAATAGTTCTCTATTTTTTAAGAAGTAAATCTTATTTGAAAAATCACTTTTTAAAAAATTAGTTTTTTTAGAATTGTTTAATTTCAAACAAAGCCAATATCATATCTACAATTTTCATTCCATAATGTTTAATTTCACAATTTTAGTTCTTCAATCAAGTGAAATTTACAATTTTGGTTCAATGATTAAATGCACATTAGTTAACTATTAAAATTATAATATTAATTATGATCTCATATAAAAAATATGACATTAAAAATACACCAATTAATGTATACCTATTATAAAAATAAATTTTGGTAACTATCATTTTAGTTTTCATTTTTATATTAGACTATTATTCATATATTTAACAAAAAAAATTCTTTCAAAAATAAAATTTTATTTTTGTATTGGACACTATTACCCTTATACTTATAAAAAAATTCTTTAAAAATGTTTTAAAAAATAAATATATAGAAGCACAAAGTATCTCTTTCCCTATTAATTATATATAATAAACATGCATGTACAATCGCCAGATTAAAAATTTATTTTTAAAAATTCTTTTGTCGAAGAAGAAAAGTCTCTAAAGATGCTCTTAGATAAGATAGATATATGTGTTTAATATGTAAAGGTTAATTAATAAATAATTATAAAAAATAAAAGTCAAATTGGATAAAAAAATTAAAACAAAAATCTCTTACAAATTAGATAGTTATCTATAAAATAATATTTCATAATTGTACATTATTTTAATTTCTTATGTAACTCAACTTTTAGTTATCACATATATCCTACTAAATAGTTTTTACTATTATTTAAATAATTTTGATGAGAAAAATTTAAAGTTTTTTTTATAAAATTTAACATGTAATTCAATTTTGATTTATCAAATTTATCTTTAAATTATACTTTAATATTTTTTAAAATAAATTCGACAAGAAAGCTTTTACAATTTGTTTAAGTTATTAACATGTAATATTAGCAATATGTGATGTTAGTTCTATATATCTTAATTTTGATAATAACATAAAATATAAGGTTACTTAATACAATATGTAAAAGAGTTTATATATACTGTCATTTTCAGATTGTTGGGTGATAAATATTATTTCTTTATCTTGAGACACTTTAATTATGAGTTATTAATTTTAAGTTGCACTTTTATTTTTGTACTACCCACATCGGTACCACATCGGCTTATCAAGTCGAACCGCTCCCCAACCGATAAGATAAACTGATAAGATCATAATCTTATCAAATCGTAATCAATCCCATTATCATTTATAGGAAAAGCCGTAATCTGCATCAAGGTATGTGTATTATATATGACACTTACACACTCACAAAGACTAACTTAAGCATTAAAGTCTCTTTTGCAGATACAAACCCCATCTTCGAGCAGTCGACGTATCAAGCAAAAAAAGTTCACCGATCTTGCCCGAAGATCGTCAAGCAGAAGAGGCTCACCGATCTTGCTCGAAGATCGTCTTACCACCGATCACAGGTTAGAACTGTGACACCCTTACTACTCCAACACATATATAATATAATTTAATTAAGAAGAATAAACTTTCAAAGGGTTCGTAAAAGGGTTCACATAAAACTTCAAAACTGTTCTTTCTTCAATATAAGAAAATGACTGAAAAATAAAACTTGAAAGGTAAAATTTAAGAGTTTACAATTTTAAAATCATTTATTACAATACTAAATCCATATAAATATTCTGTCCTAGAAATCCTCTGCCCCGATGTCACATTATCAGAGCATTCCCATAATTTAACTGTTGACATTCTAGATGCCACTCGTAGCCGGATCTTCTTCACCTAAAATATCCACAGTTTATACGGTGAGAAAAGAAAATATCTATATGCAAAGTACATACAAACACATCACAATATAATCTCATCATAATTTATTATTTAATAATATATATATATATATATATATATATATATATATATATATATATATATATATATATATATATATATATATATATATATATATATATATATATCAATCATTCATCATCTTCACATCTCAATTCACATTTAACATATCTCATTTCACATACATATCTCAATCCATCATAATCCACACCAATTATACAATTTACAACATCATTTCCATATTCATAATTCATGTCAATCTTACAATTAACAATATCATTTCCACATCCATAATTCACACCAATCTTACAATTAACACTATGCCAAGACCTCGCCACATCTGACACAAGTGATACAGGTTAATTGCCTCCCACACCAAACCAGGGTCACGCCCTCCCTGTAGCATCACTTACCCAGGGGCCGTGTCATCCCTAGTCATTAAGGAGTACGCTCGTCCCTAAAGCATCACCTACCCAGGGTTCGTATCATCCCTGATCATCCGGGAGTACGCTCATCCCTGAAACATCAATTACCAGGGTTCGTATCATCCTTAATCCTTTAGTGTGAGGAACCACAATCAAATTAGAATCCATACGATCTCTTGCAATTAACCATATGCCAGGGCTGCCATAATCGACATAAGTGGTGTGTGTTAACTGTCTTACTCATCCCACACCATGTTAGGGTCACGCCCTCCTTGTAGCACCACTTACCCAGGGGCCGTGCCATCCCTAGTCACTGATGTGAGGCACCACAATCACAATCATAATCACATTCATACAACATTTGATCTCATAATTCAAACTCACATCACGTACACAATTCCACCTCACATACACAACAGATAAGCCCAACAAAATAAGGGTTTACTCACCCCTCAAGTAATTCACATCAAGATCATTCATTCTTATCAATCGATACAATAATAACATTCATAAATTAATATTATAAACAATGAAATTATCAATTTCATATAACTTTAACATAAACAATAAAACCCCCAATTCTTTCAAAATCTAACTCACAGGAACTTTTCTACAGTTTCGTTCTCCCTCTCAGATCATCATTCTTACAAATTAAATATGTATTTCTAATCCTCAACACATACAGAATCTAATGGGATCATTAATTTTTCAAACAGAAATATCCTAATTTTTCCAAAACTTAGCTTACAGGCACTTTTCTATAATTTCGTTTTCTCTCCCAGAGCATCATTTTTACCAATTAATCATATATCCATGTTCCTAAATACATACATAATCAAATAAGACTAATAATTCTTCAAACAAAAATAATTATAAAATTAGGGTTCTTCCTCTACCCAATTTCCTCTACATATAAATAATTCCCTTTTCCCCCGTACCTGGATAAACAGCAGTTGAAACTACAACAGGGATCTCTTGGTCTCCTCCTCTAAGTGCCCTATGGTCTTCGGAGAGAAGAAGAGGGGAAGAAAAAAGAACAGAAGAGAATAGGAAGAGAGAATGAGAGATGTGAGAAAATGAGAGGTAAGGCCTCCTATTTATAGGAATCTGCCTCAGCTAATCCGGAACGGCCCGTTCCAAAAGTGGAACGGCCGTTCTAGACCCTCCAGAACCAAGCAAAAATCTCAACTGGAACGGCCCGTTCCAAAACCGGAACGACCCGTTCTCCAAACCGGAACGACCCGTTCTCCAACCGGAACGACCCGTTCTCAACTACGTTTTTTAGGCAATTTCTTTATTCCGGAACGGCCCGTTTCACTTTCGAAACGGTCCGTTCCAGGCAACGAATTGGGCCCACGGCCCAGTAAAAATTTGGGCTGTTACAAGAACAATTTTAAATGCTACTGTACATGCTAATATTTTATGAAAAGCCTTCAGATATAGTTGTTGTAACACAACAGCAACCCGCATGTGGATATTGTCCGCTTTGGCCGCAGCCCTCACGGTTTTGCTTCTGGCAATGGCACGCATGCCACCCTAGAACGCGTCCACACAAGGAAGGTATCCACACCCATATATATGGCATGCTTCGTTCTCCTTCCTAACCGATGTGGGACTTCACAATCCACCCCCCTCAAGGGAGTCCAGCGCCCTCGCTGGCACACCGGCTCGGGTCCCGGCCCTGATACCAATGTAACACCCCAGCAACCCGCATGTGGATATTGTCCGCTTTGGCTGCAGCCCTCACAGTTTTGCTTCTGGCAATGGCACGCATGCCACCCTAGAACGCGTCCACACAAGGAAGGTATCCACACCGGATTGTGAAGTCCCACATCGGTTAGGAAGGAGAACGAAGCATGCCATATATATGGGTCGTCCACACAAGGAAGGTATCCACACCCATATATATGGCATGCGTGCCATTGCAGAAGCAAAACCGTGAGGGCTGCGGCCAAAGCGGACAATATCCACATGCGGGTTGCTGGGGTGTTACATTGGTATCAGAGCCGGGACCCGAGCCGGTGTGCCAGCGAGGGCGCTGGACTCCCTTGAGGGGGGTGGATTGTGAAGTCCCACATCGGTTAGGAAGGAGAACGAAGCATGCCATATATATGGGTGTGGATACCTTCCTTGTGTGGACGCGTTTTGGGGTGGCATGCGTGCCATTGCCAGAAGCAAAACCGTGAGGGCTGCGGCCAAAGCGGACAATATCCACATGCGGGTTGCTGGGGTGTTACAGTTGTTGTTCATCTTTATTATAGTAATTAATAAAATTAAGTGATGTTGTTAATCATTGAAATAAAAGATTGAATTAAATAATAAAAGTAATATAAATTAATTTGTACATACTTCAATCATTAAATTTGTATATTATTTTTAGATTTGAATTATCTTTCGGTAAAAATGATTTATAAATTTTTGTAATTATTTTAGTGTTTTTTTAGTTAAAATATTTAATATTAGATTTTTAAATAATTTGATAAATTAAAAACAATTTTTGTAAATATTATAGTTATCATTTTTTTTATAAATAATTAATTTAAAATGTAAAAAATATAAGATAAGTTAATAAATTAAAAAAGGTACTAAATTTAGGATTTAGATTTTTAAGGTTTAGGGTTTAATAGATTTTTTATACATTATAATTATGTTTTTAAAGATTTTGTAATTATTGTAGTGATAATTTGTTTTTGAAACTGGCATATAACAATTTTTGGTTTTAAAATATCGTATTTATTTTGGTCATTTTTTTAAACCGAATCCTTTCAAATTTAAACTTTAAAATAATTTAATAAATTTAAAAAATAATTGTTTAGATTTTAAATTTTAGGGTTTAGTAGATTTGTTTATATATTATAATTATCTATACCTATTATAAAAGGGGTATAGGGGTATGTAACTGGTTTTGGTCTTCACTTTTTAATGAACCATTATACTCCTCAGATGTTAAAAAATATTATATTATCTTTGAATAACTATACATAACTTTCTAATATTATGTCTATGTATAATTATTAAACACACAAACAATCCCTCTAGTTTTTTTAAATATTTTATAATTATTCTAGTCATTTTGTTTTAGTAACTAAAAAAAGGTTTTATGAATATTATAATTATTATGGTAATTTTTTAACTATATTATTTCAAATTTAATTTTTTTTATATAATTTGATAAATTAAAAAAGCATTTAAAATTTACGGTTTAGAAATTTAAGTTTTAGGGTTTATTAGCTGTTTTATATTAGAATTATGTTCTACAAAGAAGGAATTAAAAAATTTGTTAAAATTCTAGTAATTTTTTTAAACTGACATATAACAAATTTTTATTTATAAATATGGTAATAAATTTGGTGAAAGCTGAAATATTTAAAATTTACAGATAATTTATTAAATAAAAAAGGTTCAAATTTAAAAACAAATGTTGCTTAAAAATTAATTAATTAATCCAAATTTGTACACATGGTGTAAAATAAAGAATTTCAAAATACCGATAATTTTTTATTTATCACATATATCTTTAAATTGAAATATAATATTTTTAAAAAATTTAACAAAAAATATTTTAGAAATTATTTTTATCCCCTTATCAAATATAATTTTATTTATTATCTAAATTATCAATAATTCAAAATAATGGTATAGTTGATTTTATTTTTGGAACTGACATATAACAATTTTTTTTTTAAATATCATATATATCTTTAAATTAAATATAACGGTTAATTTTTTTATTTATCACATATATCTTTAAATTGAAATTTAATATTTTTAAAACAAATTTAACAAAAAATATTTTAGAAATTGTTTTATCTTCTTATCAAATATAATTTTGTTTATTATCTAAATTATCAATAATTCAAAATAATTGTAAAGTTGTTGATTTTGTTTTTGTAATTGACATATAACAAATTTTTTATTTTAAAATATCGTAATTATTTTGGTAAAAAAAATTGTAACCGAAACATTTCAAATTTAAGTTTTAAGATAATTTAATAAATAAAGAAAAATGTTTACAGAGTCAAGGTTTAGTAGAATTTTTTTTTTTTTTTATATTAGAACTATGTTCTGATAAAACAGATTTATAAATTTTTTTTGTAATAAAAAAATGTAAAAGATTTAATTTAAAAATTATAAATGATTTGATAACTAAAAACAGGTTTGATGAAAATGTTTTATCTTCTTATCAAGTATAATTTTGTTTATTATCTAAATTATCAGTAATTGAAAATAATTGTGAAGTTATTGGTTTATATATAGTTATTTATTAGGTCTTTATTCATCATTCAATTATGTATTCTGAGTCTAATTAGGATTATTTAAGTTTCTATATAGAACACATTTTGTCATCAAAAACCTGTTTCCAAAAACGTCTAACAAAACAATGGCAAGAAGAAACAAATGTAATCGGTCAACAAACAAATCAACTGAGATACAACCAGTTGCTCGGAAGGAGATGAAGAAAATAACAAAATCGTTTCAAGAAATTGTTTATATTTCTTCCAGGTTCTTTCATTTAAAACCTATTATTTAATTTTATTATTTTATGTGATTTTTAATTAAATTTTGTAATATATTTTTTTTACAATTACAGTACAAGTCTCATCAAGTACCTCAACAAAAAAATGATAGAGATAAATATTATAATATCTCAGATGCGTCATCTCCCATAAAATTTGTTGGAAGTAGGATTGATAAGGATGTGGAACAAGCTGGTGAGGATTCACTAATAGACATTTTCAATAGCTTAGCCAGAATGATAGTGGATAAATATCCCAAATTTGAAGTTCGCATTTTCTCCATCAGGACTTTCAATACTTATTGATAATAACCAACAAAGCTCTTCAACTAATTCACATCAAAATCCTTCAAGAGTAGATTGTCAAAATAAAAGTAGAAGGAGGTTGCTCCATTATTATGAAGCAGATAATGATTATTATATAAATTTTCAACCAATGCCTCCGTATATGATTGATGGAAGTATTGTTAGTGTTCAAATACCAAAAGTAAGTTATATATATATATATATATATATTAATAATAATTATTAATTTTATTATCAATTTATTGTGTTAAATCAAATATTGTTTAGAGTAACATATATTAAATATATTTTTTTGCAGAAAATTCCTATTATATTTAGACCTCCTTCCAATATGGAAAACATTAAAGACCCTTATGCCCAATGGTTGGTTGGATCAAGAGGTAAGACAAAACCTATAAATTATATAGCTATGATTAAATTAATTTTTTTTTATGTCAAGTTAATTGATTTTTTATTTATCAATTTTAGGTTATTAATTTGATGGCTTGTAAGCTTAGATTCTTTAACGGCCCATAAGTCAACAGTCGTGGGATATAATACTTGGTACTTGCCAACTACATTTGCAGTGAGAATATACTTGTACAATATTTTAGATTTTATTATTAATTTTTTAATATATTGTGACACCCTCTACCCCGCATATCATAAATCAATAAATTTAAATAATATAACTTTAATAATCAAACATGTTTAAAGAGTATCACATTTTTAACAAACATAATCAGCAGAAATTACAAAGAAATAAATCTCAAAGTTTTCAAAGTAATTTAAAATAACATTAACAACCTAATCTAATCTTATCTATACCCCGATGTCACATGTCCTATCAGAGCATAGCCCATAAAGAAGCCTAAGCTTCACCACCAACATCCTCAGCCTCATGCTGATAATCACCTGTATAACGGTTAAAGAAAAACAATACAAAGAAAAAGGGAGTGAGAAAACATCTCACTCGGCTCACAGTGTAGGAATATATATACTAGATAGCCAAACACAAACAAAACATATATAACATAGATTAACAATATCACATCTTACTCATTCAAGGCATATCCATTTGTCATATAATATCAAAAGACACATGTATGGACACGGACTACATTTTATCATGCATGTGGCGCCAGTCACTTATCACGTAGTATATTGCCGCTAGCAATACACAAAGAGTAGTCTAGGAGTACATGCCGGGACACAACCTCTGCGCACTCTCACTAGAAGGACATACTACCAGAGTCTCGTCGGGATAGCTAAGCCGCGCAAGATACATCCCATGCACACAATGGGCGAGACTGGGACTTCCAAACCGAGCCATCCCCAAGGACTGATCCCCACAACTTTTACACTAGGGGGCCTTCTCTGGCGGCGTATTCCATATCGTACCCTTATCACTTTATGCAAATGATGCATGTCAAACAAGACTCTATGCATTCTCATATCACTTTATCACTTTCCATGGTCATTTCTCTTTATCACATTTCATATCTCATTGTCACATTATCACATTATCTATCTCATGGTCAATCATATCTCATGGTCATTTCACATCATATTTCATCATCACATCATATCATTAGAAACATCACATTCACATTATCATATCATATTCATAACTTTCACAATCATAATCTCAACAGAATTTCTATTCATACACACATATTAACCAAGCAATTAGAACATACAAACAATATAACATACAACAAACACAGGATTGGGGGCCAATCCCACTACCCAGCATACAATCCCACACCCAGAGCGAGATTTCTCACTCCCCCCCTTACCTGGATGACAAGCGCTGAAACTAAAGAAGAGCTTCCTCCTCTAGGCTCCTTCTACTAGGATAGAACCACCTCCTATGGATTCCTCTAGGTCTTCAAAGAGAAGAAGAGGAGAAGAAGAGAGTATAAGAGAAGAGAGAATGAGAATTGAGGGATGGTTTGCAATGGAGAAGTGAAGGGCTATTTATAGCCTTCAAGACACATTAAAAAATGGAAAATAATGAAAAAATCTTAGACAAAACTAAGTGGAATGAATTAGTGAGATGAATTATTAAAGTTGGTGGGATGAATTAATGGAGTTGGTGCCATGTTCTTTTCCTCATCGACTTTAGCTACTGATTTGGACCTTATAGACAGCCGAATCTGAAAATATTTCCTTCATGAAAGTTGTAGGATTTTCTCTTATCTTTCCATAGCCACCAAGTTTGTATCATTTGAACAACCACCGACCAAGTTATACCCCACAAACCGAGGCTTGCCAATCAGTCCAGCGAGAACCAATTGTATCAATCAAATTCCAATTTTGACCTCCTAAACGACCGATTTTGCAAATGGCTATTTCTGTAAAAGTTGTGCGTTTTTCTCTTAGATTTCCATTGACACCAATTTTGCATCATTTGGACCATCACAGCCCAAGTTATGCCCTAAACACCGAGGTTTGCCAGTCAGCCCAGCGAAAACGATTTTATTGAAAAGAAAGTTTACAACTATCTAATTAAGCCCAACAATATACATATATTTCTAAAGCCTACAATTAAGCATAAATGAAATGTGAATTAGCTACAATTGAAGTAAAATATAATCACAAAATTATGACCAAATACCATATAATAATAATAAAAACTGGGATGTTACAATTCTCCCCTCCTTTAAGAAATTTCGTCCTCGAAATTTACCTGAAAACAGGAATGGATGAGCTTCCCGCATTTTGCTTTCTAGTTCCCATGTAGCGTCTTCTTCAAAGTTTCCTCCCCAAACAACTTTGACTAAAGGAATTTCCTTACCTCTTAGTTGCCTTACCCTCTTGTCCTCAATTCTCAAAGGTATGGTTTCATAAGTGAGGTTATCCTTTAACTGAATGTTGTCGGGTTCCACAATATGAGATGGGTTATGAATGTATTTTCTAAGTTGAGAAACATGGAAGACATCATGAAGATTTGATAGGGATGGAGGTAACGCAATTTGGTAGGCTACATCACCAACTCTTTTAAGGATCTGGTAGGGACCAATGAATCTTGGAGTAAGTTTGCGAGATTTAAGTGCTCTACCAATTCCAGTCCAAGGAGTTACTTTAAGGAATACATGATCTCCCTCTTTAAACTCAAGGTCTTTCCTTCTTTTATCATAGTAGCTCTTTTGTCTACTTTGGGACGCTCTCATTTTATCTTGGATCATCTTAACCTTTTCGGTGGTTTGTTGAACTATCTCAGGTCCCAAAATGGCACTCTCTCCAGGTTCTACCCAACACAAAGGTGTTCTACATCTCCTACCATACAAAGCCTCATAGGGTGCCATCCCAATACTGGAATGGTAGCTATTATTGTAGGTAAACTCTATCAAAGGTAGGAAACTATCCCAAGTACCTCCATGTTCTAAGATACAAGCTCTCAACAAGTCTTCTAAGGATTGTATGGTCCTCTCAGTCTGGCCATCTGTTTGGGGGTGATATGCTGAACTCAACCTAAGCTTAGTGCCTAACGCCTTATGCAAGCTCTCCCAAAATCTAGAGGTGAACCTAGGATCTCTATCAGAAACTATACTAGTAGGAACCCCATGCAACCTTACAATCTCACCTATGTACAACTTGGTTAATCTCTCCAAAGGGTATCTAATGTTAATGGGAATAAAATGGGCAGACTTAGTTAATCTATCTACAATGACCCATATAGCATCCAAGTTCTTCCTTGTCCTAGGTAATCCTACTACAAAATCCATCGAGATGCTATCCCATTTCCATACAGGCACATCTAAAGGTTGTAGCAGACCTGAAGGTTTCTGGTGTTCTACTTTAGCTTTCTGACATACTAAGCAAGCATACACAAATTCCTCTACCTCCCTCTTCATCTTAGGCCACCAGAACATTTTCCTAAGGTCTTGGTACATCTTAGTGGCTCCTGGATGGATACTAAGGCTGCTCCTATGACCTTCTTCTAGGATTGCTTTCTTAAGCTCAGGCACACTAGGAATGCATAACCTGTCCTTAAATCTTAACACCCCATCTACTCCAACTTTAAACTCACTTTCCACACCTTGATTCAACTTCTCTACTTGACTCAATAAGAAAGGATCTGCTTTCTGACCTTTTCTAATCTCATCTATCAAGTTATTAGTCACTCTCAAGGCTCCCAACTTAATACTCCTAGAGGTCAGTTCACACACTAAGCTCATATCTCTAAACTCTTCAATCATGTGCAACTCCTTAATCATCAAAGAAGAGATTCTCAAGGATTTTCTACTCAGAGCATCAGCTACAACATTAGCCTTGCCAGGGTGGTAATTTAATTGAAAATCATAATCCTTAAGGAACTCTAACCATCTCCTCTGCCTCATATTTAGTTCTTTTTGGTCAAATAAGTACTTAAGGCTCTTATGATCACTAAAAACTTCAAATCTAGACCCAAACAAGTAATGCCTCCACAACTTAAGAACAAATACTACTGCAGCTAATTCAAGGTCATGGGTAGGGTAGTTTTGTTCATGGATTTTCAATTGCCTAGAAGCATAGGCTATTACCTTTCCCTTCTGCATAAGTACCCCTCCTAAACCCATCTTAGAGGCATCACAATACACTACAAAGGTTTCATTAGGGTCAGGTAATGCTAAAATAGGGGCACTAGTTAACCTCCTCTTAAGTTCCTGAAAGTTCTCTTCACACTTAGAGTCCCACACAAAAGGTTGATTCTTCCTAGTCAATTTGGTCAAAGGTAATGCTAATTTAGAAAAACCCTCTATAAACCTCCTATAATACCCAGCTAACCCCAGAAAACTCCTGATCTCAAAAACTGACTTAGGTGTTTTCCACTCAAGTACAGCTTCTACCTTAGAAGGGTCTACAGCTATCCCTCCTTCAGAAATCACATGTCCCAAAAAGCTTACACTATTGAGCCAGAATTCACACTTAGACAATTTAGCATATAACTGCTTCTCCTTAAGGGTTTGAAGGACAATCCTAAGGTGTTCAGCATGTTCTTCCTTAGTCTTAGAATATACAAGGATGTCATCTATGAAGACTACTACAAATCTATCCAAATAGGGGTGAAAGATCCTATTCATATAATCCATGAATACTCCAGGTGCATTAGTTACACCGAAAGGCATAACTAAATACTCATAGTGCCCATAGCGGGTTCTAAAAGCAGTCTTTGGGATATCCTCGGATTTCACTCGGATTTGGTGATAACCTGATCTCAAATCTATCTTACTAAACACATAAGCCCCAACTAGCTGGTCCATAAGGTCATCTATTCTAGGCAATGGATACTTATTCTTGATGGTTACTTTATTTAGTTGCCTATAGTCTACGCACAACCTCATGCTCCCATCTTTCTTCTTGACCAACAAAACAGGCGCTCCCCAAGGTGAGACACTAGGTCTAATGAATTGTTTCTCTTGAAGTTCTTCTATCTGTTTCTTGAGTTCAGCTAACTCCTTAGGGGACATTCTATAAGGTGCTATGGATATGGGTGCAGTACCAGGTACTAAGTCTATGGAAAACTCAATCTCCCTCTCAGGTGGTAAGCTAGATATGTCCTTAGGGAAAACTTCAGGAAACTCTCTTACTATGGGAATCTTACTAGGCTCATGGTCTTTCTCAAGAGTTAAACAGGCGAGAATCATGTAAACCTTTTCATTTTCCTTTAAACAAGTTTTTATTTTGTTAGCACTTAAAAACTCTGCGCCCTTATTCTCACCAAAAGATATGGATTTTTCAAAACAATTTAGTAGGACATGATTGGAAGATAACCAGTCCATTCCAAGAATGATATCGAGTTGACTAAGAGGCAAACAGATAAGGTCAACCAGAAACTGTCTTTCAGAAATAGCAATTGGGCATTTGAGGCAAATACTAGAAGTAGATATGGGACCTTCTGTGGGAGTTTCTACCACTAGATCATAGCTCAAATAAGACACTGGCAATTTCAATTTTTGGACACAGGCAAAAGAAATGAAAGAATGAGTTGCACCAGAGTCAAACAGTACAACCAAAGGATTCTCAGCTATGAAACAAATACCTTGTATTAAATTATCGGACTGAGTAGCTTCAGCACTACTAAGAGCAAATACTCTTCCAGTAGTTGTTGGACGTTTAGGTTGAGAATTAGCTCCTGTTCCCATCATACGTTGCTTTGGCGATTGTGGACACTGAGTACTAATATGACCTTTGCCATTGCAATTGAAACATGTTATTTATTTGTCGGGACAGTTATAGTGTTCATGCCCACGCAGCCCACATTTCTTGCATCGATTAGTAGGGGTAGAAACAGAGCCTCCTACACTAGCAGCACCACTTACGAAAGAATTTCTAGCAACGGATCTACTCTTAGCATGATTTCCTTGAATTTTGGTAGGAACAGAGTAAGGCTTACTCTTACCCAGAGCACTAGAACCTGCAGCACGTATAGGACCTCCAGCCCCTTGGTAGAAACTAGCACGTGCACGATTATCACGATCATAGATTCTACTCTTGTTGACAAGCGTTGGATAGTGATAGATCTCTTGATAATTAATTGCTGTTTTTATCTCCGGACGAAGGCCATTCACGAACTTAATACACTTAGCCCTTTCACCACCCTCACCATGGTAATGAGTACAATAGCGAACCAAGGCATCAAATTTTGCAGCATACTCTGCCACTGTATCATTTCCTTGTTTCAGCTCGAGAAATTCAACTTCTTTCTGGCTTCTTACATCATCCGGGAAATACTTTTCGAGGAAGACTCTCTTGAAGTTGTCCCAATTCAATTGCACTCCTCCATCAATCATCCTTTGAAGAGCTCCTTCCCACCAAAAATGGGCATCAGCAGTCAACATGAAGGTAGCCAGCCTCACCTTCTGAGCGAAAGGACACTCCATGGCATTAAAAATCTTTTCGATTTCCATTAGCCAATTCATCGCAACATCTGGGTCATATCCTCCTTGGAAAGTAGGTGGATTATTTTGTTGAAATCGCTCTAACCAGTTAGGAGTGATTTCAGCCCTATTATTGTTACTCACGGCTTGTGCTAACGCTTGAAGAGCATCAGCAATTGCACGATCATTTCTACCAGCCATAATCTAAGAAAATAGTACACATGACAACAAACATAATCAACCATCATGCTAGTATAAATTTCTCAACTATCACACAAGCACAGTAGACTCATAACTCACGGTCGATTTGATCGACCTGCTCTGATACCACTAAATGTGACACCCTCTACCCCGCATATCATAAATCAATAAATTTAAATAATATAACTTTAATAATCAAACATGTTTAAAGAGTATCACATTTTTAACAAACATAATCAGCAGAAATTACAAAGAAATAAATCTCAAAGTTTTCAAAGTAATTTAAAATAACATTAACAACCTAATCTAATCTTATCTATACCCCGATGTCACATGTCCTATCAGAGCATAGCCCATAAAGAAGCCTAAGCTTCACCACCAACATCCTCAGCCTCATGCTGATAATCACCTGTATAACGGTTAAAGAAAAACAACACAAAGAAAAAGGGAGTGAGAAAACATCTCACTCGGCTCACAGTGTAGGAATATATATACTAGATAGCCAAACACAAACAAAACATATATAACATAGATTAACAATATCACATCTTACTCATTCAAGGCATATCCATTTGTCATATAATATCAAAAGACACATGTATGGACACGGACTACATTTTATCATGCATGTGGCGCCAGTCACTTATCACGTAGTATATTGCCGCTAGCAATACACAAAGAGTAGTCTAGGAGTACATGCCGGGACACAACCTCTGCGCACTCTCACTAGAAGGACATACTACCAGAGTCTCGTCGGGATAGCTAAGCCGCGCAAGATACATCCCATGCACACAATGGGCGAGACTGGGACTTCCAAACCGAGCCATCCCCAAGGACTGATCCCCACAGCTTTTACACTAGGGGGCCTTCTCTGGCGGCGTATTCCATATCGTACCCTTATCACTTTATGCAAATGATGCATGTCAAACAAGACTCTATGCATTCTCATATCACTTTATCACTTTCCATGGTCATTTCTCTTTATCACATTTCATATCTCATTGTCACATTATCACATTATCTATCTCATGGTCAATCATATCTCATGGTCATTTCACATCATATTTCATCATCACATCATATCATTAGAAACATCACATTCACATTATCATATCATATTCATAACTTTCACAATCATAATCTCAACAGAATTTCTATTCATACACACATATTAACCAAGCAATTAGAACATACAAACAATATAACATACAACAAACACAGGATTGGGGGCCAATCCCACTACCCAGCATACAATCCCACACCCAGAGCGAGATTTCTCACTCCCCCCCTTACCTGGATGACAAGCGCTGAAACTAAAGAAGAGCTTCCTCCTCTAGGCTCCTTCTACTAGGATAGAACCACCTCCTATGGATTCCTCTAGGTCTTCAAAGAGAAGAAGAGGAGAAGAAGAGAGTATAAGAGAAGAGAGAATGAGAATTGAGGGATGGTTTGCAATGGAGAAGTGAAGGGCTATTTATAGCCTTCAAGACACATTAAAAAATGGAAAATAATGAAAAAATCTTAGACAAAACTAAGTGGAATGAATTAGTGAGATGAATTATTAAAGTTGGTGGGATGAATTAATGGAGTTGGTGCCATGTTCTTTTCCTCATCGACTTTAGCTACTGATTTGGACCTTATAGACAGCCGAATCTGAAAATATTTCCTTCATGAAAGTTGTAGGATTTTCTCTTATCTTTCCATAGCCACCAAGTTTGTATCATTTGAACAACCACCGACCAAGTTATACCCCACAAACCGAGGCTTGCCAATCAGTCCAGCGAGAACCAATTGTATCAATCAAATTCCAATTTTGACCTCCTAAACGACCGATTTTGCAAATGGCTATTTCTGTAAAAGTTGTGCGTTTTTCTCTTAGATTTCCTTTGACACCAATTTTGCATCATTTGGACCATCACAGCCCAAGTTATGCCCTAAACACCGAGGTTTGCCAGTCAGCCCAGCGAAAACGATTTTATTGAAAAGAAAGTTTACAACTATCTAATTAAGCCCAACAATATACATATATTTCTAAAGCCTACAATTAAGCATAAATGAAATGTGAATTAGCTACAATTGAAGTAAAATATAATCACAAAATTATGACCAAATACCATATAATAATAATAAAAACTGGGATGTTACATATATAACCTTCCAATTTTATTTCTTTTGTGTCATAATAGCAATATGCACTTAGTTTGGGTCATATGCCTACAAAAACAATGGATTTCATCAAAGAAGAATTTATGGGAAAATTGAAGTTTATGCGAAAGGTTATTCATTATCTAACTAGTTTATATTTTATGTTTTCACATTTTATAAAATAAAATTTATAGGTGTAAATTTCTATCCCTATTAATGATGAGAAAAATTCTATTTGCATATTTTTATTCCTATCAACGACAATAACGATCATTGGTACCTACTTGTAGTTGACATATATGAAAGGAAGTTGTTAATATTAGATTCCTTACCATGTGTTAAAAGAGACAAGCACAAAAAACTACAAGTGCAGAAACTGGTATTTATAAACTATATTTTATAAACATTATATTTATCCATGTTACCTTTTCTATTCTAACAAATATTTTTATTTTTTTAAGGTAATATTCCTACATGAGATGATTTTATCGGACAAGTTGTTTTTAAATGATGACATTTAAAACCTTTTTTTTTAATTTATCACATTTTTTTAAAGAATATTAATCTTAAAATGTTTAGTAACAATAATATTTATGTATAATATGTAATAATACATAAAAATATGTAACTTTGATTTCCACAATTTTAAGACGATTATATCCATTTTTTAAAGAGTATTTTGCTTTGCTATTTTTTGTAATTAGTATTTTAGTATGTAAAGTCTAATAATATATGCATAATCTTATGTTTAAACTTGTCACCCGCATTGTAATTATTATAAATAAAAAAAATGATAAACTTAACTATATTAAACCAGTAAATAACTCGTGTATATTAGAATAAAACATTAAAATAAAAATATGTATAAAGAAAATATATAATGCAAACTTTATATTAGACACAAAATAAAATTATATTTATAAATTATTATAACATAAAAAATTGGCATTATTCTACATCTAATAAACATTATTAATTAAAAAAATATAATATCATATGAAATACTTTATACAAGATAAATAATAGTTATAGAAGTCTCACAATGTTCATGACTTATTAACTATACAACGCATTAATAGTAAATTTAATTTTTAAAGGTAAAAATATATTATTTATTTTAATTTTAAAGTATATTTTTCTTGTCAATCCAATATTTTTGGTTATCATAACATAATGATACAATATAAATGTAACAAATAAAAATCAATCAAATAAAAATATTATCTCATTATCCAAGAGAATGATGCTCTATTATTCAAATTCAATTTGAGAGAAAGAAATATTTTTATTTTACATTTTTATCTGATCTTAAACATATGAATTCTGATTCAAAATTAAAGATAATGATTTTTTTTTTATACATTTATCTTATAGCCTAATTGTAAAAAATTAAAATAACAACTAAAGACAATATTTTAAAACTTGGTAATTTATTATGTTATCTTACAAATTTAAATTTATATTCAAAATCAAAGATAAAGTTTTATTTATTTATTATTTATTTAAAACTTTAATCTTATAACTTAATTGTAAAAATCAAACTAACAATTAAAAAAAATAAATTTATTATCAAATTAGGATTACTAAAAGACTATCTTTACATTTAATCTATTATTCTCAACTTTATTTTTAAACTGAACTTAATATACCTTGAAAAAATCAACAATCAATTCAATAAATTTATTATACTATATAAATTATTTATCATAAATTTAAAATATAATTATTATAAATAGTATTTTATATATAAATATTATTTATGTATAATTAAAATTTATAACGAATATACAAATATATATATATATATATATATATATATATATATATAATGTATGAAGAATTTGTATAAATAAAGTTTTTAAATATATTAGTTATATTTTATGTTTATCTATAAATAATTTAATTTTTACATAATACTATTTTTAATTATTAATTAAATAATATGCTAATACTACAAGCAAAAAAAAAACAAAATTTATAAGTTTGGCAATTTCTAAAAGTTTAAATTTTTCTAAATTTCCCTCTCTGCTGACTCTTTCAAATTAACCTTATTTTTAACCTAAGATTTCCGCCTTATTTTCCCTCTTTCATTCTTCCAAATTAACCTAACACGTTCATCTTCTACTATCTCTAAATCCCCCTTTTGCTCACTTTGTCATGCTCGTGTAGTACACCTCTTTTTGCTGCTTATTTTGATAGGCAGTATCCTTGTTGGATATAACTAATCAAACGTGTAGTCCTATTAGTCATACTGAAGTACTTCTGTAGTGCAATCTGTGATCTAATATTAACATATTCCTCTCTATAAGTATGTGAATATTTAAGTACAGAATAAAAATTTATATAGCTGTCACGAAATTATTTTATTTGAGACCGTATGATATATGAAATAATATTTTTAGAAATTTTTTTTTCGATGAAAGGATTTTTAAGATTTTTTTATTTATAATTTCTTATTAAATTTAGTTTTTATTATCATAATTATTTATGAATTAAATTTTATTATTCTAAAAATAATTTATAAATTAATAAAAATACTATTATAGAAGATAAAGAGGGTGGGTTAGGGGTAGGTATGGAGTTCTATTTAGTGGGTTTAGGATTTGTTGGTGCAGGGAAGATTATCCATGGAAGTGGTGGTAGCTTTTCAGGAGGGAAGGTTCAGGAAGTGGTAGTGAAGATCAATTGACAGTGAAGATTGTAACACCCCAGTTTTCAATAAAGTTATTATTATTATTATAATAATAATTATTATTATTATATGGTATTTGGTCATAATTATTTTAATAATTATAGAAGAATATTATTTTGTACGTTTTAAATAATTATTGTTTTGGATAATTATTTTGTACGTATTAAATAAGTATTTTTTTATTAGCATATTTAAATAAATATTTATATGTTTTAAGAGAATGTTGATTTTATATGATATTTTGTTATTGAAATTATATTATTATATTTTGGGTCAGAAATATATTATTATTATAGAGGAAAAATATTTTATAATATACATGTATTTATTTTATTTAATTATTATGAGGAAAAAGAGAAGTGGGTTAGAAGAGAAGGAAAATGGGTTGGGTTGACCCAGCCCAATGGATTAATTTTAAGGAGTCAGGTAGCGTTAACCCTATCTACCTCATTTGCGTTCTGAAGGGTTGGAAAAAAAAAAGAGAAACAAAGAGCTCTAAGGAAGAGTACTCAGGAACGACCTTAGATCACACCTTTGTCTTCTGCTCATCCAGGTAAGTGGGGAGTGAGAAACCTCGCTCTGGGTGTGGGATTGTATACTGGGTAGTGGGATTGACCCCCAATCCTGTGTTTGCTGTATTTTTATGTATGCTCATGTATGAGGGGTTTCTCCCAATTGTATCTGTTTTTCTTATTATTTTTCTTATATGCAATTAATTGTATGACTTGAGATCTCTATGGGTTCCTATGGGAAACCCTATGAGAAAACGGGCAAAATATGAATGTTTTCTATTTTGCCTTCTGATTACTTTGTTGTGTTCCTTGTTGGATGTGATGCATGAGTATGTGGTTAATTTTGAAAATAAATATGTTTTAATATGATCTAGAGTGCTCTATGGGTTCCTTTGGGAAACCCTATGAGAAATAGGCAAAATATGAAATATTTTCTTTTTTGATTTCTGATTTTTCTGTTATATTCCTTGTTTGATGAGTTGTAAAAATATGTATTTAATTTTATAAATAAACGAGTTTTGATATAAATTAAAGTGCTCTGTGGAGGCTTTGTGAATATGATGATGTAAAGTGAAATGTGATTGAGACATGGCATATGAAATGTGATAATGAAATATGATGACGAAATGCGATGATGTGATATGACCATTGGAAATGATAATGTGATATGAGAATGCATAGAGTCTTGATTGACATGCATCATTTGCATAAGTGTTTTAAGGGTACGATATGGAATACACCGCCAGAGAAGGCCCCCTAGTGTAAAAGCTTTGGGGATTAGTCCTTGGGGATAGCTCGGTTTGGAAGTCTCAGTCTCGCCCATTGTGTGCATGGGATGTATCTTGCGCAGCTTAGCTATCCCGACGAGACTCTGGTAGTATATCCTTCTAGTGAGAGTGCGCAGAGGGTGTGACCCGGCATGTACTCCTAGACTACTCTTCGTGTATTGCTAGCGGCAATATGCCATGTGATGTTTTACTGGCGCCACATGCATGATAATATGTAGTTCGTGTCCATGCATGTGCATTCTTATTATTAAATGATGATAAATTACTATTTGTATGACTTGGATGATTGGATAAGCTATTGTTGTTGATTGATCTATGAATACAACTCTGTGTGTCAGGTAGATATATGCTATCATGATATTTTGAGTTGTTAGGCATAAAAATAGATTTAAATATGATATTTTGAGGTTTTGTATTTGATAGGTCTATTAAAATGATATAATGCAAAGTAGTAAAAGTTGGTTCTTGTACATGCTATAGGATGTAAGCAATGATCAAGTCATACATGCTTAGGAATGATATTTATGAAAAAGGTATTCTAATATGATTTGATATACATGTATGTAGAAATAATAATAGATGACTTTATGGATCAATCAGTGTAGGGTTGTGATAATAAAATGTTTTTGACCTTAGGATGTGAGATGATCATATTAGAGTATAGATTTAAACTAGATTGTCTAAGTATGAATTTGGATTGTATGAGGTGAGTATTTTAGACCATGAAATTTCTTGCGGAGGAAGATCTACCTAAGTTGTGCTTAAATGAGAGATACTTGAGTCAATTAGTAAAATCAGGAGTCTTGTTTGATAGTTTATATGAAAATTCAGTGAGTAATTTTTTTTAACAACTGTTCATGGTTTAAACTGCTCTCACTATAAAAATTGCTTTTGCCTTCGTTTCTTTGGTCATTAAGATGTTTCCGTTCACTAGGTTGTTTCTTGCCTACCCTTGGAATCAACCGTAAGGATAATCTATATCAGGAATTCTTGAACCTTTGTATATTTTTAACTACCCAAATCATTTCGTTGCTTACTTCTTTGAATTACTTACTATTACCTTTGACTGAATTGACTAGAAAGGAGTTACATTAGTATGGGATAACAATTGAGGAAGTAGTTTTCAAACTCTTAAGGAAAGATTGACTAGTGTTAATATTACTAGATTTTAGTAAGATTATTGTGATATATAATTATGTCTCTGAAAATAGGTTTAGGAAGAATATTGTGGCAAGAAGAAAAGATAGTAGCTTATGTTTCTAAGAAATTGAAAATTCATGAGAGAAATTACCTTACCCATAACCTTGTTAGCGACTTTGTCATTTATACTAAGATTTGGAGACACTAACTATATGATTCTATGGTTGAGGTATTTAATGATCATAAGAACCTTAAATATCTTTTGACCAAAGGGGTTGAATACGAGATAAAAGAAATAGTTGAAATTTCTTAAGGAGTAAAATTTTGATCTTATTATTTGGCTAAAGCCATTGTAGTGATTGATGTTTTGAGGAAATCTTTATCTTTCATTATGATTAGAGAGATGAATCTTTTTGGCTCAAATTAGAAATTTAAGTTTGGATTATAAGGTTACTTCTAGTATTGTGAGATTAAGTATGAATAACGAATGGATTGTTGAAGAAAATTATAGGAGCATAATTAGTTGATTTATTTTGGTAACAAGTTATAAGGCTATAGGTTAAGGTGATGGATATGATTATGACTTGGGTGAAGATGAAATGGTGAAACTAGAGAACTGATATGGATACCGAGTGTACATTATGCTTAGGTACCTGATCTTTAGAATTGATCATAGAAGAGTTTGAATTGGTTGTAGATAGAGTAGTAAAATTAGTGATCTGATATGTGTATCTAATGCTTAGGTGTTGATGTTGTGGCAAATATCTGGATTACAATGATAACCAAATTATTATTTTGATGATTTAAGGATTGAATTTGATTGCAGAATTTAGAAACTTATGCTTGATGTGTAAGATTACCCTAGTAGCATTGAATTATTTATGTTGGAAGTAACTATCAGATTAATAGATGAGATTAGAGGAACTAGGAGTTAGATCCTTTATTAGTGACCCAAATAAGCAAGAGATCAGAAAGGACACAGTTGGATGTTTAGTTATAAAACTTGAAAGGACATAAGAGTACTCTTAACATTTATTTAGGAGTTACTAAAATGTATTAGAGTGGCGCAGGGGAAGCGTGATGGTCTAATATGGAAAGAGAAGTAGAGAACTTGAATCAAGGTATGGAGAGTGAGTTTAAATTTAGAGTGGATGGAGTTTTGAGATTTAAGGATAAGTTGGGCATTCCTAGTGTGCTAGAATTTAATAAAGCAATCCTAGAAGAAGGTCATAAGAGTATCTTTAGTATCCATTCAGAAACTACTAAGATGTACCAAAATCTTAAGAAGATATTTTGTGACCTAAGATGAAGAGAGGAGTAAAGCAATTGTATATTTATGGTTAGCATACTAAAAGTTTTTAAGAATCTTGTAGCACTTAGATGCTCCATTTTGGAAGTAAGATGGTGAATAGATAGACCCTAGTGGAAGATTTGTCTAAGACGCTTAAGAAATTGATTTTGTTTGTGTTTAAGTGGATAAATTCGTCAAGATCTTTCCCTAAGCAAATCCTTTGAGGAAATTGATAAAAGTTGTACATCAACAAGGTAGTGATGTTGCATAAGAATTAGAAGTAAGAATGCGAAGAGTTTACCATTGCAAAAATTTCGGGGACGAAATTTCTAAAAGGAGGGGAGAATTGTAACATCCCAAATTTTATTCAATGAAAAGAAATATTTTTTTATGTGAATAAGTATTTTATTTATGTATTTTACTATTTACGTATACGTATTTTACTATTTATGTATACATATTTTTACTATTTATGTATACGTATTTTACTATTTACGAATACGTATGTATGAATAGTATTTTACTATGCAATTGCACAGTAAAGGGCGGCTGAAACGTGGGCTGCGGATTCTTTCCGTTTCAAAATTTTAATTAATTTGAATATAATAATGAATAGTGCATAGTGCATAGTAATTTATAATATTATTTTAATGAATAGTGCATAGTGCATAGTAACTTCAAAAATTCTATAAATAGGGGCCTAAGGTTTTGAAAATTTAGAATTCTAGAGAGAAGGAAATTCTGGAGAAATAGAGAGAGAAAGTAAGAGAGAGAGAAGGAGAAAGAAAAGGAGGTTCTGCTCTAGTGCCTTGTTTAAGGAGAAAGAGGAAGAGATTCTGCCCTAATTCCGATTCCTTTTAAGGAAAGATAGAGAGGAGGAGATTCTGCCCAAATTTCTGTAAACCCAGGTAAGGGGGGAGTGGGAAACCTCGCTTGGGGGTGTGGGAATAATTGTTAAATAGTTTGTTTGTTGGATTGGCTCCCGATCCCTTACCTGTTGTTTATTTCTTTGAATATGTATTATTGATGTGTTTTGTTTTATATCTTATTTACATATTAGAATCTGTTATTTGAATGGAAGGCTAAGCCTCCTAAGTATTTATAAATTTGTAATCTATTATTTAAATGGAAGGCTGAGCCTCCTTATTATCTTATATTACCTTTTAAGCTTCCTACTTTACTTAAAAGATCTTAATATATTATTATTGAAAAATATGATACCTAAGCAACCTCTGGACTGTTGGATTGTTGGACTGTTGGACTGTTGGACTGTTTGGACTGTTGGACTGTTTGGACTGTTGGACTATTGGACTATTAAATTGGATTATTGAAATAATTCTTAATTATGAAATATGAATATGATATGTGTAACATGCTAAAGGTTGAGTCTGTGAATGTATGACATGCATCATATGCACATATTACTCCAGGTGTGCCGCTGAGGCCGCATACCCACGACTAACAAGGTGTACCTTTGGGTCACCCACGATATGCTAACGAGGTGTATGAACACCAATGATAGGTGTACCTTAGGGTCACCGACAATTGTATAGGTGTGCCTTCGGGTCACCAGTGATGAATTCTGCAACTTCCGTATGGCGCCACATGCATACATTAGTGAGTCAAGTCAAGAAAATCATTATACATAAGCATATATGTGAGATTGATTATATATGTGAATTATATTGCGTGTGTGTGTGCTATTTAACTTTTATTTCTATATCTGCAACTGAGTGAGAAGTTTCTCACTCCCTTGTCATTTTTGTGTATATTTAAATTATGATGCAGATAATTAGCATGAGGCTGAGGATGTTGGTGGTGAAGCTTAGGCTTCTGTTTGGGTTTCGCTCTGATAGGATGTGACATCGGGATTAGCTAGACTTATTGTTAAATTATTATTATTTTTCTTTTGTAATTTTTATGTTATTTATGTTGAAAGTGTGTATTTTTGTCATATTATAATTTTACTAAAAGATTATAAGTTAATTCCTAACTAGGAGGCTCTGCCACCTTTACTGGGATTAATTTATAATCTTTGTTTTATAATAACTTCTTGAGTTTAATATTTATGTGTATGAATTATGAATGTGCATCTTCTACCTTATGATACTTATTGTTTTATATCATTCTATGAAAATCTTTTATAAATATAGTTTATGTTTATTAATGATGTTGGGGTAGAGGGTGTCACATTTAGTGGTATCAGAGCAAGTCGATTTTATCAACCGTGTGTGTTATGTGCTTATCATGACTCTGTTGTGTACTCTGACTATGTCTTGTTTGTTGTGTACTATGATGATGATGTTCGTCCTGTGTTGATATTGTTGAGTTTGAGATTGTTAAGTTAGTTTGTAATCAGAGGAATGATAATCATGATAGTGTTAGCCAACTCGAATTATTAGAACCTTGGATGGGAGGTGATATATTGAGTGTACTAAGAGTTTATGATTGGTGAAGTTTCTGACATCTATAGTTGTAGCAGGTTGAATCTAAAGGTGGTTGTCTCTTTGGTGAGAGATCGAAATGATGTTAATTCCCTTAAGTGTTATTATTGGTATGTTAATTATTTATGGTTTAGGTAGCATGTGAGTTGTTTTGATTGAGAAAAGTAAGGAGAGACTTGAATGAGAAATTAAGTAGTGAATTTGGAAAAAGTTGAGGTATTTTGTGGCATTAGATATATTGATACATTATTGCTATTTGGTGTCGAAAATATTCTCATTATAGTTTGTTATGATAGTATGAGTATTATATCGACAAAATTTATATTTTGAGGTCTTTATGAAGAATATGGTTTTAGATATTATCTTTTCAATAGAACTAGGATAAGATGAAACAAAAATCTAGAACTTCAAGTTATGACTGCCTTGGTGATTAGAAATTTAGTAAGCACTGAATTTATTAGTGGTGATATTTGAATCTTTAGCTAAAGAGATGATCTCTTGGAAATCTTATGTCTTCATAAAGAGTTGTAGCTTATTCACTTAACTTTCGTTTGAGATAGGTTTGAAATCACTTGGATGAATACAACTCTGTGTGTCAGGTAGATATATGCTATCATGATATTTTGAGTTGTTAGGCATAAAAATAGATTTAAATATGATATTTTGAGGTTTTGTATTTGATAGGTCTATTAAAATGATATAATGCAAAGTAGTAAAAGTTGGTTCTTGTACATGCTATAGGATGTAAGCAATGATCAAGTCATACATGCTTAGGAATGATATTTATGAAAAAGGTATTCTAATATGATTTGATATACATGTATGTAGAAATAATAATAGATGACTTTATGGATCAATCAGTGTAGGGTTGTGATAATAAAATGTTTTTGACCTTAGGATGTGAGATGATCATATTAGAGTATAGATTTAAACTAGATTGTCTAAGTATGAATTTGGATTGTATGAGGTGAGTATTTTAGACCATGAAATTTCTTGCGGAGGAAGATCTACCTAAGTTGTGCTTAAATGAGAGATACTTGAGTCAATTAGTAAAATCAGGAGTCTTGTTTGATAGTTTATATGAAAATTCAGTGAGTAATTTTTTTTAACAACTGTTCATGGTTTAAACTGCTCTCACTATAAAAATTGCTTTTGCCTTCGTTTCTTTGGTCATTAAGATGTTTCCGTTCACTAGGTTGTTTCTTGCCTACCCTTGGAATCAACCGTAAGGATAATCTATATCAGGAATTCTTGAACCTTTGTATATTTTTAACTACCCAAATCATTTCGTTGCTTACTTCTTTGAATTACTTACTATTACCTTTGACTGAATTGACTAGAAAGGAGTTACATTAGTATGGGATAACAATTGAGGAAGTAGTTTTCAAACTCTTAAGGAAAGATTGACTAGTGTTAATATTACTAGATTTTAGTAAGATTATTGTGATATATAATTATGTCTCTGAAAATAGGTTTAGGAAGAATATTGTGGCAAGAAGAAAAGATAGTAGCTTATGTTTCTAAGAAATTGAAAATTCATGAGAGAAATTACCTTACCCATAACCTTGTTAGCGACTTTGTCATTTATACTAAGATTTGGAGACACTAACTATATGATTCTATGGTTGAGGTATTTAATGATCATAAGAACCTTAAATATCTTTTGACCAAAGGGGTTGAATACGAGATAAAAGAAATAGTTGAAATTTCTTAAGGAGTAAAATTTTGATCTTATTATTTGGCTAAAGCCATTGTAGTGATTGATGTTTTGAGGAAATCTTTATCTTTCATTATGATTAGAGAGATGAATCTTTTTGGCTCAAATTAGAAATTTAAGTTTGGATTATAAGGTTACTTCTAGTATTGTGAGATTAAGTATGAATAACGAATGGATTGTTGAAGAAAATTATAGGAGCATAATTAGTTGATTTATTTTGGTAACAAGTTATAAGGCTATAGGTTAAGGTGATGGATATGATTATGACTTGGGTGAAGATGAAATGGTGAAACTAGAGAACTGATATGGATACCGAGTGTACATTATGCTTAGGTACCTGATCTTTAGAATTGATCATAGAAGAGTTTGAATTGGTTGTAGATAGAGTAGTAAAATTAGTGATCTGATATGTGTATCTAATGCTTAGGTGTTGATGTTGTGGCAAATATCTGGATTACAATGATAACCAAATTATTATTTTGATGATTTAAGGATTGAATTTGATTGCAGAATTTAGAAACTTATGCTTGATGTGTAAGATTACCCTAGTAGCATTGAATTATTTATGTTGGAAGTAACTATCAGATTAATAGATGAGATTAGAGGAACTAGGAGTTAGATCCTTTATTAGTGACCCAAATAAGCAAGAGATCAGAAAGGACACAGTTGGATGTTTAGTTATAAAACTTGAAAGGACATAAGAGTACTCTTAACATTTATTTAGGAGTTACTAAAATGTATTAGAGTGGCGCAGGGGAAGCGTGATGGTCTAATATGGAAAGAGAAGTAGAGAACTTGAATCAAGGTATGGAGAGTGAGTTTAAATTTAGAGTGGATGGAGTTTTGAGATTTAAGGATAAGTTGGGCATTCCTAGTGTGCTAGAATTTAATAAAGCAATCCTAGAAGAAGGTCATAAGAGTATCTTTAGTATCCATTCAGAAACTACTAAGATGTACCAAAATCTTAAGAAGATATTTTGTGACCTAAGATGAAGAGAGGAGTAAAGCAATTGTATATTTATGGTTAGCATACTAAAAGTTTTTAAGAATCTTGTAGCACTTAGATGCTCCATTTTGGAAGTAAGATGGTGAATAGATAGACCCTAGTGGAAGATTTGTCTAAGACGCTTAAGAAATTGATTTTGTTTGTGTTTAAGTGGATAAATTCGTCAAGATCTTTCCCTAAGCAAATCCTTTGAGGAAATTGATAAAAGTTGTACATCAACAAGGTAGTGATGTTGCATAAGAATTAGAAGTAAGAATGCGAAGAGTTTACCATTGCAAAAATTTCGGGGACGAAATTTCTAAAAGGAGGGGAGAATTGTAACATCCCAAATTTTATTCAATGAAAAGAAATATTTTTTTATGTGAATAAGTATTTTATTTATGTATTTTACTATTTACGTATACGTATTTTACTATTTATGTATACATATTTTTACTATTTATGTATACGTATTTTACTATTTACGAATACGTATGTATGAATAGTATTTTACTATGCAATTGCACAGTAAAGGGGCGGCTGAAACGTGGGCTGCGGATTCTTTCCGTTTCAAAATTTTAATTAATTTGAATATAATAATGAATAGTGCATAGTGCATAGTAATTTATAATATTATTTTAATGAATAGTGCATAGTGCATAGTAACTTCAAAAATTCTATAAATAGGGGCCTAAGGTTTTGAAAATTTAGAATTCTAGAGAGAAGGAAATTCTGGAGAAATAGAGAGAGAAAGTAAGAGAGAGAGAAGGAGAAAGAAAAGGAGGTTCTGCTCTAGTGCCTTGTTTAAGGAGAAAGAGGAAGAGATTCTGCCCTAATTCCGATTCCTTTTAAGGAAAGATAGAGAGGAGGAGATTCTGCCCAAATTTCTGTAAACCCAGGTAAGGGGGGAGTGGGAAACCTCGCTTGGGGGTGTGGGAATAATTGTTAAATAGTTTGTTTGTTGGATTGGCTCCCGATCCCTTACCTGTTGTTTATTTCTTTGAATATGTATTATTGATGTGTTTTGTTTTATATCTTATTTACATATTAGAATCTGTTATTTGAATGGAAGGCTAAGCCTCCTAAGTATTTATAAATTTGTAATCTATTATTTAAATGGAAGGCTGAGCCTCCTTATTATCTTATATTACCTTTTAAGCTTCCTACTTTACTTAAAAGATCTTAATATATTATTATTGAAAAATATGATACCTAAGCAACCTCTGGACTGTTGGATTGTTGGACTGTTGGACTGTTGGACTGTTTGGACTGTTGGACTGTTTGGACTGTTGGACTATTGGACTATTAAATTGGATTATTGAAATAATTCTTAATTATGAAATATGAATATGATATGTGTAACATGCTAAAGGTTGAGTCTGTGAATGTATGACATGCATCATATGCACATATTACTCCAGGTGTGCCGCTGAGGCCGCATACCCACGACTAACAAGGTGTACCTTTGGGTCACCCACGATATGCTAACGAGGTGTATGAACACCAATGATAGGTGTACCTTAGGGTCACCGACAATTGTATAGGTGTGCCTTCGGGTCACCAGTGATGAATTCTGCAACTTCCGTATGGCGCCACATGCATACATTAGTGAGTCAAGTCAAGAAAATCATTATACATAAGCATATATGTGAGATTGATTATATATGTGAATTATATTGCGTGTGTGTGTGCTATTTAACTTTTATTTCTATATCTGCAACTGAGTGAGAAGTTTCTCACTCCCTTGTCATTTTTGTGTATATTTAAATTATGATGCAGATAATTAGCATGAGGCTGAGGATGTTGGTGGTGAAGCTTAGGCTTCTGTTTGGGTTTCGCTCTGATAGGATGTGACATCGGGATTAGCTAGACTTATTGTTAAATTATTATTATTTTTCTTTTGTAATTTTTATGTTATTTATGTTGAAAGTGTGTATTTTTGTCATATTATAATTTTACTAAAAGATTATAAGTTAATTCCTAACTAGGAGGCTCTGCCACCTTTACTGGGATTAATTTATAATCTTTGTTTTATAATAACTTCTTGAGTTTAATATTTATGTGTATGAATTATGAATGTGCATCTTCTACCTTATGATACTTATTGTTTTATATCATTCTATGAAAATCTTTTATAAATATAGTTTATGTTTATTAATGATGTTGGGGTAGAGGGTGTCACAACATGCATGATAATATGTAGTTCGTGTCCATGCATGTGCATTCTTATTATTAAATGATGATAAATTACTATTTGTATGACTTGGATGATTGGATAAGCTATTGTTGTTGATTGATCTATGAGGTAACTGTATTGTTTGTGTTTGGCTATCCAGTGTGTGTTCCTACACCGTAAGCCAGAGTGAGATGTTTCTCACTCCTTTCTTTTGTGTTGTTTCCCTTGTTTGATATACAGGAGACCATCAACAGCATGAGGCTGAGGATGTGGACGATGGAGCTGAGGCTTCTATGTGGGATTTTGCTCTGATAGGACATGTGACATCGGGACATAGATAGAATTAGAATATGACATTGTTTATGATTTATTAAAGTATATATTTTGGAAAATTCAATTTTTATTCTTTGTAATTTTATTTGCTATTTGGATTAAGGACATGAATGTGAATTCTCTACTCACATGATTATTGGAATTGTCGTTTTAATTTTAAATATTTTTTTTATCCAATAAGATATTTCTTTTTATTATTATATATATATATATATATATATATATATATATATGTTGGGGTAGAGGGTGTCACATTAAGTGGTATCAGAGCCTGGTCGATCCAATCGGCCGTGAGTTATGTACTTATCGTGATTCTGTTGTGTACTCTGATTGTGTCTTATTTGTTGTGTACTTTGATGATGTTTTGCTTTGATGATGATGATGTTCTTCTTGTTAAGTTATTTTGTAATTAGAGGAATGATAGTCATGATAGTGTTAGCTAATACCATTATGAGCACTCTTCTTCATTCTTATGATTGCTTATTTGTTTGATACTTCTTGCTTACGGAAGAAGTAGTGGTTGAGTGACATCGCTTGTGTTGCAAGCATGTGTGCAAGTAGTGGTAGACGAGATATTGTGCTAATATTATAGGAACTATTGAGGCCTTAGACTTGGGTAAGACATTGATTGTTTTTAGTGTATTAAGAGTTTACGATTGGTGGAATTTTTTAAAGCTATAGTTGTAGCGATTGAATCTAAGGATGATGTATGTTGAGAATTGGAGTTTTGGTATTCTTAAGGAGTGATTGAAGTGTTGATGATTTCTAGAGTTTGATGGTTGCATCTTGACCTTTTATGGTTTAGGTAGCATGTGAATTTTATTTTCTAAGCCTTTTATACTGAATATGTGAGTTGTTTTGGTTTAGGATTGTAGTGGAAAGCTTGAATATGAAGTTGAGGTGTGAGTTTGGAAGGGTTGAGGTATTTTTGTGGGTTTAGATATATTGATATACTATTGCTGTTTGGTGTAGAGGATATTTTCGCTGCAGTCTTGTTGTTCCAGTATGAGTACCATATTGACAGATTTAGATTTTATGATCTTCACAAAAGTTGTAGCCTTGGACGTTATCTTTCCAATGGAACTTGAATCAGGTAAAACGGAGGTCTAGAACTCTAGTTATAGCTACTTTGGTGATCAAAGGTCTAGCTATAAGCCCTGAGTATATCTGCTGCGGTTTTTGAGATTTTTAGCTAATAAGATGATCTTTTTAGAATCTTATGTCTTCATAGGAGTTGTAGCTTATTCTCTTAGCTTTCGTTTGAGATAGGTTTGAGATCATTTGTATGAGTAGAACTCTCTGTGTGTTATTTTCTTTGATAGTTGTTGAAAGGAGACGTAGGCTGTAATAATGTTTTTGGGTTAGTAGGCAATGCAAGGATAAGAATTGATTTTGTTAAGATGTTTTGAGGTGTTTTCATGTGGATTTAGAGGTTGTTTAAGATTGTATGATGCTATGTGGTAAGGGTTGTTCATGTACATGCTTATGGATGGTATATTTGAAGGTTTAAAGTAGGTATTCTAATATGATTTAATATGCATGTATGTTGATATGTGGATAGATGATCTTAGGGATCAATTGGTGAATGCCGTGTGGTTAGTGAGATTGATCTTAGGGTGTGATATGATCATATTGTAGTTGAGGGTGGAGATATATTCAAGACGGTTGTATGTTAAGTTATCTAAGTATTACCATTTTATTTTATCTTATTTTATTTTATTTTATTATTATTTTTTTATTGTATGAGATAAGTTTTATAGTTCCTGTAAATTCTAGTTGAGGTAAACATGGATCTGTCTCAAGTAGAAGTTGTGTTTAAGTGGGGAGATATCTAAGCCAGTTAGTGAAGATAAGAGTTTTATGAGGTTAGCTTATTATTATTGGAGATTTATTGAAGGAATTTCTAAGATAGCATTGCCCTTAACTACATTTACTAGGAGGAGTATTCTCTTTATGTGGGATAGTAAGTATGAGAGTAGTTCCAACTCTTAAGGCAAGATTGACTAGTGTTAATATTATTGGATTTTAGTAAGCCTTTTGTCGTATATAGTAGTACTTATAAGATGAATTTGGATGCATTGTTGATGCAAGAAGGAAAGGTAGTAGCTTATGTTTCTAGGCAATTGAAAATTCATGAGAGGAACTACCTTATCTATGAGTTAGTGGTTATGATATTACATTAAGATTTGGAGACACTACCTATATGATTCTAAGCTTGAGGTATTTAGTGATTGTGAGAGTCTTAAATATCTTTTGACCAAAAGAGATAGTTGGAATTTCTTAAGGACTAGGATTTTAATCTCAGTTGCTATCTAGGTAAAGGCAATGTGGTGACAGATGCATTGAGTAGGATGATCTTTCATCTATCATTTTGATGATTTAAAGGTTAAATTTGATTGAAGAGTTTAGAGATTTAAGCTTGATTTGTGAGCTTACCCTTAGAAGCATTGAATTGAGTATGTCGAAGGTGACTAGTGAATTAATGGATGAGATTAGAGGAGCCTAAGAGTTAGATCCTTTCTTAGTGAACCAAGTGGAGAGGATTGGTAAGGGTATAGATAGCCCTTTTCGAGTGGAAGTTGATGGTGTTTTGTGGTTTCAGGATATAATCTATGTGTCTAATAATCCCGAATTAAGGAAGATGATCTTAGAAAAAGGCAATAAGAGTACTCTTAGTATTCACTTAGGATCTATTAGATGGATTAGGACCTTGGGAGAATGTATGAGAGTGACGTAGCGGAAGCGTGGTGGTCTAAGGTGAACAGAGGAGTAGAGGAAGTTGTGGACTCGTGTGTAGTATTCCAAAAGCCTAAGGTGGAACATTAGAAAGTCTAATGCAGGAGACATATCCATTTTTATTTACTTCAGGTAATTTCGAGGACGAAATTTTTAAAAGGAGGTGAGAATTGTAACACCCCAGTTTTCAATAAAGTTATTATTATTATTATAATAATAATAATTATTATTATATGGTATTTGGTCATAATTATTTTAATAATTATAGAAGAATATTATTTTGTACGTTTTAAATAATTATTGTTTTGGACAATTATTTTGTACGTATTAAATAAGTATTTTTTATTAGCATATTTAAATAAATATTTATATGTTTTAAGAGAAGGTTGATTTTATATGATATTTTGTTATTAAAATTATATTATTATATTTTGGGTCAGAAATATATTATTATTATAGAGGAAAAATATTTTATAATATACATGTATTTATTTTATTTAATTATTATGAGGAAAAAGAGAAGTGGGTTAGAAGAGAAGGAAAATGGGTTAGGTTGACCCAACCCAATGGATTAATTTTAAGGAGTCAGGTAGCGTTAACCCTATCTACCTCATTTGCGTTCTGAAGGGTTAGGAAAAAAAAAAAGAGAAACAAAGAGCTCTAAGGAAGAGTACTCAGGAACGACCTTAGATCACACCTTTGTCTTCTGCTCATCCAGGTAAGGGGGGAGTGAGAAATCTCGCTCTGGGTGTGGGATTGTATACTGGGTAGTGGGATTGGCCCCCAATCCTGTGTTTGCTGTATTTTTATGTATGCTCATGTATGAGGGTTTTCTCCCAATTGTATCTATTTTTCTTATTATTTTTCTTATATGCAATTAATTGTATGACTTGAGATCTCTATGGGTTCCTATGGGAAACCCTATGAGAAAACGGGCAAAATATGAATGTTTTCTATTTTGCCTTCTGATTACTTTGTTGTGTTCCTTGTTGGATGTGATGCATGAGTATGTGGTTAATTTTGAAAATAAATATGTTTTAATATGATCTAGAGTGCTCTATGGGTTCTTTTGAGAAACCCTATGAGAAATAGGCAAAATATGAAATATTTTCTGTTTTGATTTCTGATTTTTCTGTTATATTCCTTGTTTGATGAGTTGTAAAAATATATATTTAATTTTATAAATAAACGATTTTTCTGTTATATTTTGCCTTCTGATTACTTTGTTGTGTTCCTTGTTGGATGTGATGCATGAGTATGTGGTTAATTTTGAAAATAAATATGTTTTAATATGATCTAGAGTGCTCTATGGGTTCTTTTGAGAAACCCTATGAGAAATAGGCAAAATATGAAATATTTTCTGTTTTGATTTCTGATTTTTCTGTTATATTCCTTGTTTGATGAGTTGTAAAAATATATATTTAATTTTATAAATAAACGAGTTTTGATATAAATTAAAGTGCTCTGTGGAGGCTTTGTGAATATGATGATGTAAAGTGAAATGTGATTGAGACATGGCATATAAAATGTGATAATGAAATATGATGACGAAATGCGATGATGTGATATGACCATGGGAAATGATAATGTGATATGAGAATGCATAGAGTCTTGATTGACATGCATCATTTGCATAAGTGTTTTAAGGGTACGATATGAAATACACCGCCAGAGAAGGCCCCCTAGTGTAAAAGCTTTGGGGATTAGTCCTTGGGGATAGCTCGGTTTGGAAGTCCCAGTCTCGCCCATTGTGTGCATGGGATGTATCTTGCGCAGCTTAGCTATCCCGACGAGACTTTGGTAGTATATCCTTCTAGTGAGAGTGCGCAGAGGGTGTGATCCGGCATGTACTCCTAGACTACTCTTCGTGTATTGCTAGCGGCAATATGCCATGTGATGTTTTACTGGCGCCACATACATGATAATATGTAGTTCGTGTCCATGCATGTGCATTCTTATTATTAAATGATGATAAATGTAACACCCCAATTTTCAAAAAGGTTATTATTATTATTATTATTAGATGGTATTTGGTCATAATTATTTTAATAATTATAGAGGAATATTATTTTGTACGTTTTAAATAATTATTATTTTGGACAATTATTTTGTACGTATTAAATAAGTATTTTTATTAGCATTTTTAAATAAATATTTATATGTTTTAAGAGAATGTTGATTTTATATGATATTTTGTTATTGAAATTATATTATTATATTTAGGGTCAGAAATATATTATTATTATAGAGAAAAAAATATTTTATAATATACATGTATTTATTTTATTTAATTATTTTGAGGAAAATTAGAAGTGGGTTAGAAGAGAAGAAAAATGGGTTGGGTTGACCCAGTCCAATGGATTAATTTTAAGAAAGGAGTCAGGTGGTGTTAACCCTATCTGCCTCATTTGCGTTCTGAAGGGTTAGGGAAAAAAAGAGGAGAAACAAAGAGCTCTAAGGAAGAGTACTCAGGAACGATCTTAGATCACACCAAGACCATTCATCTTCTGCTCATCCAGTTACGGGGGAGATGGGTTTCTTCATATGTGAATATAGGGGTGTTCGGGTAGTGAGGGCAATCCCTAAGTCCCTCTAGGAACTCTATTTAAAATTCTGAACGATTATCTGTGCAATCGATGTTCTAAATTCTTAATTTATTTGGAAGAACTTATTTCTTGAATTGTCTTTGAATTCCATTGGGGCTTTCTTGCTAATTCTTTATCCTTAAATTTGATGACTTGAATTTTATGTGTTAAGAAGAGTTTAGATTTTTTTTTGTAAAACCAATGGAAACCAATTTTTGAGGCTTGAGATGTGTATGGATTGATTTGGAACGTATGAAGAATATAAATGGAGTTAAACTGAACCAACAGGGTGTAGAAGTAGTGAAAATTGGTAAAAACCTTGTTGAAACTCGTAAAACGCAGGTTTAATTTCACAGAGGGGAGTCTGGGCAGAGATTTGGGCGCTCAGCGCCAGTTTTGGGCGTCGGGCGTCGGGACCCCGACATACGTTTGTAATTTTGCGATATCTTTCTGTGTAGTTATCCAAATCGAGTGCCGTTTGTTTTGTTAGAAACTAGACATCTGGGGCTACCATTTAGACACAAGAGTCGTGTAAAAATATTAATATTTGATCAAGTTATGTGAGTTGCAATTTGAGCCTTCCAATCTGTGTGCGAACCACAACATCAATTTTTGTGAGCCCTGAATGGTAACCTAAACGACTTTATTAGGATTTGTGTTCTTCATGAAAGTTGTAGATATTGATGTTAGGATTCTAATGGAGTTGGGATCACTTAGAAATGATATGTATATCTCGAGTTATGGTTAAATTATTAACTGAATGTCATAGATATTGTGATGTGTGTGAAGAATTATGTGAAATTTGTGGTCTATGATGTTGATAACTTAATGATAGGTACCTAGCATGTGAGGATGATATTTCATGGATTGTTATTGACATGTGATGATGTTATATAATGGAGATGCATTAATTATGAGTTACGTGGGATGCATGAGTTGCATGAGACTTATGAGTTACATGTGGTGCTTGAGAAGCCAGACGTGGCTATATTGCATTGGACCCTGGGCCCAGAGAGGGGTTGAGACAGGGGGGACCATGACGGGAGGCATTCCATGCGTGGGCCGTTGGGTGTTTAACTGCGCAGCTCACTGGCCACAGAGGGTTTAACGGTGGGTGGATTGCCTTTGCACGGGCCGCTGGGTGTTTAACCGTGCAACATACCGGCCTTGGGAGGGTGTGAGAACGGTATGCCCGCATTGGCAACAACTAAGGGAATTGACGAGGTACGCCCATTGTGCGGAGTGCCAAGTTGAGACTCTTAGGAGAGGAGATGTGTATGAGCTTATAGTGAGCATGTGTATGAAAGCTTGTATGATTGAAAAAAAATGATGTTTGGTAATTATATGAGATGTATTTGTTGTTTATAGTTAATGATGATATTTTGGTGCACGGTGTGGGGTGGGAATTGGGTAGCTCTATGTTCATATATGATGTTATCTATCTCTCACCGTCCTGTTTTTATGTGGTTTTCTTTTAGGTGAAGATGAAGGCACTCATAGTGTTGAGTTCTAAAGGGAAAAGGTTCTGCTCTGATAGGATGTGACATTGGGGCATGAATTTAGGATGCTTTAGTTATGAATTGTTATTTGTCGTTTGAGGAGACTTATTTTTAGGAGTTTTATATTCACCTTATATTTGTAAATTCTGGATCCCTTTCATTTTTCTTTAGAGACCTTGATAATTTTCTTTTAAGAGTAAAACTTTATTATTATTATTATTATTATTTCTATTTATTTCAAGACTTGTGAACCTATGAGTTTTTATTAAAATATGTGGACCCTTCTTGATGTTATATTTATTGAATTATTCTTATTGTTGTTACTTATCTATTATGGGGTAGAAGGGTGTCACAATAAATTACTATTTGTATGACTTGGATGATTGGATAAACTATTGTTGTTGATTGATCTATGAGGTAACTGTATTGTTTGTGTTTGGCTATCCAGTGTGCGTTCCTACACCGTAAGCCAGAGTGAGATGTTTCTCACTCCTTTGTTTTGTGTTGTTTCCCTTGTTTGATATACAGAAGACCATCAACAGCATGAGGCTGAGGATGTGGACGATGGAGCTGAGGCTTCTATGTGGGATTTTGCTCTTATAGGACATGTGACATCGGGACATAGATAGAATTAGAATATGACATTGTTTATGATTTATTAAAGTATATATTTTGGAAAATTCAATTTTTATTCTTTGTAATTTTATTTGCTATTTGGATTAAGGACATGAATGTGAATTCTCTACTCACATGATTATTGGAATTGTCGTTTCAATTTTAAATATTTTTTTTTATCCAATAAGATATTTATTTTTATTATTATTATTATTATATATATATATATATATATATATATATATATATATGTTGGGGTAGAGGGTGTCACAAAGATAACTAAAAGAGGCAGGATTTTAATTAGTTGGACCCTTAGGCAGACAGAGAACTTTTCTATGAGGAGTCATAGGCTTTGAGCAATTTATGCAGGGTTGAAAGAGAGGATTTTTATTAATTTGTTTGATGCTGATTACATATTGCCTGAGAGCCAAGGTTGCTTCCATGTCTCTTGTCCATACAGGAAATATACAATGATATCTAGTTGCTTCCATTTTGCTATGCTAACCATTCACTCATATTTAAAGCTGAATAAATTTTACTATTAGTAATTGTCTATATTAGAACTCTTTCGAGAAGGAATATGAAGGGTGAAATCCCACCTGAGCTTAGCAACATGGGAGCATGAACAAGGATGTAAGTACATTGATCTTCAGATTATAAATGCTTTTAGTTTTTCTTTAATAAGGTTTCTTTTGTAATTCATTCTGTTTTGCTTAGGTGGTTAGATGACAACTTGCTTATTGGACCATTACCTGACATGAGTAAACTTATAGCATATATGATATATTTGCCCAAAGTGGAGGGTGATGACCGTGCACAAGCATGTGCTTTGGCAACTCTGTACTCACATCCAGTTGTAGGTGTTTGACTGCTGTCACTTTTCCTGTACCACTATTCATTTTTCTAATTCAGGACAATTCATAATTAAGAATCATTGCATGAGAGACAGATAAGCATAACATTTTTTAAGTGGTCAGCCGCATCAATACTTGTAAAGTATGAGTATAATGTAAGCATAATATATATAAAGTGGCTCTAAACAAAATGTTCAAGGAAGAAGGATTAAAACTATAAGCTTAATACGTAGTTTGTACTCATTTTCTACCAATCAGGTAAATATACTAGTTTTACTTAATCAGTTTCTATCATCTCCACCTCCTTTCTTGATTTCTCTCTCCATGTGTACATTGTTAACTTGTACTTAAATCACAGTTTTGTCAGTGAGCATATTGAAACTCTAGAAGAAATTGATATTGAATACAAAGAATTGGCTCTAGAATCTGGTATAGAAAAGTGGGGTCGTGTTCCTGCTCTAGGATGCGAACCTACCTTCATTTCTGATTTGGCAGATGCTGTTATTGAGAGTCTCCCTTATGTTGGTGCCATGGCAGCTTCATCAAACCTTGAAGCTCGACAGGTACTTTTTTTAATTCCTATATGAATTTATATTTTCATATTCTAGATGGAAATGGGCATGGTTTTTGAAAAGGGGTAAATGCTACAGGAGGCACCAGTGACGAGAGTAGGTCACGTAGCTTTTAGTTCAGTAAAAAGAGATAAAGGAAGATCAAAAAGAACACTGGAGGATATTATTAAAAAGGGTCTCATGGAATATCCTGATTCCCGAGTATTTGGTTTTTAACTGAACCAAATGGTGTTCTATGATGTATGTAACCGATCTAGTCGAATAAGATAAGATACCTGTTATCATTTTTATTTATTACTATTATATTCTAGTTTTAAATATTTCATTCAGTATTCTTTTGGATTGTGATTGAAACACAGACATTTCCTTTTCAGTCACTTCGAGTAGAATATGGGTTAGGATTTTCATCCACTTATATATCTTACTTTGACCTTATCACTAGTGGATGTGAGATTTTTAACAACCTTTATATAGATTTGTTGATTATCTACTTTGTAATCTAATTGAAAGTTTGGGCTTTTTGGCAGTCTCTGGTTCCACTTGGCAGTGTAGAAGAGTTATTGGCAGCATATGATTCACAACGTAGGGAGTTGCCACCACCAGTTATAGTGTGGGAATGGGGTTGGAGAAAAAGTGCTGAAACATGGAATGGAAGAGTAGCTATGCTGGCTGTGCTTCTTCTTTTGTTTTATGAAGTCACTATAGATAAGGGTGTTCTGCACTAGTTGGGAATATGGCCATCACTTATGTGAATGAATCATCACCATACGCCCTCTATAACAGGATTTTAGTTGAGTTCAATTTTGACCAGTTGCCAGTATATGGCCTTTTTATACTACAATCAAATCATGTTCTTAACTCACAAAGTTTTCAAGTAGTTTTATTACCATAGTCATGCTGATTTTACAATGTATTAATGCATGACTAGATCAGTGTAAAAGACTTGATAATGTATAAATATAAAATCCATTTAGTTTTTCTTGTATATGCATAATGTTAGCATCATATGCTGTTGAAATCCAAGGCATGCAATCAGGAGTTGTGAAATGCAGCTTAGGCACATTATTTGTGGATGGAAAATGGAGAGAACATGTATACAACACAAAATGTTTTTGTATACATTTAAACTTGAAAGCTTCGTTGATTGGTTTGCGTGAGTTGGAAAGCTACTAGGCTGTTGTAGCTGAAGAGCAGTTAAGACAATAGAAAGTTCTATGTGGAGTGTGAACATAAGGATATGCCGGCAATTTTATTAGTGTTGGTCAAAAACTAAAATATTTTTTTTTCTTTTTTAATTATAGGAAGTATGATTCTTTTTTACCAAATCAGACCATTTTAAGGGTAAACTATAAAATTACTAAGGCCAATAATTTTCAGTAGAAAAGAGGGATTTCGTAAAAGATGCAAAAATTGTTGTTCAATTTGTTTGTACCCGTCCTGGGAATGCCAATCACAGAAGTACGTATTCAGACATGTCAGGCAACATACTTTTATTCGACAGTTTTTCGCTGCTAATTTTGTAATTTCGTTAGCAAAAAACGTTTTGGAAAAACGGATATTGCCTCATTTGAGTATGATAAATTGATAACTTATATTACAATTTACAGATAGGTATATATTTTTCTAAGGAAAGAGTTACAGTTTCTACTGGACTACTATTGATTCAAATATGATTTACATACACCTGTTTCAATTTCGTTGTGAAACTGAAAGTGGCGTGATTTATTAAAAAAAACATAGACTCGCACAAACAAGTAAAAGTGGTGTTTGAAGATTTTAAAATGGTTAGATTACGAAGAAAATATGTAGTTTATTAGAAATTAGGGGAAGAAAAAAAATTATCAGTTATAAAACTCGCACCTGAAACTTACAAGCCTCACGTCATGGCATATGATATCACATAATATAATTACAAGTAATTTATAAACTGAAGCACATGTGGTTTCCGTTTTTTGCTCCCATCTCCATACTCACCAAGACTAAATGAGAAATCACCACCCCCTCACAACTTGAATAATACCAACTCCAAATTTAGACAAAAATGAAAGAAAAAAAAGCTAAAATAGGTCCTTTTCTGTTTGTCAAGAGATCAGTCACTAAAATCAAAGCTTCCACTGTGAGAGTTGCTGCCATTACGACTATGCAAGGATAGGCCTCTCATGTAACCGGACAAATTAGAACCATCCTTGTTTTCTTGAAAAAACCTCTCCCTCTCCATGTGTTTTGCAGGTGGTGGTGGAATTGATACATGATGAACCTCCCCATTCTGCTTTGGTCGTGGAGGTGGCACCACAACAGGTGGAGATCGAGTATCAGCTTCTCGAGATGGTGGCTCTAACGAGAGTGGTCATATTAGTGCACGATTGAGTCTCTCTCCAAGCAAACCCATGCGATGGATGTCGACGGTTTTAGTCTCCTCATCTTCAGGCCTTGTACAGGCCTTTCCCTTGCGCAATCTGCAGGCATTAGTCATAGAAAAATGAAATAATATTGAAAATTCAGAGGTTTTTGATTTCCCCTTCACTACCACATGGCCTATCACATTGCTCCATGGCAAAATCTTCTTTTCCATTAGAATTGTTGAGACTTGATCATGTAAGGAGTTATTTCATATAAATTGTTCTAATGTCCTTCCTAAACAAAATCACTAGTGAGATGCATAGGCATGGCAACGGGGCGGGGTGGGGCGGGTTTTACGTTCCCCGCCCCCGCCCCCGATACCCGCCGGGGATAAAATCTAGGTCCCCATCCCCATTCCTAGCGGGGTTAGGGTTTCCCCGCCCTGCCCCTGCCCCCGCTCCTATTTTTTTTCTTCTTTTTTTCTTTTAAATAAATATGAATAATTTTTAAAAAAATAAAAGAAAAGTAAAATAATATAAATTTTTACGTATAAATATTTATAATTTTGGTTTACATATATATAAAAATAATTTTTAATTAATTATTAAGCGGGGCGGGGGCAGGGGCGGGGGCAGGTATGGGGGTGGGGGCGGGGTGGGTATTAACATCCCCGCCCCTGCCCCCGCTCCCGATTTTATCAATCGGGAAAAACCCGAACCCGAATCCGAATCCGATAAACATGGGTTTTCCCCATCCAAATCGGGGCGGGTTCGGGCGGGTACCCACGGGGGTGGGTTAGATTGCCATGCCTAGATGCATGTTGGATCTAACAAATTGAGGTTTCAAAGTCATAGACATTTTAAATTTGCATATTCTCCCAGTGATTTCTATCATGTTCAGGTGCAATAATGGAGGGATAATTATTGGTCTTTCTGTTGGCACCTCAATATTAAAGAGAGGATAGAAGCTACAATTTTACCATGGTGCTCCATTTTTCTTATAGCAAGTCTCAAGTGTTACCCATGGTCCAAAAGTAGGAATCAATGGATCACATAGCTGAATGGAAAAAACATGTTTGGCTCATTTGATTTTCAAACCCTTAAATTTAACAACAATAGGTTGAAATGTATTATCAATGTACTTAAATTGTATGATACTACACATTAATAGCTTGAAGTATTTTATTATGAAAAATAGTTCATACAACTGTTAAATTGTAAGCGTTTTCTCTTTTCTAAACTAATTTTCGTCAACATGTGTACTTAAACAAGAGACATAAAACATAACCCTACTATAAGGCCACTTAACTAGGATTTTAAAGGAAACTCCAAAATCTCAGTAACATGTCAAATTCAATCATATCCACTAATATTGATATGAGAAACACTAATTGAAATTCAATCATAACAGACAATGGGAAAACATGTTATTAGAAATATTATAGAGAGATTAATAATAACCAACAACAACAACAAAAATCAAAAACACAATCGAAGAATCAAATTTAAGTTTACCAAATAAACAAAATAAATTACCAAAGATCAACCAACAAACCCTACATTAGAGAAGAAATGTAGAGATGGTAGTGAAAAAGAGAGACACACAAGTGAGGGAGGGAGAAAGAATTTCCAAATTCCTTCTTTTAGGTTGGAAATTAAAAATTTTAGTTTTTAGATAAATGAAAATCCTCATTAAAATCTTGTAAACTTTAATTTTTGGGGGAAAAATTTTCTAAACAAAGAATTTATCGAACAATAATTTTAGATTACCTTTTAAATTACTTTCCCTCTTAAAAATCTCAAATCCAAGCTCACTATTAATGAATTTCAATCAAGACATGATTGGACACAAAAAAAATTCCCTAGTTCTCACTTCCGCAAGAGAAAAGAAAATGAAAGAAAAAAATTGCTTATCATGCCAATTGAGAGAAAAATTCCTCACATGTACTCGGTTGACTTTATTAGGTACCAATAACACCCTGGTAAAAATCCTAACATAGTCTTGTGCTCTGGAGTAGACCATGTGCCTTCAAAGATCATTCTTGTTATTGACTTTGAAGCTAAGCCAACACTACCTCCTATGTCACTATACTCAACATATATATAACAAGAGGAGATAAAGTATATGTTACTCATCTATAACAAATCACATTAATTCTTGAAATTACAATTACTTGTCAATTCAAAAAAAGTGAAGTTAGTATTTAACTTTAATAATGAGTACTTAAAATACATGGAGTCTAAGAAATCCTTCAAACAAGACCTTACATATAGAAAACTTAGTTTTACGAATACAAACCTTGAAAACATTTGTTGTTTTAAGATAGCAAACATCAAGTCCTAAATATCACTACAATTTTTATTCAAACAAAGTAGTTCAACCTACTCTTTTCTAACTCTGACTAAAATACCTTTTTCCAACTCTAACTAATGTATAAGAGTATTAGACAACAATCAAAGGAGAAACAACTTATTTGAGTTTTATAAACTATCTGTACAAAAAGAATGAGAAAAGGGGTCGAAAATATTATTGTAAATTAACATTTTGCTTAATTATTTTAAAAATTCTCCTCAATTTTATTATAAATTGTTATGCTTGAGGCACTTTATTTTAATGCACCGTACCGCTTTAAAGTTACAAAAGTTACTACCTCATGGAGGAGGCACATGCACACTACTCCATGCTAGAATCTCTCATGAGAAATATACCTTCAAAGGTTAAAAATATAGGAAACTTCTACAATGAAGTAGTAAGGTGAGTAGTCACAAATGAGGCATCAAAGTTATCGCCTTACCAGTAGTAGTAGGTCTTTAATTGGATAATTTTTTTTTATATTTTATTTTTTAAAATTGTTTTAGTTTAAATTTATATTAACTTCTTTTTCTTCTTGCTATGAATCCCTACCGTTAGTTGCCTTATATTGATAAAAGCTAACCAAGATTGTCAATCCTATTTTTTGCATGCAAGTCTATGGAGGAACACCATTCAATGACCAACCTCTAAAACACATTGTTTTTCTTTTTTCTAAAGTAATAACTAATAAATTTAAAGCTTTTTCACCTTCTTCAATTACATATTAAGTCTTCCTCGAAGTTTCATTTATGATTCTTGCTAATGAACAATGTTGAGGTGGGTGCTAGGGTGCAACGTTGAAGCATGAAAGTCATAAGCTTGTAAACAAAAACTGGATAATTAACAGATAACAAGTCATCAATCTTAATCGTCGATTTTTTATTATTATATCTAATGATAAATTTTGATGATTCATCCATATATCACTTAACAAGTACTTCACCTTAGGAGATGTAGAGGAAGTAAAGCATGATAAGGTATTTGATAAAAAAAAAGTAGAAAAGAAATTGTAAAAATTTGAGTGGGACCCACAAAAATACTTTCCCTCTTAAATAAGGAGAAATGTGGAGAAGTTTAGTTTTTATAAACTCTTAATAATAACTAAATATAATAATATTATTTATTTATTATTTTTAGATAAAATTATTTATAAAAATAAATCCCAATAGTAATAATAAATAAATAAATATAATAATAATAAAAATAAGAATAAGAATAATTCATATTTATTACTTTTGAATAAAATCATTTATAAAAAGTTAAACTTCTATTAATTTTTTTAAATATTATTTAAAAATAAAATTATTAATAAAAAGTAAATCACTATCTTATTTCTAATCTATTTTTTAAACAAACTTAATTTTTACTTTATTTCTTATTTATTTTCCTATATTTCTTCGCGCTTCTATTCTTTTTTTCACCCTCACTTTTTTCCTCTTTACCAAACAAAGACTTAGACTCATCCAAAAATATATTACTACATCTCTTTAGCATAAAGCTTGTAATTACCATTGAACTTGAAGAAGTTTAAGATGAATTATTTAAAAGTAATATATATATATATATATAAAATAAAAATAATTATATTTTTTAAACTCTAAATAATAAATAAATATAATAATAATTATTATTATTTATTTTAGATAAAACTATTTATAAAAAGAAAACCCAATAATATTAATAATAATAAAAGTAAATCTATAACTATTCTATAACTATTATAAAGGGAATATAAGAGATGTAACCGCTTTTTGGTCTCCATTTTTTAGTGGACCATTATACCCCCAGATGTAAAAAAAATCTTAAATTTTCTTTAAATAATTATACACAACTTTCTAATATTTTATTAGTGAATAACTATTAGAGGCACTTCGTGCCTCTACCCCTCTAGTAAATATAATAATAATAAAAATAATTCCTATTTATTATTTTTGAATAACATTATTTATAAAATATTAAACTTCTAATAAAATAATTCTAAATAATATTTAAAAATAAAATTATTAATAAAAAATAAGCTTTTATTTTATTTTTCATGTATTTTTTTCTTTATTAGGCAATCTTAATAAACAATCTTATATATTTTCTTTAATAAACAATCTTCACGCCGTTATTAGCGTCGATTCCACGTGCTCCTACCTCTGATGGTGAAGATTAATTGAGAAGATACGAGGATAAGCACGTAAATTAATAATATATAATATTTTAATTTATATTTAATAATATAATATTATAACAGTCTTTTAGAAACTTATTATTACGTGTCATATACAACTTCATCTACAACTTTCCTTTTGCACATTTCTTTCTTTCCACATTTGCATTTCTAGGTTTTCTTTCCTTCGATGGTGTTAGGGATGTTGCGAGGAAGAGTTCTTCGCCACTTGGGTTCAATTCCTAATCCCAGAGATTTCCTTCTTCGCCCATCGCATTCTCCTTCAACTTTCTCCACCTTAGACAGTGGTAGTGATACACGCAGAACAAAACTATTGGATTCCATCAGAAACATCAGAAATGTGGACACTGCTTTGGATTTGTTCCACCAAATGATTGCCATGAAGCCTTTCCCTAGTAACAAGGACTTCAACTTATTGCTCGGCATCATTGCAAAGATGAAACATTACACAACTGTGATTTCCCTTACCAAACACATGTATTCCCTTGGAGTGAAACCAGATGTTTACACGCTCACTATAGTCATCAATTGTGTCTGCCGTTTAAATCACACAGTGTATGGCTTCTCTATTTTGGGGCTTATGTTCAAAATTGGTGTGGAGCCCAACATCGTGACTCTTACCACCATCGTTAATGGGTTTTGCAAAGAAGGCAATGTGGCTGAAGCAGTGAGGTTGGTGGAGCATTTGGAAGACTTGGGATATCAATCTGACTCCTACACGTATGGTGCAATAATTAATGGGTTGTGTAAGGTCGGAGACACTTTTGCTGCTATCTCATGTCTCAAGAAGATGGAACACTCTTTGGACGTTATTGCTTGGAATACAGTTATTGACGGCCTTTGCAAGGATGGCAAGGTATGGGAGGCTTTGGATATGTTTTCAGAAATGACTCGCAAAGGTATTCATCATGATCTCGTCACTTGCACTTCCTTAATTCACGGCCTTTGTAATTTTGATAGATGGAAAGAGGCTGCAACTCTACTGGGTCATATGATGCGAAAGGGAATCATGCCAGATGTGCGAACCTTTAACGTTTTAGTTGACAATTTTTGCAAAGAGGGGATGATTGCAAGGGCTAAAAGTATAATGGACTTCATGGTTCATTTTGGAGTGGAACCTAATGTTGTCACATATAATTCACTCATTAGTGCTCATTGTTTGCTAAATCAAATGGAGGATGCTGTGAAAGTATTTGATTTGATGATTCAGAAGGGCAGCATACCAACTGTTGCAACTTATAATTCATTAATTCATGGATGGTGTAAAATTAAAAACATAAATAAGGTTATGCATCTCTTGGGTGAAATGGTTAATTGTGGACTAAGTCCGAATGTTGTCACTTGGAGCATTCTTATCGGGGGGTTTTGTAAAGCAGGGAAACCAATTGCTGCGAAAGAATTGATTTCTATAATGCACAAGCATGACCAACTTCCTAATCTCCAAACTTGTGCCATTATTTTGAATGGCCTATTCAAGTGTCATTTTCATTTGGAGGCAATGTCATTGTTCAGGGAGATGGAGAAGATGAATTTTGATCTCGATATTGTTATTTACAATATTGTACTAGATGGATTGTGTAGGTTTGGAAAACTGAATGATGCACGAGAATTGTTTTCTTGTTTGCAAAGTGAAGGCATGAAAATTAATGTTATTTCTTATACGACAATGATTAAAGGTCTATGTAAAGCGGGACTATTGGATGATGCTGAAGACTTGGTGATGAAAATGGAAGAGAATGGCTGTCCCCGAGATATGAGGACTTATAATGTGTTTGTCCAAGGATTGCTGCGGAGATATGATATTTCAAGGTCAACAAAATACCTTTTATTAATGAGAGACAAAGGTTTTTCTGCAGATGCTACCACCACAGAATTGCTTATCAGTCATTTCGCAGCTAATAAAGAAAATCCTTCATTACAAGAATTCCTGCAGAAAATTTGTTTGAGTAGATAACTGGTATATTTGAATACCAACATTTTCTTCGGGGCTAACCTGTTAGCATTGTCAGACTCTATGCGCTTGGTTTTATTTAAGTTATTATGTCATTCTTCTTTTAAATATATCCATGAACTATGTTAAGGACTAATATTTTTTATATCTTCTCTCTGTCACTTTCATTCATAACATTCCTTAGTACATGCTCTGTTTTTATTTGTTAGAAATACTAGTAAATCCAATAAGGAAAATATATTTCGTTGGTTCATGCTTCAACGGTAATATTCTTTCTTCCCCCACCATTTCTTACACCATAATTCAACGTAGTAAATAGTAATTAATTTGAAGATCAAGGCTGTCATCACTCATCAATCAAATTAACTACTGAATTTTAACTTCAGGATTAGGTTCAGCATGTATAATACTTTTTTATTCGTTTAGTCCCATTTTATACTTCTTTTCCATTATACAGTACAAAACAAGAGCCTCGAGCAAAACAATTTATAATAAAATTGGGGAAACTTTTTAATATAATTAAGCACAATGATAATTTACAATACTATTTTTGGCCCCTTTTTCTTGTCTGTTTTTGTACAGATAGTTGCCTCTCCTTTGACTGTGTTCTGATACTCTGATACATTATCTTGAGTAGGAAAAGGTTTTTTTAGTCATAGCTAGCTAAGAGTAGGTTAAACTATTTTATTTGAATAAAAACTGCAATGCTATTTAGTAGTTGATGTTTGCTATCTTAAAACAACAAATTTTTTCAAGGTTCATAAAGCTGGATTTTCAACATTTAAGGTTTTCTCTTAAGGATCTCTTAGACTCCATTTAAGTACTCATTATTAAATTCAGATACTAACTTCACTTTTTTCAATTCACAAGTGATTTTTAATTTCAACAATTAATGTGATATTGCGGTGTATTTTTGATGAGTAGCATATTGCTTTATCACCTATTGTTATATATATTAAATTGTTAAGTATAGTGACACCGGGACGGTGCTTGCTTGGCTTCAAAGTCAATAACAATCCACTCCAGCACGAGTACCTTCTGTGCAAGGCTTGTACAATTAAACGCTATGCAAGTCACTTGGAAATACCACTTGATAATTGAGGTTTGCGGTCAAATAAAGTCACTGATGAGTACATGTGAGGAATTTTTAATCTCTTTTTGAGTTTTGTTTTTGGTTTAATTTTCTTTTTTTGTCTCCGTAAAATTTATAATAACATGTTTTCTTTTGTAGGTTATGATTGACTTGGAATTAGTGTTTCTTATATCAGTATTAGTGGATTTGATCGAATTTGAGGTGTTGTTATTGATTTTTTTTGGAGTATCTTTAAAATCTTAGTTAAGTTGCCCTTATAGCATGTTAATGTTCTTTGTCTCTTGGTTAACTACACCTGTCGACAAAAATCAGTTTAGAATAGAGAAAAGTATTGCCGGCGAGTTGTGGAGGAGGAGCGTGGCGGAGAGGGAGAGGACATCAAAGCGGCCGTGGAAAGTGACGGTGGCGCCGGGGGTGACGAAGGGTTGATGGAGAGTGACGTTGGTGACGGTTCCCGAACCGGACAGGACACATAGGCCCGTGTTCTTTCTGCGGCTGAACCGGGCCAGGGCCTTGACCACGTAGCTTCTGCCCGGGATTTCTAAAATAAAAGGGGTCATAGCAGGCTCGGGCTCCTGGGTTATAACGAGTGGCGGTTTGGGCTTGTTTTTGGAGCCAGGAGGGCGGCCCCTGGGGCGCCTAACCACTTCAATTGTGGCCCCGTCGCCGGCGGGGGCGGAGGCGGCGTTGGGACGGGCATGGTGGTCCTCGGGCGTTTGACATTCCCGGGAATAGTGTTTTTTAGTTTAGGGTTTAATTATTTCTGTTTGTGATCTGGTTTGTGTAAAAAAGAGGGCTCTGTTTTAGATTTTCTTATGTGCTTTTTATTCCCCTTTCATGTTTGGATTAACTATATTGATAAAATGTCTTGGGAAAAAATGTTAATTAGGTTAGGATATGACTCCTTGATTACAGTGTTTTCTCCGTGTTATCTAGTTGAATGGATTTTGCAGTATTGTTGTATATGACATGATTTGGGTGTGCTTTAACAAGATTATTGGCGTTCTGTGAGATTATTGTTTTCCGTTTTGATGCTTGTATGTTTTGATATTTTTATTGGCAGAATTTATGTGTTTTTGTTGTCCCAAGGTGTGTAGATGATTATTATTTCAGGAATTGAGAATTTTGATCTTTTATCCATCAACTATTTTGTTTCTCAAACAAAGTAGAAAGTTACTTCCATGAGTTTATCAGGATTCCGTTTTTGAGAGCTAATTTGGTTTCATTGCTACATATGATAATTTTTGGCTCAATAATAATTTATTTACTTGGTGAATATGTTTGTTTTAGTTTTTTGCAGAAGATTTTACATGCATTTGACCTAAAATATGAATCTGGACTGGACCAGGTAATATGTAGACTGAACTTTTATTCTTTTTGGGTCATGTGTTAGGGGATTTGGGAGTTCTTGTCTTTTGGGGACTGAGTTCAAGCTATGAATATGTTTTGTTTTGTGTACCTTAATAGCTTATATAGGCCTTTGTTATACAGTAAGTTGGTAACAACCACCACCATGTAGTTCTTTACTTGAAACATAGGAGAGCTAGCTAGATATTGGTAGGTACTGTAAGTAAATGATGTTTCTTCATTTTCATCTACTTATATTTTGCAGCATTATTCAAAAGGCTAGCAACGCATTAGAAGTACTAAAAGAGGTCCTTGATGCTGTTGATGCTTAAAATCCTCAGGTGACTACTGCGAGTCTATTGTAGAATCTGTAAATACTTACATCCTAACTTTTGCTTTATAAATGTTTTCTTTTGTTGGGAGCAAGGGATGAATTCACTCTTGATCTTGTAGAACAATGTTCCTTTCAAAAGCAAAGGGTTATGCATCTTGTGATGCCTTCTAGGTAAGGGTGCTTCAAATTTCTCTTTACTTAAACTTTTTTGTACAATTTCCTTCTTTATCCTTTGTGGAACTGAGATGGTTCAGAGGATGAATGTAAATGCCTTTGCTTGTAGTCTGTTGGTAGCTCTAAGAATTTTCCTTTGATACTCATCTTATGCAAATTGCAAGCCCCAAAAAGAAAACTATGTTGGATTGTTTAATAATATATACAGTAGAGTTTTGGTGTTAATCTGTTAGACCCGCAATATGATACACATTGAAAGAGGCCAAGGCCGGAAATAATGGATACAGCAGCTGATAATTAGATAGAATCTAATTAACTTGAATCCAATTCTGATACAATTAGATAGGATCTGTTCGAATTTGCTTCTGTTATTTAGTCTCACTCATTCCTTTATTCAGTTTTTTTATTTTTATTTTTTTATATTTTAGATTGGATTTATTTCTGTTCAGATTTAGTTTCCTTGTTTGGTGTTTGCCTCTTCCTAAAAGAGGATGAATTCAAGTATTGGATAACAAGAACTATTAAGTATTTGAAACTTGAGATTCACTGGTCTCTTAAAGCACCAGCAGCGTGGTATGATCGTGGTAGCTCTACCATGATCCCAAGAAAACCTATGGGAAAACCACAAAGATACACTCATGATAAGAACATTTCAAGTATTTTGAACAAACCAGTTAACAAAGGGTTACTCAGAAATCACTATTTGAACATATTCAACAAGTTAAGTAATTAATTATTCCTAATCTGGATTTACTTTCAGAATGAAATCTTCTCTTGTAATTTTCCCTAATATTAATGTATTTGCAGTTTTGCACATGTACAACCTGACAATGCATCTAGTTATTATTATATGGTTAATTTTTTCCTTAAACTGGTTTTGCATTGGTCTTTTGCAGAGATGAAAGCATAGTTTCTCGAGCAATTGAATTGAATGAGCAACTTCAGAAAGTTCTTGCAAGACATGATGACCTTCTTGCTGGCAGAACTACAACAACTGCCCCTCGATTTGATCACGAAGAAGCTGAGGAGGAAGAGGAACCTGAGCAGTTAGTTCGAAGGTGAAGACTACCTGTTCTTGTAATTCAATTTATTTCAAGAATTGAGAATTTTGATCTTTTATCCATCAACTATTTTGTTTCTCAAACAAAGTAGAAAGCTACTTCCATGAGTTTATCAGGATTCCGTTTTTGAGAACTAATTTGGTTTCATTGCTACATATAATAATTTTTGGCTCAATAATAATTTATTTACTTGGTGAATATGTTTGTTTTAGTTTTTTGCAGAAGATTTTACATGCTTTTGACCTAAAATGTGAATCTGGACTGGACTATCTTGTGATATGTAGACTGAACTTTTATTCTTTTTGGGTCATGTCTTAGGGGATTTGGGAGTTCTTGTCTTTTGGGGACTGAGTTGTTGTCTTTTGGGTCATGTAAGCGGCCAATTTTTTTTTCCCATTGTCTAAATCCCCTTCTCTGATCTGTTTCTGTCAATTCCTCTCGCATGTTTTTTTGTTTTCTTTTACTTAATTGCAGTTTGTTTCCAATTTTTGATGCATCATTTTTAATTGAATTTTCTGCAATTGATTCTGATCTGTCCTAGCTTCCTGTGAGAGTGTTGATGTTGCTCATTTTGACCATGCCCTTTACAAAGAAGCTGACCACTGAACCAAGCCATATGCAATACCAATATGAAGCAACAATGGAAGAGCTGATAGTACAATCAATGGCATTACTGCAGATTGTGTCTGAAGAAATCTCAAGATGTTTTGCAAAAAGCTATATGCAAACAATCCTGGGATAAAAAACTTCATATAAAGAGTAGCTGTTCTTGCAATGTCTTGATATTGATGAAGCAACACTAGGATGGGTTCTGTATAGAACCAAATAATTGATATAATGAAGGAGAAAATAAGAGGTATGATGCAAGAGACTTGTAGGTAAATTGCCAGCATTTGGTAATCCTTTGCACCAAATCCTTGCCCGCACAGTGTTTCCAGTGCCCCACTCAAACCAACCTAAGACAAGAATAAGGGTATGAACCAGGAATTTAATCTAGTAACAACATTTATCTTGTTGCATTCAATTGAACCAGGTTTGAGACAAATGTTATGATGTTAAATTTGCACCAGTGTTTATAAGGATAAATTCAGGTATAGAAATAAAGATTGGAAACAATCATTGACATTTAACCAAAAAATTGTATCTTTGTTAATCTCCTCTACAGGGTATGAGATAATGTTTACTATGCATATGAGGCATGCTTGTTATGATATAATGTTTTCATGTTCTCATGTTGTTTCCACATTCCAATCAATTTATAAATTCTCATCTTTTCTCCTGTTTTAGAAACGTACAATTGTACAAATTCTAGACATAGTGAAGACAAAAAACACAACCTAAGTCTTCTGTGACAATTTGTACCGCTACATGAGTTGTGAAGCATTAATGACAATTTGTTATGTGGGTTTTTCAAACATTTATTACGATTTGCAAGATCGGTAGCAGTCCAACTACTGATATTGAAAAGTTTAATTGTCATATATACTACAGTTTGTCTATCCAATGAACTAGGCACATATTAAGAGACTACAATAATAGAAGACTTTGGTTAAAAACATCCTTACAGTGATAAGAGAAAAGTATTTTATTTTTTATTTTTAAGAATTACAATGACAACAACATGATAGTAGAGAGAGATGAATCAATGAATTACCATAACAGCAACGCCTGTGACACTGAACCATGAGTTTGCGAGAGTAGAACCAGCAAGCTGAAGCTCACCAAGGTGACCAACAAGCATGACAGAAACCAAAGTGATTAAGTAATAGAACAAGTTGGTAAGAATCATTGGCAGTGAAAACAAGAGTTGATGCTTGGCCTCTTCCATGTCCAACACTTTATTCCACCACCCCACAACTTGGGGTCATGTGTTTTCTCTTCCATTATCATTTTCCCTTAATAGAGGTGTTTCTGTTCCATCTGAACTAGTACTTGCCTCCATCTTCTCTTTCATCTTCTACGTTATCTCTATATATATATATATGTGATGAGGAACCACTTCAACCATTCAAGATATCTAAATCGTTAAACAACCACAATCTTATTATATAAAACTATAGGCAAAAAAATACTGTATTATATAAAATTGTTCAGTACAGGGTTAGAGAGAGGAATGATCATACATACCTGATGGTTTAAGGAGACAGTGGTGAATTTTCAATGGTAGGAGGAACTTCAATAGTAGGACAAAAATATGTATACATATAAGTCAAGATTTCGTCATAACTTACAGCAAAAGAGTTAGCATAAAAGTAAGACATAACAATGAAGAAATTTCAGAACAAAAAGTGATATGACTGAAACATGCTGAAAGTTTCAAAGATATTTAACAAGTACGTGAACGTGGAATAGGTTCATACGAGAGAAAGGTTTCAGCTTTGATGGTGCAAATTTGGATCCACTCCGTTGTATGTATATATATAGTTTTTTTAATGGTAAAATGGAAATTCAATTTAAAGAATTATTTTTTTTAATAAAAAATTAGAACTATTCAGATATTACTCGAGTCCCATCCTTGATAAAATAATTTTTAATTAAATTTTATGTACCAGTCAAAGAAATCAAATTAATTTAAAACAAAACTTAAAATATTAATAAATAAAAACTGTAAATAATTTTTCCTTATTACAACAAAAAAATTAGTTTCCGAACCATGGGAAATATCAGGAGAGGGTTTTCCAACTAACGGTTGTATTGTATGTATGTTTTGACTATTGTGATCATGTTTTGTCTTGTTCTGATTAATTTGACTTCAAATATTGCTATCTTACTTCATCTTATTTTATAGATTTATCCTAAGTCTTGAGTAATTAAAATATTCATTATAAGAATTTGCTTATATTGTTTGCCCCGAATATGATATTAGCTATGTACCCATTTTACAAATCTTATTATCTAGTTTGCCTCATTTTGGTTATATTATAGTTTTCGAATTTTCTTTATAATTAGATATGGATCCGTGCGTTGCATAATTTATTGAATTTTTTTTATTTTTAGATAATATTTTAATATATGTAAATTAAAATTTTGTAATATAATAACTATTATTTTGGAATATGAAGATATGAAATAAATATATAAAAATTGTTATATATTAGTTTTTTATTAATTATATTACAAATTTGTGTCTATAATTTTAAGTTAAAAATTCATTAAAAATAAGTATGTATATATAAAAATAAACATTACATAAAATTAGTTTTGTAAGAGTGAAATTGATGTGAATGTAGATAAAGATAAGAAGTTATTATTGAAGTCAATAATTGATTATAAAATAGCAAACCACCAATGAAACAAAAATGATATTAAAATGAATACAAATCATTATTCAGATAAATATTTAGTCATTTTTATTTTGGTGTTAGGTTGTTGAATTGTTTTTTTTTTTTTTGCTTTTTTTTCTTTAAATTTTGAATTAGAATTGGCTCTTCATCTGAGGATTTGTCAAAAATTTGTATAGATATCTTTCTCCTTGAATGAACTTTTTTATTTGATAATGATCCATCTTTTGATTTCTTAGATAGTTATTTGTTTGTACTTACAATGGATTTTTTCATATGAGGAAGAAATTGGTTGTGGTGATTTAGGCTCCTTGTTTGAATCTAAAAATAATAATTAGTGAATATTGAAATACTTAAAAGATAAGTTTTAAAGGATATAATTATTTTTTTAATTTTAGTATTAAAAGAAAGGGACATGACAAATTCATATATTCAACAAAATAAATATTAAGAGACCAAATAATGGAGAATAATATTACATTACAAAAGTCACCTCTATATTTTAATTTTTAATACTATTAATTAATTAATTAATTATAAATATTTATAAATGGATGATATAAACTAATAATAAATTATTTAATATAAAATAATCAAATGATTTTTAAGTATAATCTACTTGGAATTTTAATTTTCAATTTCAATTAAAAAGTGTGCCTGTTAAATTATTAATTAACATGTATATACTCATATTTACTAATTTAATGCATCATCTTTTTTGGTACATGGTTGTTCATAACAAACTAAATAATTTAGAAATCAAATTACTTATTTATTCCCATTACCTTGAATTCTGTTTATTCTATATTAACATGATATATATATATATATATATATATATATATATTGAAATTTATGAAAATAAAAATAGTTTAATTATCAGTTTATTACTGTTCAATTTTATTAAAATATAATTACATTCCAATAGTTTAATTGATGAAAATAACATTTTATATAAAATATTAATAATGTGAGAATAGGTGTTATAATCCATTGAAATTCAAATTGTGATAGATGCACAGTATTATTTTCTCTGTCTAAGAAGAAGTAATATTTAACGGGACTTGATGTTTCTCTTCTGGTGGGAGACAAAGAGACGTCTATTTTTAATTTGACATATTGGGGACCATGACCATCTTTAGAATTTTAAACCTGTTAGGATTCCATTAACCCCTAACGGGCCAAATCTGGTTCTCACTTGTTTGGGCCTATATTATTTTTTCTATTCACAGTCTAAAGGTTCACTAAAATCAGATCACTTTTATTGAGTCCAACTAAATGTAAATAGTTAATATAAAAACTACAAATAATATATGTAGCCCACATTAATTATTAGAAATAAAATTTCTACCATTTTTTTTGTTAAAAAATTGATTCTTTGCTACCATTTTTTTTCCAACTAAAATAAACAATTTTCTACTTATTTAACATGTTGGTCTAAATTGGTATTAAAAAAATGCTAGTCTAAATTGTTTAAAAAAAACCGTTTATTTTCTTTACAAATAGTTCTCTATTTTTTAAGAAGTAAATCTTATTTGAAAAATCACTTTTTAAAAAATTAGTTTTTTTAGAATTGTTTAATTTCAAACAAAGCCAATATCATATCTACAATTTTCATTCCATAATGTTTAATTTCACAATTTTAGTTCTTCAATCAAGTGAAATTTACAATTTTGGTTCAATGATTAAATGCACATTAGTTAACTATTAAAATTATAATATTAATTATGATCTCATATAAAAAATATGACATTAAAAATACACCAATTAATGTATACCTATTATAAAAATAAATTTTGGTAACTATCATTTTAGTTTTCATTTTTATATTAGACTATTATTCATATATTTAACAAAAAAAATTCTTTCAAAAATAAAATTTTATTTTTGTATTGGACACTATTACCCTTATACTTATAAAAAAATTCTTTAAAAATGTTTTAAAAAATAAATATATAGAAGCACAAAGTATCTCTTTCCCTATTAATTATATATAATAAACATGCATGTACAATCGCCAGATTAAAAATTTATTTTTAAAAATTCTTTTGTCGAAGAAGAAAAGTCTCTAAAGATGCTCTTAGATAAGATAGATATATGTGTTTAATATGTAAAGGTTAATTAATAAATAATTATAAAAAATAAAAGTCAAATTGGATAAAAAAATTAAAACAAAAATCTCTTACAAATTAGATAGTTATCTATAAAATAATATTTCATAATTGTACATTATTTTAATTTCTTATGTAACTCAACTTTTAGTTATCACATATATCCTACTAAATAGTTTTTACTATTATTTAAATAATTTTGATGAGAAAAATTTAAAGTTTTTTTTATAAAATTTAACATGTAATTCAATTTTGATTTATCAAATTTATCTTTAAATTATACTTTAATATTTTTTAAAATAAATTCGACAAGAAAGCTTTTACAATTTGTTTAAGTTATTAACATGTAATATTAGCAATATGTGATGTTAGTTCTATATATCTTAATTTTGATAATAACATAAAATATAAGGTTACTTAATACAATATGTAAAAGAGTTTATATATACTTTGTCATTTTCAGATTGTTGGGTGATAAATATTATTTCTTTATCTTGAGACACTTTAATTATGAGTTATTAATTTTAAGTTGCACTTTTATTTTTGTACTACCCACATCGGTACCACATCGGCTTATCAAGTCGAACCGCTCCCCAACCGATAAGATAAACTGATAAGATCATAATCTTATCAAATCGTAATCAATCCCATTATCATTTATAGGAAAAGCCGTAATCTGCATCAAGGTATGTGTATTATATATGACACTTACACACTCACAAAGACTAACTTAAGCATTAAAGTCTCTTTTGCAGATACAAACCCCATCTTCGAGCAGTCGACGTATCAAGCAAAAAAAGTTCATCGATCTTGCCCGAAGATCGTCAAGCAGAAGAGGCTCACCGATCTTGCTCGAAGATCGTCTTACCACCGATCACAGGTTAGAACTGTGACACCCTTACTACTCCAACACATATATAATATAATTTAATTAAGAAGAATAAACTTTCAAAGGGTTCGTAAAAGGGTTCACATAAAACTTCAAAACTGTTCTTTCTTCAATATAAGAAAATGACTGAAAAATAAAACTTGAAAGGTAAAATTTAAGAGTTTACAATTTTAAAATCATTTATTACAATACTAAATCCATATAAATATTCTGTCCTAGAAATCCTCTGCCCCGATGTCACATTATCAGAGCATTCCCATAATTTAACTGTTGACATTCTAGATGCCACTCGTAGCCGGATCTTCTTCACCTAAAATATCCACAGTTTATACGGTGAGAAAAGAAAATATCTATATGCAAAGTACATACAAACACATCACAATATAATCTCATCATAATTATTATTTAATAATATATATATATATATATATATATATATATATATATATATATATATATATATATATATATATATATCAATCATTCATCATCTTCACATCTCAATTCACATTTAACATATCTCATTTCACATACATATCTCAATCCATCATAATCCACACCAATTATACAATTTACAACATCATTTCCATATTCATAATTCATGTCAATCTTACAATTAACAATATCATTCCCACATCCATAATTCACACCAATCTTACAATTAACACTATGCCAAGACCTCGCCACATCTGACACAAGTGATACAGGTTAATTGCCTCCCACACCAAACCAGGGTCACGCCCTCCCTGTAGCATCACTTACCCAGGGGCCGTGTCATCCCTAGTCATTAAGGAGTACGCTCGTCCCTAAAGCATCACCTACCCAGGGTTCGTATCATCCCTGATCATCCGGGAGTACGCTCATCCCTGAAACATCAATTACCAGGGTTCGTATCATCCTTAATCCTTTAGTGTGAGGAACCACAATCAAATTAGAATCCATACGGTCTCTTGCAATTAACCATATGTCAGGGCTGCCATAATCGACATAAGTGGTGTGTGTTAACTGTCTTACTCATCCCACACCATGTTAGGGTCACGCCCTCCCTGTAGCACCACTTACCCAGGGGCCGTGCCATCCCTAGTCACTGATGTGAGGCACCACAATCACAATCATAATCACATTCATACAACATTTGATCTCATAATTCAAACTCACATCACGTACACAATTCCACCTCACATACACAACAGATAAGCCCAACAAAATAAGGGTTTACTCACCCCTCAAGTAATTCACATCAAGATCATTCATTCTTATCAATCGATACAATAATAACATTCATAAATTAATATTATAAACAATGAAATTATCAATTTCATATAACTTTAACATAAACAATAAAACCCCCAATTCTTTCAAAATCTAACTCACAGGAACTTTTCTACAGTTTCGTTCTCCCTCTCAGATCATCATTCTTACAAATTAAATATGTATTTCTAATCCTCAACACATACAGAATCTAATGGGATCATTAATTTTTCAAACAGAAATATCCTAATTTTTCCAAAACTTAGCTTACAGGCACTTTTCTATAATTTCGTTTTCTCTCCCAGAGCATCATTTTTACCAATTAATCATATATCCATGTTCCTAAATACATACATAATCAAATAAGACTAATAATTCTTCAAACAAAAATAATTATAAAATTAGGGTTCTTCCTCTACCCAATTTCCTCTACATATAAATAATTCCCTTTTCCCCCGTACCTGGATAAACAGCAGTTGAAACTACAACAGGGATCTCTTGGTCTCCTCCTCTAAGTGCCCTATGGTCTTCGGAGAGAAGAAGAGGGGAAGAAAAAAGAACAGAAGAGAATAGGAAGAGAGAATGAGAGATGTGAGAAAATGAGAGGTAAGGCCTCCTATTTATAGGAATCTGCCTCAGCTAATCCGGAACGGCCCGTTCCAAAAGTGGAACGGCCGTTCTAGACCCTCCAGAACCAAGCAAAAATCTCAACTGGAACGGCCCGTTCCAAAACCGGAACGGCCCGTTCCAAAACCCAGCAGAACGGCCCGTTTTACCTTCAGAACGACCCGTTCTCCAAACCGGAACGACCCGTTCTCCAACCGGAACGACCCGTTCTCAACTACGTTTTTTAGGCAATTTCTTTATTCCGGAACGGCCCGTTTCACTTTCGAAACGGTCCGTTCCAGGCAACGAATTGGGCCCACGGCCCAGTAAAAATTTGGGCTGTTACAAGAATAATTTTAAATGCTACTGTACATGCTAATATTTTATGAAAAGCCTTCAGATATAGTTGTTGTAACACAACAACAACCCGCATGTGGATATTGTCCGCTTTGGCCGCAGCTCTCACGGTTTTGCTTCTGGCAATGGCACGCATGCCACCCTAGAACGCGTCCACACAAGGAAGGTATCCACACCCATATATATGGCATGCTTCGTTCTCCTTCCTAACCGATGTGGGACTTCACAATCCACCCCCCTCAAGGGAGTCCAGCGCCCTCGCTGGCACACCGGCCCGGGTCCCGGCCCTGATACCAATGTAACACCCCAGCAACCCGCATGTGGATATTGTCCGCTTTGGCTGCAGCCCTCACAGTTTTGCTTCTGGCAATGGCACGCATGCCACCCTAGAACGCGTCCACACAAGGAAGGTATGCACACCGGATTGTGAAGTCCCACATCGGTTGTAACGCCCAAATTCTAATACCCAATTTATATAATAAAAATTATAAAATTTTAAAATATTTCTGCAATTATATCATTAACAATATCTATATATTTATTTAATAAAAATGAAAGTAAAGAAAAGATTATTTTGTGAATTTAATACATGACATATCGTTCTAAAATATTTAGAATAACGTATTAATTTACACATTATTCCTCTTCCTTACCCTTTCAATACAATATTTATATTCATAATGGAAAGAAAATTTCAATTAAAATAATATGATTGACAAGTAAAGTTATAACAAATCCATCAAATAGCCTCCATATTCCGATTTCCTTCCAAGTAGGACAGCAATAACAACAACAGCAAAATGATCTGGAATCTCAAGTTGATCCATCTATTTTATAATATATTTAATTTAAAAAAAACAAAGAAAAGAAAGGAGTAAGAACGATATCCAATAAATAAAATAATTCAAAAGAATAAACAGAATTATTTATAAACAAAATTAAATATAAATATATATACCGATCAAATATTAGTTTTTGGTGATACAATAAAATTTGAATTATACTTGTAGTGACTAGTCAGGATAAATGAGCATCATTATAACAGCAACCAACAAAAGGATATTTCACCTTCATTTCTTACTCATTTAAATCCCCAAGGTTAAACCTCCAGCTACAAATAATTCAAACTTTATCGTCTATGGCCATAGAGTATTATTTATCTTTAAAATGAGTCAAAAACATTTTAACAAATTATATTAATCATAAAAAATTACTCAAAATAGATTTAAGAATTTATCATTATTTACGATTTAATTAAATAACACAAATTTAAATAAAATATATTAAGAGCACTAATTAATTAAATGACAATGACAATTATTATAAAATAATTAAACAATATAAAATGTGAATATATTAATAATTATCATGGATAAGAATAATCATAGAATAAGTAATAGTAATTAAAGGTTAAACAAATATATGAGGTTAGAAACACCCCACTAAATAATAAAAATAACATAAATAAATAAACATAATAATTAAAAGTTAAGTAGTTAGATGAGGCTAGGAACACCTCACTGAATAAATATAACAATAACATAAATAAACATTGTAAAAAGTTAAGTAGTTAAATGAGGTTAAGAACACCTCACTGAATAAATATATAAATATAGTGAAGTTAGAAGCACCTCACTGAATAAATATATAAATATAGTGAAGTTAGAAGCACCTCACTGAATAAATATATAAATATAGTGAGGTTAGGGACACCCCACTAAAATAACATAAATAAATAAACATAGTAGTATATAAAATTTTAAAGAGATAAAGTTCTCCTCCCCTTACCTAGAAATACACACTTATCAGATTTTTATTATCATACGTTCTCTTCAATTTTTCCCGTTGCTGCATGTCTTAATGGGAGCCTATTTATAGGAAATGAAATCTCACTTACTACACAATTGTATCTTATCCCCTTACGTAATTGCTTACGCTAAAGCTATATGATTGCTATATAATTGCTTTGCCACGTATCACATTTCCTACGCACATAATTGCCAATTGCTATACATTCACAATTATTGCTTTGCCAATTGCATTCACATTGCTACTGCACTTAGAAGAGGCCATGTTAGGATTTGATTTGGATTCTAATACATTATTACAAAATGTACTATTTATAATAATATTTTATTCAAATGAAGGGAATTGGAATTCGATTGAATTTCGTCTGATTGAATTCATAATTACTACAATTATTATATATATATTACTATTCAAATAATAAAATACTATTCATGAAAAATTTGATTTGAATTCTGATTGAAGATTATTATTCATCAAAATAATATTATAAAATATTTTTCACATTTTTTTTTAACTTTTAATAATCCCATACATAAAAAAATAACCCTTTTAATATTAATATTGAATAAAATTTGGGATGTTACAATTCTCCCCTCCTTTTAGAAATTTCGTCCCCGAAATTTTCTTGAAAATAGGAATAGTTATGCTCCTCGCAGTTTGCTTCCTAACTCTCACATAATCTTAATACCATATTGATGTATAAATCTATCAATCTCTCCAAGGTGAGCAAACTTAACGAACCTATCCATTATACTCCAAATAAGATCAAATTTCTTAAGCATATCAGATATAACTACAACTAAGTTCATAAAATCTTATTTCCAAATTAGGACATCTAAAGATTGTAAAAATATCAACAAAAAAAATTCTAATGTTTCACCTTAAACTTTTGGCATACTATATACTAGTATACAAATTATTTTCTCCTTAGGCCATGTTTCCGCTGCGCCACTCTGATATATTTTAGTATTTCTTAAATGAATACTAAGAGTACTTTTATATCATTCCTCTAAGATCATCTTCCTTAATTCGAAATTACTAGGCACATAGATTCTATCTTAAAACACCATCAACTTCCAAGCGTAAAGGGTTATCTATACCTCTACCAATCTTTTCCACTTGGCTTATTAAGAAAAATTTAACTCTTAGGTCCTCTAATCACACCCATTAATCTATTAGTCCTTTCAACATACTCAATTTGATGCTCCTAAGGGTGAACTTACACATCTTGCTTAAACTTCTAACTTCCTCAATTAAATTCAACCTTTATATTTTCAAAAATGATAGATGAATGATCATCCTATTTAAGGCATTTGTCACCATATTATTTAAATTTTTAAGACCCTCTCCAAGGATCAAGTACTTAAACGTAAGTTTACTAGATACGTATAATCAATCTCTAAGTCTTACCACCATATCTATATCCAAGGCAACCTCATATCTACTATCTTGTCTTATAATTTCATGTCTTGCCATCAAAATGAATCAACTAATTATGTTTCTCTAATTTCCTTCAATAGTCCATTCTTTACTTGAGTCATACCTAGTTTCACACTACTAGGAGTAATTTCACAAATCAAACTTAAATTCTTAATGTGAGCTAAAAGATATCCCTCTTAACGATAAGAAGAGATATATAGAGTTTTTCTACTCAAAGTATCGACCACCACATTGACTCTTTCTGAATAACAACTGAGATTAAAATCTTAATCCTTAACAGTTTTTAACTATCTCTTCTGTCTCATATTCAATTCCTTTAAATCAAACAAATATGTAAAATTCTTATGATCACTAAATATCTCAAACTTAGAATCATACCAGTAATGTTTCCAAAATTTCAAGCGTAACTATTACAACTTCTAATTCAAGGTTATGAAAATAATTCACCCAAACCTGTCTTCAAAGCATTACTATATTACCACATAACACTTACTATTTCATAAAGGTAATTCTCTCTTCTTGGTTAACCCAGACAAAAGTAATATTATCTTAGAATTTCTTTTATAAAAAAAATCATAGGACCTAGGAAATCTACTTCATACAATAAAAATTTACTTAACATAAAGTTGTCTTGAATATATTTTCACTCTCAATTCCAATATGATGATATCACATCCTAAGGTCAATCTCACTAAACACATAACCTTCATTAATTCATTCCTAAGGTCATCTATCCTCATATCAACATACATGCATACCAAATCATATTAGAATACCTACTATAAACCTTCATATATACCATCCCTAACCATGTATGAATCAATCACTATTTACTCCGTATAGCCTGTACATGAACAACCTTTACCACATAACATCATACGACCTTAAAGAAATTTTTGATCCATGAGATAACACCTCAATATATCATAAAAAAATCGATTTCCTAATAACTCACAAATATCATGATAACATATATATATATATCCCTTTAACAACTAATCAAAGAAAATGATACATAGAAAATTATATAGGCTATCACCAAATGATCTCAAACCAATCACCAAAAGAAAGCTAACAGGATAAGCTATCATTCTTATAAAGACTTGAAATTTCTAAAATGGTCATATACTTAGCTAAAAATTTCAAAGATTGTAGTAGATATAATCAGTGTTTAACAGCTAGACCTTTGTTTATTAAAATAGTCTTAACGAAAGTTCTAGATCTCCATTGTACCTGATTTTGGTGCCCTTGACAAGTTAACATCCAAGACTACAACTTTTATGGAATTCATAAAATCCAATTTTGTCAATATAATACGTGTACTAGCATAACAAAACTGCAGCTAAAACATTCCCTGCATTGATCAGCAAAAGAGTGCACCAAAGTCTAAAGCCCCAAAAATACCTTAAGACACTTCCAAATCATTATTTAAATTTCTTTCCTACAATCCTAAACCAAACAACTTACATATTTAGCACAAAGAACTTAGAAACTAAAATAAAATCCTAGCCCATAAAAATCAATATGTAATCATCAAATTTAATAAATCATATAATAAGATTTAAAAATAATAAAGGAAATATAAATTAATTCCAGTAAAGGTAGCAGTGCCTCCTAGTTAGGAATAATTTATAACTTTCAAATCATATAAAAATAATAATAACAAAGACGTACACTTTAGCCTTATAAAATTTTTTTTTTTTTTAAAACTCCAATTCTCGACATACATCCTCCTTGAATTTAATCACTGCAACTATAGACTTCGTCTACCAAACAAGCATAGTAAACTCATAACTCACGGCCGATTGGATCGACCGCTCTGATACCATTAATGTAACGCCCAAATTCTAATACCCAATTTATATAATAAAAATTATAAAATTTTAAAATATTTCTGCAATTATATCATTAACAATATCTATATATTTATTTAATAAAAATGAAAGTAAAGAAAAGATTATTTTGTGAATTTAATACATGACATATCGTTCTAAAATATTTAGAATAACGTATTAATTTACACATTATTCCTCTTCCTTACCCTTTCAATACAATATTTATATTCATAATGGAAAGAAAATTTCAATTAAAATAATATGATTGACAAGTAAAGTTATAACAAATCCATCAAATAGCCTCCATATTCCGATTTCCTTCCAAGTAGGACAGCAATAACAACAACAGCAAAATGATCTGGAATCTCAAGTTGATCCATCTATTTTATAATATATTTAATTTAAAAAAAACAAAGAAAAGAAAGGAGTAAGAACGATATCCAATAAATAAAATAATTCAAAAGAATAAACAGAATTATTTATAAACAAAATTAAATATAAATATATATACCGATCAAATATTAGTTTTTGGTGATACAATAAAATTTGAATTATACTTGTAGTGACTAGTCAGGATAAATGAGCATCATTATAACAGCAACCAACAAAAGGATATTTCACCTTCATTTCTTACTCATTTAAATCCCCAAGGTTAAACCTCCAGCTACAAATAATTCAAACTTTATCGTCTATGGCCATAGAGTATTATTTATCTTTAAAATGAGTCAAAAACATTTTAACAAATTATATTAATCATAAAAAATTACTCAAAATAGATTTAAGAATTTATCATTATTTAAGCTTTAATTAAATAACACAAATTTAAATAAAATATATTAAGAGCACTAATTAATTAAATGACAATGACAATTATTATAAAATAATTAAACAATATAAAATGTGAATATATTAATAATTATCATGGATAAGAATAATCATAGAATAAGTAATAGTTGTGACACCCTCTACCCCGCATATCATAAATCAATAAATTTAAATAATATAACTTTAATAATCAAACATGTTTAAAGAGTATCACATTTTTAACAAACATAATCAGCGGAAATTACAAAGAAATAAATCTCAAAGTTTTCAAAGTAATTTAAAATAACATTAACAACCTAATCTAATCTTATCTATACCCCGATGTCACATGTCCTATCAGAGCATAGCCCATAAAGAAGCCTAAGCTTCACCACCAACATCCTCAGCTTCATGCTGATAATCACCTGTATAACGGTTAAAGAAAAACAACACAAAGAAAAAGGGAGTGAGAAAACATCTCACTCGGCTCACAGTGTAGGAATATATATACTAGATAGCCAAACACAAACAAAACATATATAACATAGATTAACAATATCACATCTTACTCATTCAAGGCATATCCATTTGTCATATAATATCAAAAGACACATGTATGGATACGGACTACATTTTATCATGCATGTGGCGCCAGTCACTTATCACGTAGTATATTGCCGCTAGCAATACACAAAGAGTAGTCTAGGAGTACATGCCGGGACACAACCTCTGCGCACTCTCACTAGAAGGACATACTACCAGAGTCTCGTCGGGATAGCTAAGCCGCGCAAGATACATCCCATGCACACAATGGGCGAGACTGGGACTTCCAAACCGAGCCATCCCCAAGGACTGATCCCCACAGCTTTTACACTAGGGGGCCTTCTCTGGCGGCGTATTCCATATCGTACCCTTATCACTTTATGCAAATGATGCATGTCAAACAAGACTCTATGCATTCTCATATCACTTTATCACTTTCCATGGTCATTTCTCTTTATCACATTTCATATCTCATTGTCACATTATCACATTATCTATCTCATGGTCAATCATATCTCATGGTCATTTCACATCATATTTCATCATCACATCATATCATTAGAAACATCACATTCACATTATCATATCATATTCATAACTTTCACAATCATAATCTCAACAGAATTTCTATTCATACACACATATTAACCAAGCAATTAGAACATACAAACAATATAACATACAACAAACACAGGATTGGGGGCCAATCCCACTACCCAGCATACAATCCCACACCCAGAGCGAGATTTCTCACTCCCCCCCTTACCTGGATGACAAGCGCTGAAACTAAAGAAGAGCTTCCTCCTCTAGGCTCCTTCTACTAGGATAGAACCACCTCCTATGGATTCCTCTAGGTCTTCAAAGAGAAGAAGAGGAGAAGAAGAGAGTATAAGAGAAGAGAGAATGAGAATTGAGGGATGGTTTGCAATGGAGAAGTGAAGGGCTATTTATAGCCTTCATAACACATTAAAATATAAGTAAAATGGGCTTAGTGGAGTAATATGAAATGAATTAGTGGAGTTGGTGGAGTTGGTAGAAGAATTAGTGGAGTTATTGGATGAGTTAGTGGTGCTGGTGGATGATTTAGTGGACACATTCTTAAGCACGATGATTTAGACCTTCTAGATGGCAGAATTTGGTCAGGTGGTCTTCATGAAAGTTTTAGCCGTGGCTGTTATCTTTTCAGTCGTTTTGGAATCACCGAAAAAGGAGGTTTATAACTCCAGATATGACCGTTTTAGTGAATAGGAGTCAGGCTGCCAGCGTGAGTCAAAGCTGTTGCGGTGTTTAGAATATTTAACATGGTAGATGAAGGAATTTGAAAATGGTTTCTTCATAACAGTTATACTATTTTCTCTTAGCTTTCCATTGATACAAAGTTTGCATCATTTGGACAACCACAGACCGAGTTATGCCCCAAAAACCGAGGCTTGCCAGTCAGCCCTGCGAAAACGATTTTAACAAAAAGAAAGTTTTTCAACTATTTAATTAAGTCCATTAACACACCTATCTTTCTAAAACCTACAATTAATCATAAATGGAGTGTAAATTAGCTACAATTGAAATAAAAGATAATCCTCAAATTATGACCAAATACTATGTAATAATAATAATAATAATAGTAATTACCATTTTGAAAATTGGGATGTTACAATACTTCCCCCCTTTTAAGAAATTCGTCCTCGAATTTCCGCAACGAAGAGGTTTGACTATGACTTGTTCAAGATTCTTTCTAAACTTCCTAGGAAAACCCACAACAAGGTCTAGACACATTATCTCATTTCCAAATAGGAACATCTAAAGGCTACAAAAGTCCTAAAAGGCTTCTGATGTTCTGTCTCATACTTATACAATACTAAATATAAGTACATAATATCCTCTATTCCTCTCTTTACTTAAGGCCACCACGCTTCCGCTGCGCCACTCTGATGCACCTTAGTAGCTCTTAAAACTCCCTTTAAGATCATCTTCCTAAATTCAAGATTACTAGGCTATAGATCCTATCATTGAACCCCAAAATACCATCAACTTCTACTCATAAAGGGCTATTTATACCTCTACCAATCTTCTCCACTTGGTTCACTAAGAAAGAATCTAACTCCTAAGCTTCTCTAATCTCGTCCATTAATTCATTAGTCATTTTCAACATACTAAATTCAATGCTCCTAAGGGTGAGCTCACACATCACGCTTAAGTCGCTAAGTTCTTTAATCAAATACAACCCTTAAATCGTCAAATATGGTAGGTGAAAGATCATCCTACTCAAGGTATCTGCTAGAATAATAGCTTTATTTCTACGACCTTCTCCAAAGGTTAAGCACTTAAGCATAGGTTCACTAGATACATATACCAGATTTCTAATTTCACCATTCTAGCTATACCCAAGTCAAACTCTTATTCATCACTTTATCTTATAGCCTCATATCTTGTCACCAAATGAATCAACTAATTATGCTTTTCCAATTTCTTTCAAGAATTCACTTGTTACTCAAGTCATACCTAGTTTCACACTACTAGGAGTAATCTAAAAAAATCCATTTCTCTAATCATAAAGGAAGATAAATATAAAGGTTTACTACTCAAAACATCGGTTGCCATAATGGCTTGGCCGAATAATCAATAAGATCAAAATCTTATTTCTCAACGAATTCTAACTATTTCTTTTGGTTAATAGATATTTAAAGCTATTATGATCGCTAAATACCTCAAGCTTAGAATCATATACGTAGTGTTTTCAAATCATATTAAAACTGCTAACTCAAAGTTATGGGTAAAGTAATTCCTCTCATGAATTTTCAGTTGCCTAGAATCATAAGCTTCTACCTTTCTTCTTGCCACAACACTCTTCCTGATCCTATCTTTAGAAGCATAACTATATACCACAAAAGTCTTTGTTAACATCTAGTAGTATTAACACTAGCCAATTCTTCCTTAATAGTTTGAAAACTACCTTCTCCTTTGTTATGCACACAAAGGCAACTTTTTCTTAGTCAATCCAGTCAAAGGTAATACTAAGCGACCTAGAGAAGTAAGCGATAAAATGTTTTAGGTACTTAAAATAAACATAGGTCCAGAAATTCCTAATATGGGTTAGCCTTTCAAACTACTGTTGAATTCATGGGTAGGCAAACGACAACTTAGTGAACTGAAACGTCTTAGTAGCTAGAGGAAAAGAAAGCAAAAGCGATTCCTGTAGTAGAGGCGAGTGAAATGAGAGTAGCCTAAACCTCTAACTGCTACCTTAGACATTTACTTAATAAATCTCCTATAAATTATCCTAAGAAAACTCTTAATTTTACTAATTGAATTAGGTATCTCTCACTTAAGAACAACTTCTACCTTAAATAGCTCTATGTTATACCTTCGCAAGAAATTACATAGCCTAGAACACTCACCTCATACAATCAAAATCATAATCTAGCTAAGTTTATCTTAGATATATCTTCACACTTAACTCTAATATGATGGTATCACATCCTAAGGTCAAAACCTCTCATTAACACACAAATATCCACTAATTGATCCATAAGGTCACATACTTGCATATCAATTCATATTAGAATACCTCTTTCACATATATCATCCCTAAATATGTATGAATTTATCACCATGAACCAATCATATCATTTGAATCAACCTTTCAGTGACCAGACCTTAAAACATCATCAAATCCATTTTTATCCTTGTTATGCCTAAAATCTCAAAAATATCATGATAGCATATATCTACCTGACACACAGAGTTATACTCATCCAAATGATCTCAAACCTATCTCAAACGAAAGGTAAATGAATAAGCTACAATTCTTATGAAGGCATAAGATTTCAAAAAGATCACCTTCCTAACTAAAAATTCAGAAATCATTTCAAGTATATTCAGCTCTTATAACTAAACTTCTGATGACCAAAGTAGTCATAACTAAGGTTCTAGACCTCTGTTTTATCTTATTCTAGTTCCATTGGAAAAATAATATCCCAAGCCACAATTCTCATGAAGACCACAAAATCTGAGTCTGTCATATGATACTCATACTAGCACAACAGAATTTCAACGAAAATAATCCCCATATCATAAAGCAGTAGTGTACTAACATTTCACAAAATACCTCAACCATTTCAAATTCACTCCTTCCCACCTTAACTCATATTCAAGTTTTTCATTACAAATCCTAGACCAAAACAGCTCACAAAGGACTTAGAGAATAAAATTCACATACTACCTCAACCATAAAAGTTAACATGCAAGCACCAACACTCAAGGAACGTACCAATCTCTCATCAAAATATCAAAACTCCAATTCTCAAATACAACCTCCTTGGATTCAACCACTACTACTATAGATTCCTAACTTCCATTAACCGTAAACTATTGAAAAATCATCCAAATCTAAGGTCTCAATAATTTCTAGTTGATTATCAAGGCTTTGTCCGTACTATTGGTACATAAGCTCACCATACGAGTGATACTACTCAATCACTACTTCTTACGTAAGCAAAAAGTATCAAACAAATAAGCAATTATGAAAAGATCAATCAAAAATAGCATCATCAATTTATATCATGTCTATCAGACAAATCCTGAGAATACAATACATACAAATAAATAAATAAGAACATAATTAATCATCACATTAGCACATCAATCATCTCATCACATTATTAATCTACCAAACAAGCATAGTAGACTCATAACTCACGGCCGATTGGATCAACCAGGCTCTGATACCACTAAATGTGACACCCTCTACCCCGCATATCATAAATCAATAAATTTAAATAATATAACTTTAATAATCAAACATGTTTAAAGAGTATCACATTTTTAACAAACATAATCAGCGGAAATTACAAAGAAATAAATCTCAAAGTTTTCAAAGTAATTTAAAATAACATTAACAACCTAATCTAATCTTATCTATACCCCGATGTCACATGTCCTATCAGAGCATAGCCCATAAAGAAGCCTAAGCTTCACCACCAACATCCTCAGCTTCATGCTGATAATCACCTGTATAACGGTTAAAGAAAAACAACACAAAGAAAAAGGGAGTGAGAAAACATCTCACTCGGCTCACAGTGTAGGAATATATATACTAGATAGCCAAACACAAACAAAACATATATAACATAGATTAACAATATCACATCTTACTCATTCAAGGCATATCCATTTGTCATATAATATCAAAAGACACATGTATGGATACGGACTACATTTTATCATGCATGTGGCGCCAGTCACTTATCACGTAGTATATTGCCGCTAGCAATACACAAAGAGTAGTCTAGGAGTACATGCCGGGACACAACCTCTGCGCACTCTCACTAGAAGGACATACTACCAGAGTCTCGTCGGGATAGCTAAGCCGCGCAAGATACATCCCATGCACACAATGGGCGAGACTGGGACTTCCAAACCGAGCCATCCCCAAGGACTGATCCCCACAGCTTTTACACTAGGGGGCCTTCTCTGGCGGCGTATTCCATATCGTACCCTTATCACTTTATGCAAATGATGCATGTCAAACAAGACTCTATGCATTCTCATATCACTTTATCACTTTCCATGGTCATTTCTCTTTATCACATTTCATATCTCATTGTCACATTATCACATTATCTATCTCATGGTCAATCATATCTCATGGTCATTTCACATCATATTTCATCATCATATCATATCATTAGAAACATCACATTCACATTATCATATCATATTCATAACTTTCACAATCATAATCTCAACAGAATTTCTATTCATACACACATATTAACCAAGCAATTAGAACATACAAACAATATAACATACAACAAACACAGGATTGGGGGCCAATCCCACTACCCAGCATACAATCCCACACCCAGAGCGAGATTTCTCACTCCCCCCCTTACCTGGATGACAAGCGCTGAAACTAAAGAAGAGCTTCCTCCTCTAGGCTCCTTCTACTAGGATAGAACCACCTCCTATGGATTCCTCTAGGTCTTCAAAGAGAAGAAGAGGAGAAGAAGAGAGTATAAGAGAAGAGAGAATGAGAATTGAGGGATGGTTTGCAATGGAGAAGTGAAGGGCTATTTATAGCCTTCATAACACATTAAAATATAAGTAAAATGGGCTTAGTGGAGTAATATGAAATGAATTAGTGGAGTTGGTGGAGTTGGTAGAAGAATTAGTGGAGTTATTGGATGAGTTAGTGGTGCTGGTGGATGATTTAGTGGACACGTTCTTAAGCACGATGATTTAGACCTTCTATATGGCAGAATTTGGTCAGGTGGTCTTCATGAAAGTTTTAGCCGTGGCTGTTATCTTTTCAGTCGTTTTGGAATCACCGAAAAAGGAGGTTTATAACTCCAGATATGACCGTTTTAGTGAATAGGAGTCAGGCTGCCAGCGTGAGTCAAAGCTGTTGCGGTGTTTAGAATATTTAACATGGTAGATGAAGGAATTTGAAAATGGTTTCTTCATAACAGTTATACTATTTTCTCTTAGCTTTCCATTGATACAAAGTTTGCATCATTTGGACAACCACAGACCGAGTTATGCCCCAAAAACCGAGGCTTGCCAGTCAGCCCTGCGAAAACGATTTTAACAAAAAGAAAGTTTTTCAACTATTTAATTAAGTCCATTAACACACCTATCTTTCTAAAACCTACAATTAATCATAAATGGAGTGTAAATTAGCTACAATTGAAATAAAAGATAATCCTCAAATTATGACCAAATACTATGTAATAATAATAATAATAATAGTAATTACCATTTTGAAAATTGGGATGTTACAATAGTAATTAAAGGTTAAACAAATATATGAGGTTAGAAACACCCCACTAAATAATAAAAATAACATAAATAAATAAACATAATAATTAAAAGTTAAGTAGTTAGATGAGGCTAGGAACACCTCACTGAATAAATATAACAATAACATAAATAAACATTGTAAAAAGTTAAGTAGTTAAATGAGGTTAAGAACATCTCACTGAATAAATATATAAATATAGTGAAGTTAGAAGCACCTCACTGAATAAATATATAAATATAGTGAGGTTAGGGACACCCCACTAAAATAACATAAATAAATAAACATAGTAGTATATAAAATTTTAAAGAGATAAAGTTCTCCTCCCCTTACCTAGAAATACACACTTATCAGATTTTTATTATCATACGTTCTCTTCAATTTTTCCCGTTGCTGCATGTCTTAATGGGAGCCTATTTATAGGAAATGAAATCTCACTTACTACACAATTGTATCTTATCCCCTTACGTAATTGCTTACGCTAAAGCTATATGATTGCTATATAATTGCTTTGCCACGTATCACATTTCCTACGCACATAATTGCCAATTGCTATACATTCACAATTATTGCTTTGCCAATTGCATTCACATTGCTACTGCACTTAGAAGAGGCCATGTTAGGATTTGATTTGGATTCTAATACATTATTACAAAATGTACTATTTATAATAATATTTTATTCAAATGAAGGGAATTGGAATTCGATTGAATTTCGTCTGATTGAATTCATAATTACTACAATTATTATATATATATTACTATTCAAATAATAAAATACTATTCATGAAAAATTTGATTTGAATTCTGATTGAAGATTATTATTCATCAAAATAATATTATAAAATATTTTTCACATTTTTTTTTTTAACTTTTTATAATCCCATACATAAAAAAATAACCCTTTTAATATTAATATTGAATAAAATTTGGGATGTTACATCGGTTAGGAAGGAGAACGAAGCATGCCATATATATGGGTCGTCCACACAAGGAAGGTATCCACACCCATATATATGGCATGCGTGCCATTGCCAGAAGCAAAACCGTGAGGGCTGCGGCCAAAGCGGACAATATCCACATGCAGGTTGCTGGGGTGTTACATTGGTATCAGAGCCGGGACCCGAGCCGGTGTGCCAGCGAGGGCGCTGGACTCCCTTGAGGGGGGTGGATTGTGAAGTCCCACATCGGTTAGGAAGGAGAACGAAGCATGCCATATATATGGGTGTGGATACCTTCCTTGTGTGGACGCGTTTTGGGGTGGCATGCGTGCCATTGCCAGAAGCAAAACCGTGAGGGCTGCGGCCAAAGCGGACAATATCCACATGCGGGTTGATGGGGTGTTACAGTTGTTGTTCATCTTTATTATAGTAATTAATAAAATTAAGTGATGTTGTTAATCATTGAAATAAAAGATTGAATTAAATAATAAAAGTAATATAAATTAATTTGTACATACTTCAATCATTAAATTTGTATATTATTTTTAGATTTGAATTATCTTTCGGTAAAAATGATTTATAAATTTTTGTAATTATTTTAGTGTTTTTTTAGTTAAAATATTTAATATTAGATTTTTAAATAATTTGATAAATTAAAAACAATTTTTGTAAATATTATAGTTATCATTTTTTTATAAATAATTAATTTAAAATGTAAAAAATATAAGATAAGTTAATAAATTAAAAAAGGTACTAAATTTAGGATTTAGATTTTTAAGGTTTAGGGTTTAATAGATTTTTTATACATTATAATTATGTTTTTAAAGATTTTGTAATTATTGTAGTGATAATTTGTTTTTGAAACTGGCATATAACAATTTTTGGTTTTAAAATATCGTATTTATTTTGGTCATTTTTTTAAACCGAATCATTTCAAATTTAAACTTTAAAATAATTTAATAAATTTAAAAAATAATTGTTTAGATTTTAAATTTTAGGGTTTAGTAGATTTGTTTATATATTATAATTATCTATACCTATTATAAAAGGGGTATAGGGGTATGTAACTGGTTTTGGTCTTCACTTTTTAATGAACCATTATACTCCTCAGATGTTAAAAAATATTATATTATCTTTGAATAACTATACATAACTTTCTAATATTATGTCTATGTATAATTATTAAAGACACAAACAATCCCTCTAGTTTTTTTTAAATATTTTATAATTATTCTAGTCATTTTGTTTTAGTAACTAAAAAAAGGTTTTATGAATATTATAATTATTATGGTAATTTTTTAACTATATTATTTCAAATTTAATTTTTTTTATATAATTTGATAAATTAAAAAAGCATTTAAAATTTACGGTTTAGAAATTTAAGTTTTAGGGTTTATTAGCTGTTTTATATTAGAATTATGTTCTACAAAGAAGGAATTAAAAAATTTGTTAAAATTCTAGTAATTTTTTTAAACTGACATATAACAAATTTTTATTTATAAATATGGTAATAAATTTGGTGAAAGCTGAAATATTTAAAATTTACAGATAATTTATTAAATAAAAAAGGTTCAAATTTAAAAACAAATGTTGCTTAAAAATTAATTAATTAATCCAAATTTGTACACATGGTGTAAAATAAAGAATTTCAAAATACCGATAATTTTTTATTTATCACATATATCTTTAAATTGAAATATAATATTTTTAAAAAATTTAACAAAAAATATTTTAGAAATTATTTTTATCCCCTTATCAAATATAATTTTATTTATTATCTAAATTATCAATAATTCAAAATAATGGTATAGTTGATTTTATTTTTGGAACTGACATATAACAATTTTTTTTTTAAATATCATATATATCTTTAAATTAAATATAACGGTTAATTTTTTTATTTATCACATATATCTTTAAATTGAAATTTAATATTTTTAAAACAAATTTAACAAAAAATATTTTAGAAATTGTTTTATCTTCTTATCAAATATAATTTTGTTTATTATCTAAATTATCAATAATTCAAAATAATTGTAAAGTTGTTGATTTTGTTTTTGTAATTGACATATAACAAATTTTTTATTTTAAAATATCGTAATTATTTTGGTAAAAAAAATTGTAACCGAAACATTTCAAATTTAAGTTTTAAGATAATTTAATAAATAAAGAAAAATGTTTACAGAGTCAAGGTTTAGTAGAATTTTTTTTTTTATATTAGAACTATGTTCTGATAAAACAGATTTATAAATTTTTTTGGTAATAAAAAAATGTAAAAGATTTAATTTAAAAATTATAAATGATTTGATAACTAAAAACATGTTTGATGAAAATGTTTTATCTTCTTATCAAGTATAATTTTGTTTATTATCTAAATTATCAGTAATTGAAAATAATTGTGAAGTTATTGGTTTATATATAGTTATTTATTAGGTCTTTATTCATCATTCAATTATGTATTCTGAGTCTAATTAGGATTATCTTAAGTTTCTATATAGAACACATTTTGTCATCAAAAACCTGTTTCCAAAAACGTCTAACAAAACAATGGCAAGAAGAAACAAATGTAATCGGTCAACAAACAAATCAACTGAGATACAACCAGTTGCTCGGAAGGAGATGAAGAAAATAACAAAATCGTTTCAAGAAATTGTTTATATTTCTTCCAGGTTCTTTCATTTAAAACCTATTATTTAATTTTATTATTTTATGTGATTTTTAATTAAATTTTGTAATATATTTTTTTTACAATTACAGTACAAGTCTCATCAAGTACCTCAACAAAAAAATGATAGAGATAAATATTATAATATCTCAGATGCGTCATCTCCCATAAAATTTGTTGGAAGTAGGATTGATAAGGATGTGGAACAAGCTGGTGAGGATTCACTAATAGACATTTTCAATAGCTTAGCCAGAATGATAGTGGATAAATATCCCAAATTGAAGTTCGCATTTTCTCCATCAGGACTTTCAATACTTATTGATAATAACCAACAAAGCTCTTCAACTAATTCACATCAAAATCCTTCAAGAGTAGATTGTCAAAATAAAAGTAGAAGGAGGTTGCTCCATTATTATGAAGCAGATAATGATTATTATATAAATTTTCAACCAATGCCTCCGTATATGATTGATGGAAGTATTGTTAGTGTTCAAATACCAAAAGTAAGTTTTATATATATATATATATATATTAATAATAATTATTAATTTTATTATCAATTTATTGTGTTAAATCAAATATTGTTTAGAGTAACATATATTAAATATATTTTTTTGCAGAAAATTCCTATTATATTTAGACCTCCTTCCAATATGGAAAACATTAAAGACCCTTATGCCCAATGGTTGGTTGGATCAAGAGGTAAGACAAAACCTATAAATTATATAGCTATGATTAAATTAATTTTTTTTATGTCAAGTTAATTGATTTTTTATTTATCAATTTTAGGTTATTAATTTGATGGCTTGTAAGCTTAGATTCTTTAACGGCCCATAAGTCAACAGTCGTGGGATATAATACTTGGTACTTGCCAACTACATTTGCAGTGAGAATATACTTGTACAATATTTTAGATTTTATTATTAATTTTTTAATATATAACCTTCCAATTTTATTTCTTTTGTGTCATAATAGCAATATGCACTTAGTTTGGGTCATATGCCTACAAAAACAATGGATTTCATCAAAGAAGAATTTATGGGAAAATTGAAGTTTATGCGAAAGGTTATTCATTATCTAACTAGTTTATATTTTATGTTTTCACATTTTATAAAATAAAATTTATAGGTGTAAATTTCTATCCCTATTAATGATGAGAAAAATTCTATTTGCATATTTTTATTCCTATCAACGACAATAACGATCATTGGTACCTACTTGTAGTTGACATATATGAAAGGAAGTTGTTAATATTAGATTCCTTACCATGTGTTAAAAGAGACAAGCACAAAAAACTACAAGTGCAGAAACTGGTATTTATAAACTATATTTTATAAACATTATATTTATCCATGTTACCTTTTCTATTCTAACAAATATTTTTATTTTTTTAAGGTAATATTCCTACATGAGATGATTTTATCGGACAAGTTGTTTTTAAATGATGACATTTAAAACCTTTTTTTTTTAATTTATCACATTTTTTTAAAGAATATTAATCTTAAAATGTTTAGTAACAATAATATTTATGTATAATATGTAATAATACATAAAAATATGTAACTTTGATTTCTACAATTTTAAGACGATTATATCCATTTTTTAAAGAGTATTTTGCTTTGCTATTTTTTGTAATTAGTATTTTAGTATGTAAAGTCTAATAATATATGCATAATCTTATGTTTAAACTTGTCACCCGCATTGTAATTATTATAAATAAAAAAAATGATAAACTTAACTATATTAAACCAGTAAATAACTCGTGTATATTAGAATAAAACATTAAAATAAAAATATGTATAAAGAAAATATATAATGCAAACTTTATATTAGACACAAAATAAAATTATATTTATAAATTATTATAACATAAAAAATTGGCATTATTCTACATCTAATAAACATTATTAATTAAAAAAATATAATATCATATGAAATACTTTATACAAGATAAATAATAGTTATAGAAGTCTCACAATGTTCATGACTTATTAACTATACAACGCATTAATAGTTAATTTAATTTTTAAAGGTAAAAATATATTATTTATTTTAATTTTAAAGTATATTTTTCTTGTCAATCCAATATTTTTGGTTATCATAACATAATGATACAATATAAATGTAACAAATAAAAATCAATCAAATAAAAATATTATCTCATTATCCAAGAGAATGATGCTCTATTATTCAAATTCAATTTGAGAGAAAGAAATATTTTTATTTTACATTTTTATCTGATCTTAAACATATGAATTCTGATTCAAAATTAAAGATAATGATTTTTTTTTTACATTTATCTTATAGCCTAATTGTAAAAAATTAAAATAACAACTAAAGACAATATTTTAAAACTTGGTAATTTATTATGTTATCTTAAAAATTTAAATTTATATTCAAAATCAAAGATACAGTTTTATTTATTTATTATTTATTTAAGACTTTAATCTTATAACTTAATTGTAAAAATCAAACTAACAATTAAAAAAAATAAATTTATTATCAAATTAGGATTACTAAAAGACTATCTTTACATTTAATCTATTATTCTCAACTTTATTTTTAAACTGAACTTAATATACCTTGAAAAAATCAACAATCAATTCAATAAATTTATTATACTATATAAATTATTTATCATAAATTTAAAATATAATTATTATAAATAGTATTTTATATATAAATATTATTTATGTATAATTAAAATTTATAACGAATATACAAATATATATATATATATATAATGTATGAAGAATTTGTATAAATAAATTTTTTAAATATATTAGTTATATTTTATGTTTATCTATAAATAATTTAATTTTTACATAATACTATTTTTAATTATTAATTAAATAATATGCTAATACTACAAGCAAAAAAAAAAAACAAAATTTATAAGTTTGGCAATTTCTAAAAGTTTAAATTTTTCTAAATTTCCCTCTCTGCTGACTCTTTCAAATTAACCTTATTTTTAACCTAAGATTTCCGCCTTATTTTCCCTCTTTCATTCTTCCAAATTAACCTAACACGTTCATCTTCTACTATCTCTAAATCCCCCTTTTGCTCACTTTGTCATGCTCGTGTAGTACACCTCTTTTTGCTGCTTATTTTGATAGGCAGTATCCTTGTTGGATATAACTAATCAAACGTGTAGTCCTATTAGTCATACTGAAGTACTTCTGTAGTGCAATCTGTGATCTAATATTAACATATTCCTCTCTATAAGTATGTGAATATTTAAGTACAGAATAAAAATTTATATAGCTGTCACGAAATTATTTTATTTGAGACCGTATGATATATGAAATAATATTTTTAGAAATTTTTTTTTCGATGAAAGGATTTTTAAGATTTTTTTATTTATAATTTCTTATTAAATTTAGTTTTTATTATCATAATTATTTATGAATTAAATTTTATTATTCTAAAAATAATTTATAAATTAATAAAAATACTATTATAGAAGATAAAGAGGGTGGGTTAGGGGTAGGTATGGAGTTCTATTTAGTGGGTTTAGGATTTGTTGGTGCAGGGAAGATTATCCATGGAAGTGGTGGTAGCTTTTCAGGAGGGAAGGTTCAGGAAGTGGTAGTGAAGATCAATTGACAGTGAAGATTGTAACACCCCAGTTTTCAATAAAGTTATTATTATTATTATAATAATAATTATTATTATTATATGGTATTTGGTCATAATTATTTTAATAATTATAGAAGAATATTATTTTGTACGTTTTAAATAATTATTGTTTTGGATAATTATTTTGTACGTATTAAATAAGTATTTTTTTATTAGCATATTTAAATAAATATTTATATGTTTTAAGAGAAGGTTGATTTTATATGATATTTTGTTATTGAAATTATATTATTATATTTTGGGTCAGAAATATATTATTATTATAGAGGAAAAATATTTTATAATATACATGTATTTATTTTATTTAATTATTATGAGGAAAAAGAGAAGTGGGTTAGAAGAGAAGGAAAATGGGTTGGGTTGACCCAGCCCAATGGATTAATTTTAAGGAGTCAGGTAGCGTTAACCCTATCTACCTCATTTGCGTTCTGAAGGGTTGGAAAAAAAAAAGAGAAACAAAGAGCTCTAAGGAAGAGTACTCAGGAACGACCTTAGATCACACCTTTGTCTTCTGCTCATCCAGGTAAGGGGGGAGTGAGAAACCTCGCTCTGGGTGTGGGATTGTATACTGGGTAGTGGGATTGACCCCCAATCCTGTGTTTGCTGTATTTTTATGTATGTTCATGTATGAGGGGTTTCTCCCAATTGTATATGTTTTTCTTATTATTTTTCTTATATGCAATTAATTGTATGACTTGAGATCCTATGAGAAAACAGGCAAAATATGAATGTTTTCTATTTTGCCTTCTGATTACTTTGTTGTGTTCCTTGTTGGATGTGATGCATGAGTATGTGGTTAATTTTGAAAATAAATATGTTTTAATATGATCTAGAGTGCTCTATGGGTTCCTTTGGGAAACCCTATGAGAAATAGGCAAAATACGAAATATTTTCTTTTTTGATTTCTGATTTTTCTGTTATATTCCTTGTTTGATGAGTTGTAAAAATATGTATTTAATTTTATAAATAAACGAGTTTTGATATAAATTAAAGTGCTCTGTGGAGGCTTTGTGAATATGATGATGTAAAGTGAAATGTGATTGAGACATGGCATATGAAATGTGATAATGAAATATGATGACGAAATGCGATGATGTGATATGACCATTGGAAATGATAATGTGATATGAGAATGCATAGAGTCTTGATTGACATGCATCATTTGCATAAGTGTTTTAAGGGTACGATATGGAATACACCGCCAGAGAAGGCCCCCTAGTGTAAAAGCTTTGGGGATTAGTCCTTGGGGATAGCTCGGTTTGGAAGTCTCAGTCTCGCCCATTGTGTGCATGGGATGTATCTTGCGCAGCTTAGCTATCCCGACGAGACTCTGGTAGTATATCCTTCTAGTGAGAGTGCGCAGAGGGTGTGACCCGGCATGTACTCCTAGACTACTCTTCGTGTATTGCTAGCGGCAATATGCCATGTGATGTTTTACTGGCGCCACATGCATGATAATATGTAGTTCGTGTCCATGCATGTGCATTCTTATTATTAAATGATGATAAATTACTATTTGTATGACTTGGATGATTGGATAAGCTATTGTTGTTGATTGATCTATGAGGTAACTGTATTGTTTGTGTTTGGCTATCCAGTGTGTGTTCCTACACCGTAAGCCAGAGTGAGATGTTTCTCACTCTTTTCTTTTGTGTTGTTTCCCTTGTTTGATATACAGGAGACCATCAACAGCATGAGGCTGAGGATGTGGACGATGGAGCTGAGGCTTCTATGTGGGATTTTGCTCTGATAGGACATGTGACATCGGGACATAGATAGAATTAGAATATGACATTGTTTATGATTTATTAAAGTATATATTTTGGAAAATTCAATTTTTATTCTTTGTAATTTTATTTGCTATTTGGATTAAGGACATGAATGTGAATTCTCTACTCACATGATTATTGGAATTGTCGTTTTAATTTTAAATATTTTTTTATCCAATAAGATATTTCTTTTTATTATATATATATATATATATATATATATATATATGTTGGGGTAGAGGGTGTCACATTAAGTGGTATCAGAGCCTGGTCGATCCAATCGGCCGTGAGTTATGTACTTATCGTGATTCTGTTGTGTACTCTGATTGTGTCTTATTTGTTGTGTACTTTGATGATGTTTTGCTTTGATGATGATGATGTTCTTCTTGTTAAGTTATTTTGTAATTAGAGGAATGATAGTCATGATAGTGTTAGCTAATACCATTATGACCACTCTTCTTCATTCTTATGATTGCTTATTTGTTTGATACTTCTTGCTTACGGAAGAAGTAGTGGTTGAGTGATATCGCTTGTGTTGCAAGCATGTGTGCAAGTAGTGGTAGACGAGATATTGTGCTAATATTATAGGAACTATTGAGGCCTTAGACTTGGGTAAGACATTGATTGTTTTTAGTGTATTAAGAGTTTACGATTGGTGGAATTTTTTAAAGCTATAGTTGTAGCGATTGAATCTAAGGATGATGTATGTTGAGAATTAGAGTTTTGGTATTCTTAAGGAGTGATTGAAGTGTTGATGATTTCTAGAGTTTGATGGTTGCATCTTGACCTTTTATGGTTTAGGTAGCATGTGAATTTTATTTTCTAAGCCTTTTATACTGAATATGTGAGTTGTTTTGGTTTAGGATTGTAGTGGAAAGCTTGAATATGAAGTTGAGGTGTGAGTTTGGAAGGGTTGAGGTATTTTTGTGGGTTTAGATATATTGATATACTATTGCTGTTTGGTGTAGAGGATATTTTCGCGGCAGTCTTGTTGTTCCAGTATGAGTACCATATTGACAGATTTAGATTTTATGGTCTTCACAAAAGTTGTAGCCTTGGACGTTATCTTTCCAATGGAACTGGAATCAGGTAAAACGGAGGTCTAGAACTCTAGTTATAGCTACTTTGGTGATCAAAGGTCTAGCTGTAAGCGCTGAGTATATCTGCTGCGGTTTTTGAGATTTTTAGCTAATAAGATGATCTTTTTAGAATCTTATGTCTTCATAGGAGTTGTAGCTTATTCTCTTAGCTTTCGTTTGAGATAGGTTTGAGATAGGTTTGAGATCATTTGTATGAGTAGAACTCTCTGTGTGTTATTTTCTTTGATAGTTGTTGAAAGGAGACGTAGGCTATAATAATGTTTTTGGGTTAGTAGGCAATGCAAGGATAAGAATTGATTTTGTTAAGATGTTTTGAGGTGTTTTCATGTGGATTTAGAGGTTGTTTAAGATTGTATGATGCTATGTGGTAAGGGTTGTTCATGTACATGCTTATGGATGGTATATTTGAAGGTTTAAAGTAGGTATTCTAATATGATTTAATATGCATGTATGTTGATATGTGGATAGATGATCTTAGGGATCAATTGGTGAATGCCGTGTGGTTAGTGAGATTGATCTTAGGGTGTGATATGATCATATTGTAGTTGAGGGTGGAGATATATTCAAGACGGTTGTATGTTAAGTTATCTAAGTATGACCATTTTATTTTATCTTATTTTATTTTATTTTATTATTATTTTTTTATTGTATGAGATAAGTTTTATAGTTCCTGTAAATTCCAGTTGAGGTAAACATGGATCTGTCTCAAGTAGAAGTTGTGTTTAAGTGGGGAGATATCTAAGCCAGTTAGTGAAGATAAGAGTTTTATGAGGTTAGCTTATTATTATTGGAGATTTATTGAAGGAATTTCTAAGATAGCATTGCCCTTAACTACATTCACTAGGAGGAGTATTCTCTTTATGTGGGATAGTAAGTATGAGAGTAGTTCCAACTCTTAAGGCAAGATTGACTAGTGTTAATATTATTGGATTTTAGTAAGCCTTTTGTCGTATATAGTAGTACTTATAAGATGAATTTGGATGCATTGTTGATGCAAGAAGGAAAGGTAGTAGCTTATGTTTCTAGGCAATTGAAAATTCATGAGAGGAACTACCTTATCTATGAGTTAGTGGTTATGATATTACATTAAGATTTGGAGACACTACCTATATGATTCTAAGCTTGAGGTATTTAGTGATTGTGAGAGTCTTAAATATCTTTTGACCAAAAGAGATAGTTGGAATTTCTTAAGGACTAGGATTTTAATCTCAGTTGCTATCTAGGTAAAGGCAATGTGGTGACAGATGCATTGAGTAGGATGATCTTTCATCTATCATTTTGATGATTTAAAGGTTAAATTTGATTGAAGAGTTTAGAGATTTAAGCTTGATTTGTGAGCTTACCCTTAGAAGCATTGAATTGAGTATGTCGAAGGTGACTAGTGAATTAATGGATGAGATTAGAGGAGCCTAAGAGTTAGATCCTTTCTTAGTGAACCAAGTGGAGAGGATTGGTAAGGGTATAGATAGCCCTTTTCGAGTGGAAGTTGATGGTGTTTTGTGGTTTCAGGATATAATCTATGTGTCTAATAATCCCGAATTAAGGAAGATGATCTTAGAAAAAGGCAATAAGAGTACTCTTAGTATTCACTTAGGATCTATTAGATGGATTAGGACCTTAGGAGGATGTATGAGAGTGACGTAGCGGAAGCGTGGTGGTCTAAGGTGAACAGAGGAGTAGAGGAAGTTGTGGACTCGTGTGTAGTATTCCAAAAGCCTAAGGTGGAACATTAGAAAGTCTAATGCAGGAGACATATCCATTTTTATTTACTTCAGGTAATTTCGAGGACGAAATTTTTAAAAGGAGGTGAGAATTGTAACACCCCAGTTTTCAATAAAGTTATTATTATTTTTATAATAATAATTATTATTATTATATGGTATTTGGTCATAATTATTTTAATAATTATAGAAGAATATTATTTTGTACGTTTTAAATAATTATTGTTTTGGACAATTATTTTGTACGTATTAAATAAGTATTTTTTATTAGCATATTTAAATAAATATTTATATGTTTTAAGAGAAGGTTGATTTTATATGATATTTTGTTATTAAAATTATATTATTATATTTTGGGTCAGAAATATATTATTATTATAGAGGAAAAATATTTTATAATATACATGTATTTATTTTATTTAATTATTATGAGGAAAAAGAGAAGTGGGTTAGAAGAGAAGGAAAATGGGTTAGGTTGACCCAGCCCAATGGATTAATTTTAAGGAGTCAGGTAGCGTTAACCCTATCTACCTCATTTGTGTTCTGAAGGGTTAGGAAAAAAAAAAGAGAAACAAAGAGCTCTAAGGAAGAGTACTCAGGAACGACCTTAGATCACACCTTTGTCTTCTGCTCATCCAGGTAAGGGGGGAGTGAGAAATCTCGCTCTGGGTGTGGGATTGTATACTGGGTAGTGGGATTGGCCCCCAATCCTGTGTTTGCTGTATTTTTATGTATGCTCATGTATGAGGGTTTTCTCCCAATTGTATCTATTTTTCTTATTATTTTTCTTATATGCAATTAATTGTATGACTTGAGATCTCTATGGGTTCCTATGGGAAACCCTATGAGAAAACGGGCAAAATATGAATGTTTTCTATTTTGCCTTCTGATTACTTTGTTGTGTTCCTTGTTGGATGTGATGCATGAGTATGTGGTTAATTTTGAAAATAAATATGTTTTAATATGATCTAGAGTGCTCTATGGGTTCTTTTGAGAAACCCTATGAGAAATAGGCAAAATATGAAATATTTTCTGTTTTGATTTCTGATTTTTCTGTTATATTCCTTGTTTGATGAGTTGTAAAAATATATATTTAATTTTATAAATAAACGAGTTTTGATATAAATTAAAGTGCTCTGTGGAGGCTTTGTGAATATGATGATGTAAAGTGAAATGTGATTGAGACATGGCATATGAAATGTGATAATGAAATATGATGACGAAATGCGATGATGTGATATGACCATGGGAAATGATAATGTGATATGAGAATGCATAGAGTCTTGATTGACATGCATCATTTGCATAAGTGTTTTAAGGGTACGATATGGAATACACCGCCAGAGAAGGCCCCCTAGTGTAAAAGCTTTGGGGATTAGTCCTTGGGGATAGCGCGGTTTGGAAGTCCCAGTCTCGCCATTGTGTGCATGGGATGTATCTTGCGCAACTTAGCTATCCCGACGAGACTTTGGTAGTATATCCTTCTAGTGAGAGTGCGCAGAGGGTGTGATCCGGCATGTACTCCTAGACTACTCTTCGTGTATTGCTAGCGGCAATATGCCATGTGATGTTTTACTGGCGCCACATACATGATAATATGTAGTTCGTGTCCATGCATGTGCATTCTTATTATTAAATGATGATAAATGTAACACCCCAATTTTCAAAAAGGTTATTATTATTATTATTATTAGATGGTATTTGGTCATAATTATTTTAATAATTATAGAGGAATATTATTTTGTACGTTTTAAATAATTATTATTTTGGACAATTATTTTGTACGTATTAAATAAGTATTTTTATTAGCATTTTTAAATAAATATTTATATGTTTTAAGAGAATGTTGATTTTATATGATATTTTGTTATTGAAATTATATTATTATATTTAGGGTCAGAAATATATTATTATTATAGAGAAACAAATATTTTATAATATACATGTATTTATTTTATTTAATTATTTTGAGGAAAATTAGAAGTGGGTTAGAAGAGAAGGAAAATGGGTTGGGTTGACCCAGTCCAATGGATTAATTTTAAGAAAGGAGTCAGGTGGTGTTAACCCTATCTGCCTCATTTGCGTTCTGAAGGGTTAGGGAAAAAAAGAGGAGAAACAAAGAGCTCTAAGGAAGAGTACTCAGGAACGATCTTAGATCACACCAAGACCATTCATCTTCTGCTCATCCAGTTACGGGGGAGATGGGTTTCTTCATATGTGAATATAGGGGTGTTCGGGTAGTGAGGGCAATCCCTAAGTCCCTCTAGGAACTCTATTTAAAATTCTGAACGATTATCTGTGCAATCGATGTTCTAAATTCTTAATTCATTTGGAAGAACTTATTTCTTGAATTGTCTTTGAATTCCATTGGGGCTTTCTTGCTAATTCTTTATCCTTAAATTTGATGACTTGAATTTTATGTGTTAAGAAGAGTTTAGATTTTTTTTTGTAAAACCAATGGAAACCAATTTTTGAGGCTTGAGATGTGTATGGATTGATTTGGAACGTATGAAGAATATAAATGGAGTTAAACTGAACCAACAGGGTGTAGAAGTAGTGAAAATTGGTAAAAACCTTGTTGAAACTCGTAAAACGCAGGTTTAATTTCACAGAGGGGAGTCTGGGCAGAGATTTGGGCGCTCAGCGCCAGTTTTGGGCGTCGGGCGTCGGGACCCCGACATACATTTGTAATTTTGCGATATCTTTCTGTGTAGTTATCCAAATCGAGTGCCGTTTGTTTTGTTAGAAACTAGACATCTGGGGCTACCATTTAGACACAAGAATCGTGTAAAAATATTAATATTTGATCAAGTTATGTGAGTTGCAATTTGAGACTTCCAATCTGTGTGCGAACCACAACATCAATTTTTGTGAGCCCTGAATGGTAACCTAAACGACTTTATTAGGATTTGTGTTCTTCATGAAAGTTGTAGATATTGATGTTAGGATTCTAATGGAGTTGGGATCACTTAGAAAGGATATGTATATCTCGAGTTATGGTTAAATTATTAACTAAATGTCATAGATATTGTGATGTGTGTGAAGAATTATGTGAAATTTGTGGTCTATGATGTTGATAACTTAATGATAGGTACCTAGCATGTGAGGATGATATTGCATGGATTGTTATTGACATGTGATGATGTTATATAATGGAGATGCATTAATTATGAGTTACGTGGGATGCATGAGTTGCATGAGACTTATGAGTTACATGTGGTGCTTGAGAAGCCAGACGTGGCTATATTGCATTGGACCCTGGGCCCAGAGAGGGGGGACCATGACGGGAGGCATTCCATGCGTGGGCCGTTGGGTGTTTAACTGCGCAGCTCACTGGCCACAGAGGGTTTAACGGTGGGTGGATTGCCTTTGCACGGGCCGCTGGGTATTTAACCGTGCAACATACCAGCCTTGGGAGGGTGTGAGAATGGTATGCCCGCATTGGCAACAACTAAGGGAATTGACGAGGTACGCCCATTGTGCGGAGTGCCAAGTTGAGACTCTTAGGAGAGGAGATGTGTATGAGCTTATAGTGAGCATGTGTATGAAAGCTTGTATGATTTAAAAAAAATGATGTTTGGTAATTATATGAGATGTATTTGTTGTTTATAGTTAATGATGATATTTTGGTGCACGGTGTGGGGTGGGAATTGGGTAGCTCTATGTTCATATATGATGTTATCTATCTCTCACCGTCCTGTTTTTATGTGGTTTTCTTTTAGGTGAAGATGAAGGCACTCATAGTGTTGAGTTCTAAAGGGAAAAGGTTCTGCTCTGATAGGATGTGACATTGGGGCATGAATTTAGGATGCTTTAGTTATGAATTGTTATTTGTCGTTTGAGGAGACTTATTTTTAGGAGTTTTATATTCACCTTATATTTGTAAATTCTGGATCCCTTTCATTTTTCTTTAGAGACCTTGATAATTTTCTTTTAAGAGTAAAACTTTATTATTATTATTATTATTATTATTTCTATTTATTTCAAGACTTGTGAACCTATGAGTTTTTATTAAAATATGTGGACCCTTCTTGATGTTATATTTATTGAATTATTCTTATTGTTGTTACTTATCTATTATGGGGTAGAAGGGTGTCACAATAAATTACTATTTGTATGACTTGGATGATTGGATAAACTATTGTTGTTGATTGATCTATGAGGTAATTGTATTGTTTGTGTTTGGCTATCCAGTGTGCGTTCCTACACCGTAAGCCAGAGTGAGATGTTTCTCACTCCTTTGTTTTGTGTTGTTTCCCTTGTTTGATATACAGAAGACCATCAACAGCATGAGGCTGAGGATGTGGACGATGGAGCTGAGGCTTCTATGTGGGATTTTGCTCTTATAGGACATGTGATATCGGGACATAGATAGAATTAGAATATGACATTGTTTATGATTTATTAAAGTATATATTTTGGAAAATTCAATTTTTATTCTTTGTAATTTTATTTGCTATTTGGATTAAGGACATGAATGTGAATTCTCTACTCACATGATTATTGGAATTGTCGTTTCAATTTTAAATATTTTTTTTTATCCAATAAGATATTTATTTTTATTATTATATATATATATATATATATGTTGGGGTAGAGGGTGTCACAAAGATAACTAAAAGAGGCAGGATTTTAATTAGTTGGACCCTTAGGCAGACAGAGAACTTTTCTATGAGGAGTCATAGGCTTTGAGCAATTTATGCAGGGTTGAAAGAGAGGATTTTTATTAATTTGTTTGATGCTGATTACATATTGCCTGAGAGCCAAGGTTGCTTCCATGTCTCTTGTCCATACAGGAAATATACAATGATATCTAGTTGCTTCCATTTTGCTATGCTAACCATTCACTCATATTTAAAGCTGAATAAATTTTACTATTAGTAATTGTCTATATTAGAACTCTTTCGAGAAGGAATATGAAGGGTGAAATCCCACCTGAGCTTAGCAACATGGGAGCATGAACAAGGATGTAAGTACATTGATCTTCAGATTATAAATGCTTTTAGTTTTTCTTTAATAAGGTTTCTTTTGTAATTCATTCTGTTTTGCTTAGGTGGTTAGATGACAACTTGCTTATTGGACCATTACCTGACATGAGTAAACTTATAGCATATATGATATATTTGCCCAAAGTGGAGGGTGATGACCGTGCACAAGCATGTGCTTTGGCAACTCTGTACTCACATCCAGTTGTAGGTGTTTGACTGCTGTCACTTTTCCTGTACCACTATTCATTTTTCTAATTCAGGACAATTCATAATTAAGAATCATTGCATGAGAGACAGATAAGCATAACATTTTTTAAGTGGTCAGCCGCATCAATACTTGTAAAGTATGAGTATAATGTAAGCATAATATATATAAAGTGGCTCTAAACAAAATGTTCAAGGAAGAAGGATTAAAACTATAAGCTTAATACGTAGTTTGTACTCATTTTCTACCAATCAGGTAAATATACTAGTTTTACTTAATCAGTTTCTATCATCTCCACCTCCTTTCTTGATTTCTCTCTCCATGTGTACATTGTTAACTTGTACTTAAATCACAGTTTTGTCAGTGAGCATATTGAAACTCTAGAAGAAATTGATATTGAATACAAAGAATTGGCTCTAGAATCTGGTATAGAAAAGTGGGGTCGTGTTCCTGCTCTAGGATGCGAACCTACCTTCATTTCTGATTTGGCAGATGCTGTTATTGAGAGTCTCCCTTATGTTGGTGCCATGGCAGCTTCATCAAACCTTGAAGCTCGACAGGTACTTTTTTTAATTCCTATATGAATTTATATTTTCATATTCTAGATGGAAATGGGCATGGTTTTTGAAAAGGGGTAAATGCTACAGGAGGCACCAGTGACGAGAGTAGGTCACGTAGCTTTTAGTTTAAAAAGAGATAAAGGAAGATCAAAAAGAACACTGGAGGATATTATTAAAAAGGGTCTCATGGAATATCCTGATTCCCGAGTATTTGGTTTTTAACTGAACCAAATGGTGTTCTATGATGTATGTAACCGATCTAGTCGAATAAGATAAGATACCTGTTATCATTTTTATTTATTACTATTATATTCTAGTTTTAAATATTTCATTCAGTATTCTTTTGGATTGTGATTGAAACACAGACATTTCCTTTTCAGTCACTTCGAGTAGAATATGGGTTAGGATTTTCATCCACTTATATATCTTACTTTGACCTTATCACTAGTGGATGTGAGATTTTTAACAACCTTTATATAGATTTGTTGATTATCTACTTTGTAATCTAATTGAAAGTTTGGGCTTTTTGGCAGTCTCTGGTTCCACTTGGCAGTGTAGAAGAGTTATTGGCAGCATATGATTCACAACGTAGGGAGTTGCCACCACCAGTTATAGTGTGGGAATGGGGTTGGAGAAAAAGTGCTGAAACATGGAATGGAAGAGTAGCTATGCTGGCTGTGCTTCTTCTTTTGTTTTATGAAGTCACTATAGATAAGGGTGTTCTGCACTAGTTGGGAATATGGCCATCACTTATGTGAATGAATCATCACCATACGCCCTCTATAACAGGATTTTAGTTGAGTTCAATTTTGACCAGTTGCCAGTATATGGCCTTTTTATACTACAATCAAATCATGTTCTTAACTCACAAAGTTTTCAAGTAGTTTTATTACCATAGTCATGCTGATTTTACAATGTATTAATGCATGACTAGATCAGTGTAAAAGACTTGATAATGTATAAATATAAAATCCATTTAGTTTTTCTTGTATATGCATAATGTTAGCATCATATGCTGTTGAAATCCAAGGCATGCAATCAGGAGTTGTGAAATGCAGCTTAGGCACATTATTTGTGGATGGAAAATGGAGAGAACATGTATACAACACAAAATGTTTTTGTATACATTTAAACTTGAAAGCTTCGTTGATTGGTTTGCGTGAGTTGGAAAGCTACTAGGCTGTTGTAGCTGAAGAGCAGTTAAGACAATAGCAAGTTCTATGTGGAGTGTGAACATAAGGATATGCCGGCAATTTTATTAGTGTTGGTCAAAAACTAAAATATTTTTTTTTTCTTTTTTAATTATAGGAAGTATGATTCTTTTTTACCAAATCAGACCATTTTAAGGGTAAACTATAAAATTACTAAGGCCAATAATTTTCAGTAGAAAAGAGGGATTTCGTAAAAGATGCAAAAATTGTTGTTCAATTTGTTTGTACCCGTCCTGGGAATGCCAATCACAGAAGTACGTATTCAGACATGTCAGGCAACATACTTTTATTCGACAGTTTTTCGCTGCTAATTTTGTAATTTCGTTAGCAAAAAACGTTTTGGAAAAACGGATATTGCCTCATTTGGGTCAATGATAAATTGATAACTTATATTACAATTTACAGATATGTATATATTTTTCTAAGGAAAGAGTTACAGTTTCTACTGGACTACTATTGATTCAAATATGATTTACATACACCTGTTTCGATTTCATTGTGAAATTGAAAGTGGCGTGATTTATTGAAAAAACAGAGACTCGTACAAACAAGTAAAAGTGGTGTTTGAAGGTTTTAAAATGGTTAGATTACGAAGAAAATATGTAGTTTCTAGAAATTAGGGGAAGAAAAAAACATTATCAGTTATAAAACTCGCACCTGAAACTTACAAGCCTCACGTCATGACATATGATATCACAGAATATAATTACAAGTAATTTATAAACTGAAGCACATGTGGTTTCCGTTTTTTGCTCCCATCTCCATAATCACCAAGACTAAATGAGAAATCACCACCCCCTCACAACTTGAATAATACCAACTCCAAATTTAGACAAAAATGGAAAAGAAAAGCTACAATAGGTCCTTTCTGTTTGTCAAGAGATCAGTCACTAAAATCAAAGCTTCCACTATGAGAGCTGCTGCCATTACGACTATGCAAGGATAGGCCTCTCATGTGACCGGACAAATTAGAACCATCCTTGTTTTCCTGAAAAAACCTCTCCCTCTCCATGTGCTTTGCAGGTGGTGGTGGAATTGATACATGAGGAACCTCCCCATTCTGCTTCGGTCGTGGCGGTGGCACCATAACAGGTGGAGATCGAGTATCAGCTTCTCGAGATGGTGGCTCTAACGAGAGTGGTCTTATTAGTGCACGATTGAGCCTCTCTCCAAGCAAACCCATGCGATGGATGTCGGCGGTTTCAGTCTCCTCATCTTCAGGCCTTGCACAGGCCTTTCCCTTGCGCAATCTGCAGGCATTAGTCATAGAAAAATGAAATAATATTGAAAATTCAGAGTTATCCTTCATTACAAAAAAAGAAATAAATTGAATTACAAGAACAGGTAGTCACCTTCGAACTAACTGCTCAGGTTCCTCTTCCACCTCAGCTTCTTCGTGATCAAATCGAGGGGCAATTGTAGTAGTTCTACCAGCAAGAAGGTCATCATGTCTTGCAAGAACTTTCTGAAGTTGCTCATTCAATTCAATTGCTTGAGAAACTATGCTTTCATCTCTGCAAAAGACCAATGCAAAACCAGTTTAAGGAAAAAATTAACCATATAATAATAAATAGATGCATTGTCAGGTTGTACATGTGCAAAACTGCAAATACATTAATATTAGGGAAAATTACAGGAGAAGATTTCATTCTGAAAGTAAATCCAGATTAGGAATAATTAATTACTTAACTTGTTGAATATGTTCAAATACTGATTTCTGAGTAACCCTTTGTTAATTGGTTTGTTCAAAATACTTGAAATGTTCTTATCATGAGTGTATCTTTGTGGTTTTCCCATAGCTTTTCTTGGGATCATGGTAGAGCTACTACGATCATACCACGCTGCTAGTGCTTTAAGAGATCAGTGAATCTCAAGTTTCAAATACTTAATAGTTCTTGTTATCCAATACTTGAATTCATCCTCTTTTAGGAAGAGGCAAACACCAAACAAGAAAACTAAATCTAAACAGAAATAAATCCAATCTAAAATAAAAAAAAAAAAAAAACTGAATAAAGGAATGAGTGAGTCTAAATAACAGAAGCGAATCCGAACAGATCCTATCTAATTGTATCAGAATTGGATTCAAGTTAATTAGATTCTATCTAATTATCAGCTGCTGTATCCATTATTTCCGGCCTTGGCCTCCTTCAATGTGTATCATATTGCGGGTCTAACAGATTAACACCAAAACTCTACTGTATATATTATTAAACAATCCAACATAGTTTTCTTTTTTGGGGCTTGCAATTTGAATAAGATGAGTATCAAAGGAAAATTCTTAGAGCTACCAACAGACTACAAGCAAAGGCATTTACATTCATCCTCTAAACCATCTCAGTTCCACAAAGGATAAAGAAGGAAATTGTACAGAAAAATTTAAGTAAAGAGAAATTTGAAGTACCCTTACCTAGAAGGCATCACAAGATGCATAACCCTTTGCTTTTGAAAGGAACATTGTTCTACAAGATTAAGAGTGAATTCATCCCTTGCTCCTTAGAAAGGAAAACCTTTATAAAGCAAAAGTTAGGATGTAAGTATTTACAGATTCTACAACAGACTCGTAGTAGTCACCTAAGGATTTTGAGCATCAACAGCATCAAGGACCTCTTTTAGTACTTCTAATGTGTTGCTAGCCTTTTGAATAATGCTGCAAAATATAAGTAGATGAAAATGAAGATTTGAACAAATATTTTCAGAATGACTATCCAAAAAAAAAAAAAGATTAACAAAAAAGTCACCCCAAAAATAGATTTTGAAACTATCATCTTACCATAATAAATCATTTTGAATAGTGTCATCCAGAAAAGAATTTCTAAAGATCCTGTCAATCACAAGTACACTAAAACTTAAAAGCAAATAGTCACCTAGATTCAGGGACAGTCTGGGAGTCTGCTTGTTGAGCAACCACTTCATGTCTAGGTGCGGCCTGCTCCCTGTTTGGTACATTACTCTCCTACTGGGTTGTGCACTAGGATGATTTGATTGGACCACCTGATAGCTTTGAGAAAACTGCACTCTAGCACTCTGTAAAATGTACAAATCCAATGTTATGACTTAAGCTTTACTAGTGGCATTCAGAGGGCATATAATGACTAATATAATGACATCAAAATTAATAAATAGCCAAAGTAATTCCTTATACTAAAGTTAGTTCTTGTACATTTGGATATGACACTACTTACTTATATGCACTAAGTAAATGACTTCCCAAAATTATGATATGTAGTGTGTTTGGAAAGTCTTGAGAGGAATACATCAATCACTACCAGTGCCATTTGACATTTGGAGCTCTGCAGAATAGTTCAAGTTGTCATTTATCATCGATCTCTACCAATGTAGATGACAAAAATGGAAAATGAATATTAGAAGGTATAACTTTGGCGCTAGTAGTATAATACTTATGAATTTAATCTCATCTCTTCCACCTAAAACATAAATATTACAATTTTAACACTATTATCAAAAAACTTATGGAGTGAAATGACAGCTTTACTACTTAAATACACTTCTACATTAGCAGTGAATAAAACTTACTCGTTTGACCATCATTTTTCATGACCTCTTGAAGTAACCCAAAATAAGATGTGTCATTATTATCAACTTGAAGTCCATGATAATACTGAAACAAAATGTTTTGAAGTGTAACATACAAATGATTCACACAAAAGAAACAAAGAAAAAGTCATCAAAGGTAAAATCTCATTAACAAATTAACAACCTGTTGTGCTTGTGATAAAATAGGAACTTGGGTATCGTGGTGATAAAAAAGAACTCCGACAATGTTAGGTAAGTTTGATAGTCCTTGGCTTGAAGCAGCATACCCATATGTTGGGAATTGTACTTGGGGTACCATATGCTACATTGGGGGTACCATATGATGTACCATAGCCTGCATTGGGGGTACCATATGCTGCATTGGGGTCACCATATGCTGTATTGGGGTTAACATAGGTTGCACTTGCGACATAATAGGGTGACCTCCACTAGAACAAACAACCTGTTTCATTATACAATTTAGATAAAATTATTAATCATTGCTAAGAAATGAACATATCCATTTCTCAACATGCACATTACCATAGTCATGTACTTACAGGAGATTTATGTTTCAATTTTTTTTCTTCCTTTTTCTTATTGCAACAACTACTAGATTTCCCTTTCCCTTTCTATAGACAAACAATATGTTACTTACAACCAAAGATAAAAATAATGAAATTTGAAATAAAAATAAAACTTATTCTACTTTGTCGATATGGCTTTTAAGCTTAGTTGAAATTACATGGTCCTGACCCTTGCTTTCACTTGATGTCATTATTTTTGTATCCTACAAAATCAAAGAAATTCATCTCATTTCTGACACAAATGAAACAAATACTCAATTAAAATAAAATTATAATTATTGTTAACAAGAAACTTACACTATAAGTTGTAATGTTGGATTTAGGACATTTCGGTTGAGATAACTTATCATCATTCATACTCTTAGCATTTGTACCAACACGCATTGGACATGTCTTAACATTGTGCTTTGTGCTAGTACAATTTGAACAATGTCTTGACCTCTTCATACCAATCTTACTCTTCCTTGGAGCACCTTTAGTCTTAATCACATTAGGATCACAAAAGTGCTTTCCTGATGGGTTTGGTGTGTCAACAGAATCCTCTAATTTCTCATACTTATCAAGGAGTTTCAATATGTCATTCATTACCTCATTGTATAATCCTTTCTTTTTTGAAGCTATTTTGCAAAACCTTGTACAAGCACCACAATAAGCCCCAAACCGAGCAAGCTCCATCACATCAGAATCTACTCCCTTGGATGAATCTGATGACACAAAATCAATCTTAGCCTTTTTAGTCCATCGTGTCAAAATGAGACTGTTTGGAATATGGTCCACATGCTCCTCTTTCATGGCACAAAAAAATATGAGAACAAGGAATACCCCGTGACTCAAAACGTCTACATTCACAATAAAATATTGACCTTGAAGTATCATAAACAACTGTCGTTTCAACATTACGATGACAATACTTAGTCAATTTCAAAATCAATTGGTCCCCGTTTACTACTCTCCTAGTAACAATTAACGTACTAACCAATACAATCTGCTCTTTAACTTCCATAAAAACCTTTGCAATGTAGATTTTTGCAGCAGCCTTCTCAATCTCATAAAGAGATGTCGTCCATACAGGATCTGAATAGAGACTTAAAGTCAGCCACCAGTTCATTGTTCCTATATTCTCTTAAAGCTTGTTCAAAGTTATGTATAAATTCAAAAATGATGCATTTTTTCCTAACATATGTCTTCATGATTGAATTAATAGCTTCACATTGAGAAGTAGTACGTATACGGCCAAAAAATATATCACGGAAGTAAGCAGTGGCCCATGATGATCTATTCTCATATGTTTTGGAAACCCATTTGTTCCCCGCAAGTCCATGCTTCTCAACCATGTTCATCCAAAAATCTTCAAATTGCTCCGGAGTGAAATCTGAACACATTGCTTTCTTGAAATCCATCAAGAAAGGAGAACTCTTAACATTTTCACATGCATTTTTATGCAAGTGCCTGACACATAGTCGATGACATGTATCTGGAAAAACATGTTTTATAGCCTCTCTCATTGCCCCATCCCCATCTGTCACAACTGTTTTGGGATGTTTGTTTCCCATTGCTTCTAAAAATGATTTTAAGACCCATTTATATGTGTCAATGGTTTCATCTGACACCAAAGCACAACCAAATATGACGGTTTGTGAGTGATGATTACATCCAGAGAAAATTACCAAAGGATAGTTATAATTGTTTTTCCTATATGTCATGTCAAACGCAAGAACGTCACCGAAACATAAAAAATCAGATTTGTTGCATCCATCTGCCCAAAAAAGTTGCTTCAATCCACCATCACTATTAGTTGCAAATTTTGCATATAACATGGGATCATTGTCGGCCTTCCCACGAAGATAACTTAAGGCAGCAACAACATCTCCATCTCTAATCTCACCACGCATTTGACTATCAAAATAGTTATATAAATCTTTCTTGGTAAAACCAACACTAGCATATCCACCCTTTTGAGCCACCATGTACCCCATTATATGACAAGTTTTGGTTCCATATGAGTGCAAGCTATCAACTTGAGCTTTATCTGCATCCGTCAATCCACCGTAAGCTGGGAACAAGTGCACATATCTTGAAGGTGTTAATTCATAGTTATGGGCCACTTCAAAACATGTCACTATCCATATTTATTTCTTTAAGTTGTAGTGTACACGAAGCCTAGCTTGGCATTCAACTCGTGTAATACGTCTATGATTTCTTTTCCTTTCTACCATTTTGAAGTGCTTCTTGTTTCTCAAACCTTGTCTATTACATACAAATTGCCACATTATCACTTTTCCATTGACATTACGTTTCACTTCATCTTTTCTTACCACAAAACCACGACATTTTTCATATTTCTCATAAAAGTGATATGCTTCCTCTTCACTTCCAAACTCTAACCCACATATGTCATCAGTCGTCAAGTCTGTAATTTTTTTAAATTCACCATCTCTTATGTTCATATTTGAATTCACATTTTGATCATACTGTATATTATGATACATACTATCACTTTCATCAGATTCTTTAGAAGAAACAAAATGCTTAACATCTCCATCATCACTTAAATTAACTGCTGACAAATCATCGAAGTTGTCCATCAAATGTAAAGTTTACCCTCTGTTGTTTGGGAACTATTAGAAGCTATCACCTATCAAAAACTCATAACTATTAGGTATTTAATGCATATAATATAATCAAATAGCAAAACAGAAACAAAAAAAATAGATCAATATGGATAAGTTAATTTCACGTAATATACTAGGCAAAAACATAGACACACTCATAACCATAAAAAGTATACAATAACATTGATTTGGATTAGAAATTAAAAGTACATTACCCTTTTCATAACCTAGCACATGTTTATTCTTTTACCGTCAGCAATCCTATTCCTTCAATCATGGCCAAATAGACACTACTAGAAAAATTAAAATTAGAGAGGGAACAAATCCGTCACTAATCTTCATAAAATCCGTCACAAATAAATTAGTGACGGAATTTGTGACGGAATTGATTCCGTCACAAAATTTGGCGTCACAAAATATTTAGTGACGGATTATTTTCTCCGTCACAATTAGTGACAGAATTAAGGCATCACAAACAGTATAATTTTCGTCACTAATTTCTAACAATAAATGTTTAGAAATTAATAAAAATTCGTCGCAATTTGTGAGGGATTAAATCCCTCGCAATTTGTGAGGGATTAAACCCCTCGCAATTTGAGAAGGATTGAGAGGTATGTGAGTCCCTCACAAATTGTGATGAACGAATCCGTCACAATTTGCGACGAAGAAAATCCGTCACAAACTGTGATGCCTATTATTGAGTAGAATCCGTCACAATTTGCGACGCCATAATTTCGTCACAATTTGCGACGGATAAAATCCGTCACTAACTGGGTTGAATCCCTCACAAACTGGGCGTCTTTAATGAGGAAACTATTGTTTTAAGAGTCTAGTAATTGATTACCTATACATGTAATTGATTACCAGACAATGAAAATCATATGTTCGAAATTTACTTATTAAAAGGTTCTCTGGTAATCGATTACCCATTTCTTGTAATCGATTACCAGTGTCACATATAGCATATATTGGTGCAATTCAGTTTTCACATGCAGTCATATTTTGTGGTTATTGGTTCTTGGTTTTCTCAATTTGTGGTTATTAGGATCAGTTGCTGCAATGCTATTGGATCAAATCAGATTTTAACACTCTATTAAGACTACTGTTGTTGTTGTGGCTACTACAAACTTAATATGCTAATACAACATATATATGTATGATAGAGTAAAAATGTAATAAAGCAAACTAGTGAAGCAGAGGTATAAGGGTCCTCTCTCAACTTTAGAAAATGCCTTAGCTTATAATTGAAGGAAAATGACATTTAGGATTATTTATAGTTGAACAAACCAGAAGGAGACATGTAATAACATGAATAGAGTACAAGCAACTATGAAAGATCAATGTTGACCATGCAAGACCAATTTGTAAAGTAGGGAGCTCAATGTTGACCTTTCCTGTAGTCCAATAGTGTAAAAATTCGTCTGTGACAAACTTTCCCTATCTAAACCCTATAATTTCAAAATAATTAAAATGATCTATTTGCACAAGCATAGAAGATAGAACTAGTCCATCCAAGACTAAATTACCTCTAGCCACACTGAGGTTGTTTCACTTCCTGTAAACAGGTATTGACCAATAAAAATAGTATCACCCTTCTTCACAACCTGCAAAATTATAGATTACTGTTTAGCAAACACTATACAGTACAGACAATCAAAGTACAATATGAGATAAATGAGAATTAGTTTCAGAACTCAATCTGCACATCACACAGTCAAGAGATAAATCTGTTACAGGTCTTCATATTTGAAGTAAATCATTCATATTAATCCTTCCTAGAATTGAAGTCCATACAAAGGATTGATTTCTTAAAAGACTTGTCCAAAAGGTAAAATTCATTGCTGAGATGAAGTAAGAAAAATGAAAATAGGACTTGCATGAAAATGAGTCCAAGTAGTCAAGAGAATAAATCCTTGTCTGGATTAAGGGATAGATGGATTGAATCCAGCAATGCCAAAAGGAATTACAGAGCTGGGGAACTTGAATTAAGCTCTGGTTTCTTTCTTTCAGTTCTATAATAGCTCAAGCTCTCTTCAATTCAACAAAACTCATTTTATTCAATATTTTGTTTTCTGGTTTCCGTCCTCACCTTACCATACTATTACTAATTTTACCTACTACTGAGTTCAAAGATGTCTTCCCTCATCATATTATTATTAATTTTATCATAGATGCATATTTAGTAGTAAATAATATCAGAATTCAGAATTATTCCAAGATCTGGAGACTAGAAATCATCATAGATTCCATAGAGAACTCCTTATTTGAAAGCAGTAATAGGTTCTTCCTTGGGTAGTCCGCAAAGGAAAAAACTAGTATGCAATTCCATAGGTCCAATTCATTTTGTTCTCTAATAAGAATTGAAATTTCACCTCAATAATCCACGTTGACATGTAATGGAAACCTTTATCATGCAAATTACCAAGGTAAAAGTCCAATTCTTATTAGACAACAGCACCAAAAGTACCTATGGAACTACATCTAAGTTGTGTCCTTCCACAAAACCCATATATCCATTAACCTTTATAATTAAAACACATTTTATAGCAGCCAAATATCACAGATATTTTGGTCCATTACTCCATTAGCATCATTCCTTTCTATGCAAAAAGACATTAATCGCTGTGAAATGAAAAAAGAAGATTCCATTTCTGTCTTAGGCCATAGGTTCTAATGAATACATGACGGAAGAGCATGGGCTAAAGGCCCAACCACTAGAGCTATGGCCAGGAGGTTACTTGAAGATTTGACTGCTTCAGAGCTTAGTGGGCCCGATGGGCTTGGTGGGCCTAGGGTGCTTCTCACTTGGGCTTAATTGAATATACACCATGTTTAATTATACTTTCTTAGTTTAGGAATCTATTTTCATGTGGTCTTGTATTTTGACCATAGATTAGGGTTTAGGCTAGTTGGGCCTAGTTTTGGGCTTCATGGGCCTTTGGGCTTTTGGTACCCAATATTGGGCTCATTATTTTCCTTGTAATATTTCCTATTGATTGTATTCATTAGACCATTGTATTTTGGTCATTAGTTTAGGGTTTAAGGAGGTTTAATAGTTCATTTGAATTAGGACAAATTAGGTCAAATTTAGGATGAATTTAAGTTGCATTTAGGTCACACTTTTGGCACCACCTTGGTAGCACAAGTGTGACACCGAAATGCAACCCTAAATTCACTCTAAATTCAACCTAATCTATCATTTAGCACTACATGACCGGTCATGAGCATGTGACACAAGGTTTGAATTCAAATTTGAATTTGAATTCAAACCTTGGCGCCAACATGTGACCAATCATGTGGCGCCAAGTGTGCTCCTCCAATTCGGATGCTATATGTTTCCCTCCTCTCATATTTTGTACTCACTTTTGATCTTATAGAAATTTGTGAGCCTTTGGCCGAGTTTCCTCTCTCAAAAGTCCCCTAGAGTTCATCTTCAAAACCTTAGGATTCCACCTTAGAATCCTCCTCTTTGAAGTGTGCTCTCCATTGATGCTTGAGCTTGGATGCTTCCTTCCTAGTTTAGGTTGAGTTCATCTTGAGTTCGTAGCTTGCAAGGTGTTCATAAGTGAAGAATCAAGTCTCCTTTGAAGAAGATCCGGCCTAAGCAAATTGAGGAGAAGAATCACTTTCACTTCTTCTAGATTTGCTATCATTTTTGGTATCAAGAGCAAGGTCTTCAAGGAGATAAGTTCTTGAGTTTTTGGTCCGATTATTTTTGTGTTCTTTGTGTTCTAAGTGTCTTGTTTGAGTTTCTTTTCGGATCTACATGCTTTTTATCATATTTTTTTCCATAGATCCATTGGTTGATTGTTCTTGAATTTCTTCCTCAATCAACTTGTTTAGGACCTATTAGCTTGTGCTTGTTTTTGATTTTAATTTTGAGTCTCTCCATTCCTAATATGTGTCCGTGATTGGACTGCATACATTGCATTTAGATTTTGGTTTTTAATCCATGTTTTGTCTTAGTATGTTTGTGTAGTCTTTATATGTCTTAAAATTCCTTGAATAGCATGTTGACCTAAATTTTCTTTGTGTCTAGTTCATCAATTTGTTGCTCTCGGATTGCTTATTGTTCTTGCCTCCTATATGTGCTTTTTCTTTTACCTTATTGTGTTCATAACTTGCTATTAGTTCTAGTAAGTTTCTTTAGAGTTAGGTTTCCATTGTGTCTTAAGTTTTCAAATCACATTTCCATTGAAAAATCTTATAAAAAATTTTGTGACTCAAAATTTCAAGTGCTTAATCTTACTTCTAGTGCACTATCTTTTGGATTCAAATTTTAAAAAGTAAATAGGCTGAAAACAGAGACAAAAACAGAGCCTAAATCAAAAGAAAAGTACAAAGATTCAAAGAAGAAAAGTGTACAAAAGAATCCAAGACAAAACCTAAAAACTAGTGCACTAGTTTCCTTGTTTTCACTTGAATTTTTGTCTAACTTGTAGTCACGGTTTCTATAGCTTGGAATCTTAGAAAAATTTGAAACAAAAGGCAAATATACTCTCTGGACTCTTAACTTGAATATAGAAAAAGAAAGAATTAAAAAAAAAATTAGAGAAAGCATTTTAAAGTGAAAAAGCCGAGAGGTGTACATTGGTGAAAAATCACTTGATTCCTTGTTATTGTTTTGACTACTACTTGTGCTATACTTATCCAATTGCTTTCAATTTTGTTTTGTTTTGTTCATCTACTCTAGTACCTATCTAGGAACATTCCTAACTGAGTGCTAGCTTTATTTGGAGTCTTATTTTCCAGTTTTACTTGTTGAACCTCTTTGAGTCTTGTCATATATACATATTACTCTTAACTTTTGGTATAAGCTTTCCAAATTGTGCTTTATTGCTTGTCTAGTTTTCTTTCAATAATTTCCCTGTGCTGGAAGTGGCCTCAAATCCTTGCTCAAGGATCAAGCATTGCTCAACAAAGAGTAGGAAAAGTTTGGACACTAAGACCTAAAAATTTGACCTAATTTAGTGACCAAAACTTCTCCTAAACTTCCTTCACTTGAGTGACCATTCCTTTCACCTTGTGAGGCAGCCACCATTAACCTCTTTGTTCTGTTTCTTTTGCAGGTCCAGTAGCATCATATTGAAGGATTAGTGGCGGATTAAACACTTGATTAAGTGTTGGAAAATTTGCACAACAATCCGTCACTAAATTGGTCACCAAAACCGCCATTTATTGCTTTCTAGGCTAGTTTAAATTTTGCAATCTCTCTTGTATTTTAAAATCAATTTGTAAAGCTTGGAGGGAGTATTAAGAAGCTGGTCAGGTATATCTAACTCCTTGTTAGCATCCTCACGTGTAGTGCTAGTGGAAGTGGCTTGGAAATTTCATATGTTTCAAGCTTCCACTTAGGATATCCGACTAGTTGCTTACATTGTTTCCTTTAAGTTCTTTGTCTTTTAATTGCTTTATTTTGCTGCCTTGAAACGTCTAGACTTGTGTAGATTTACTTGCTCACGTTTAGTTTAGTCTCAAAAACAAACAAATTGTGAAAAAGCATTCAAAATTTTTGAAAAGTTTTGGGGAATTGGAAGTACCACAAAGGAGTTTAGTGATTTCCACTTGAAAAGGCTTGGTTATTAAGTGGCTCTTTGTAGCTCACCTCCCTTGATAGTGCAACTTGTACACTTAGACTTCCAAGTGCTATTTTCATTCCTAGAAAATACCAAAAACATTTTATAACTTTTTGCATAGCATATACAAAAAAAAAAAAAAAAAATTCTTTTGTTTAATCATGAGAAAATATTTCTCAAGTGGTAGTGAATTAAGCTCTCCAAAAGGTTTTTCACATTCTACTCAAAGGCTTAAATCACTAACACCTTGGACAAAGCAAGAAGCTTTACAAAAAGAAAAAGAAAAACTTGAAAAAAAAGCACAAATTGCAATTTTAGAGGAAGAAATTCACATTATTAAACAAAAGAGAGAAAAACTTTTAGCAAAAGAAAAATTGAGAAAAACAAGAGAAAAAGAAAGAAAAAAGGCATTGCTCTTAGGGAAGAGTAAGGAGGAAAATAATTCCTCTAAAGGACTTGTGAGTGAAGAGAGTTGTTCTACCACTAAAAATCATTTACAAAATACTCTCTTCATAAATAAAGACCTTAACTCTTACCCTAATCATACCACTAGTCATGAAGTAGAGATTCAAGAACAAATCATTCTAAAGAAAAATGAATCTCAACTTCAAGATGTAGTGAAGAAGGAGTGGACTACATTTAGTTCCACTTCTTGTGCTACTTCCTTGGAGGTGCCCAAGGAAGATAGCCTTCCTCTCTTTAGGAATCCTTCTACCATAGTTGTTCTAATAAAGCACCCAAATTTTGGAATATATTGTTTGATAGATACATCTTGTCATATTTCATATTCTATTTTTGATCTTATGGGAAGTTCATCTTTATTTGAACTTAATTTGCACCCTTCCCTACAAAACAAAAATAGTTTATATGAGTTTTCAAGATTTTCCAAGACATTTTATCTACCAAACAATATGATTCAAAATTGTTTAGGACGTTTTCTAGTATTCTTTTCTTTATATTTTAGGAAAAGCCTAGGCTACCATTTAGGATATTTTAGGCAAGATATTGTAGTGTTTAAAAATCATTCTTTTCATTGTCTTAGTCATAGTGTTATTACATTCTTAGGTTTTACTTCTAGGTTATGCTTAGGAGAGGAGCCTATTTCTACTTTTAGGGAGTCTAATTTTGATAGTTTATTTTTTCTTAGGCTAGATATAAGGACTCCTCTTAGGATCCATAATCCATTTTCTCGTCATAAACATGTCACCTCTTATACATGGTTTGTTGTGTATGTAGGTGATGTTTCTTATTCCATGCATCCTCGTGATTTGAGGACAAATCCTTTTCAAGAGGGAGGGGATGATGGAATCATGCCAAGGAAGGCAAGAGGTGACATATTGAAGGAGCCAAGAGGAGTTGGCTAGACATGAAGGTTTGGGCCAGTCAGGGCCCAATGGGCCTGATGGGCCTGGGAAGGCCCAAGTTGAACTTTTCATGGGCCATATTTTGTTATAGCTATTTTCATATGTTTTGTATACATCATGTTAGTATAGGTATCATATATTTTGGTCTTGTATTTTGGACCACATAGAGTAGCATTTTAGGTTTTAGGCTTCATGGGCCTTTGGGCTTTTGGTACCCAATATTGGGCTCATTTTCATTCTTGTAATTTTTCCTTTCCATTGTATTTGTTTGACCATTGTATTTAGGTCATTAGATTAGGAATATACAAGAATTACTTAAATAGGTAAAATAGGTTAAACTAGGTTTAATTTGGAAGTCATTTAAGTTACATTTGAGTCACATGTTTAGCACCATGGGTGGCTGAACATGTGCCACTCAAATTAACCCTAAATAACTCTCAAATCAAACCTAAATGCATCTAGGCACCAAAATTTTCGGACTAGCACATGGGAGCCAAAATTTGAATTCAAATTTCAAGTTTGAATTCAAATTTTGGGCGCCACATGTAGCCTTGGATTTAGGCGCCCAAAGTTGCACACTTGGAACCCTACTTAAGTGATTCTTCCACTCTTTGTATTCACTTTTGAGAATAATGAAATTTGAGAGCTTATTCAGCCAAATTTCGTTCAAGAGTCACCATGAGAGAAAGCTTCACCTTAGGAACCCTTCTAGGATTTCCTCCTCTTTGAAGTGAGCTTTCCCTTGCACCTTAAGCTTGGATGCTTCCATCCAAGGCTTAAGCCTTCTTCCTATCCGAGAATCTCCTCCATATAGTGTTCATCTTTGTGGTTTCCATCTCCTTGAAGAAGATCCGTGCATAAGGAGAGCTAAGGAGAAGAACATTCATCACTCCTCCTTACCATCTCCATCAATACATCATCACACATACTACATTGCATATAATATCAGCACTAGCAAAGCCATTAATATAAAGAAAAAACTGAAAGCTTTCGCAACGAAGTGAAGGGAACCAGGCATATCAAAATGATAAAACGAAACCTATAAACGAAAAAAGGGCTAAAACAACACATATTTATATGGGTCCTTAGTGATTATGTTTAATAAAGCGAGCACAAGTCCATCATCAAATTCATTCAGAGTAATTATCATTCAGTCAATACATGATCTAAGTCATTGCTACTAATTTAACATTTGTCAAATAGGCAAAATAAATGAGAACCGAGACTCACATCAGGCACAACAATTTGATTAGTATCTGAGTTCTCAATGAGTGGCGCATTGGAAAGGCTTCTGTTCCCAGTGCTGGAAATGAATTGTGGTTGTCCAGAACCAGAACTGAAGTTATAAACCGCATTAGTGAAACAGAAGAAATATGAAAGATTTAAGATTTAGAAAGAAAGAATGGAAAAGAGAGTTTGCACATGCATACGAATGAGGTGGAGAAATGAACGCTGGCCAGCACCATATCAGAAATAAATTATAGTAAACAGCAAGGATGAAGACCTAAGTACTTACCCTTCAGAAATTGCAGTCTTTCCAACACCAGGCTCACCAATTAGCTTATGATTGTTCTTCGTCCTCCTAGAAAGAATTTGGATGCACCTGCGTATTTCATCATCTCTTCCTATGACTGGGTCAAGTTTTCCAGCTTTTGCCATTGCGGTCAAGTCTTTCCCATATTTTTCCAAGGCTTCATACTTCCCTTCAGGATCTATATAGAAGCTCTAGTACTTGCACACTCCACTGACAAGCAGTACGAAGCTAATAGAATAAAGAAGCTAACCTTCTTTAGAAAACTGAAGCTTCCTTCCCTTTGATGATTTTGTTGCATTGTCATCTTTCCCTTTTAGAGATACTACCAAGAAAAAACAGAAGAAAAAAAATGAACAATCAAATGCTTAAATCAAAACTGGTTTAGAATATTGCCACCCACCACAAAACACACATGTTATGTTATCAAAGGAAAGGACAAGGATAATATACCAAAGACAAAGACATTTCAACAAAAGGGGTGGGGGCACAAACACCTTTCAATAAAAAAAAAAAAAATCAGGTGCAACATCTCATATCTGAAAACAGAGAAAAACCCAGCATCAACAACAACCCCATAGGTCAAAGGACTCAAAACCCAACCCTGTATTTGTGCATGCTTACCCAACAGACTAGACTCACAGAAAATTCATGCCCAACAAGAGAAAATCAAATACCGAAAAGCAAACAAGGGGAAAAAATTGAAACTTTACATGCAGGGCAAGACAGAAAATGAATACATACCCCCTTTGTTTAACAACGAAGCGCCCTTTCCCCCTTTGTCTGACATCGCAAAAACCCACTTCACCCTACAAAATTTAAAGCACAGAACAATGCAGTTAGCGGGAATTTGAGGACGACGAGATTTTGAAGGCGAAGGCGAGAAAGAAATTTTCACTTTCAGAGTTTGAAGAGTGGTGCGGTGTTGAGTTTGCTTAGTAGCGAAGCTCACTTTCAGAGTTTGAATAATGGCGCTGGTTTGGCCCTAAACACCTTGCTCTTGAGAAGATTCTCGAACCTCGGGAGCAGCCTGGCAAGCTTGGGCGCGTCCAGATCCGGAGCCGCGGCGATGCAGAGCTCTAACGCAGCCTGTAGAGACCCTTTGTTATAGATTTCTAACACCTCTCACAAAGAAAACAGTAGATCAATAAGAAATGAGAGAGAACCAGGCTCAGGCTGAGGCTGAGGCTGAGGGCGCCGAAATCACAGAATCCTCGACCTCCAAGAGCCGAACCTGCGCTCAGTCGGAGCCCCACGCCCCCTTCCCGGACCAGGTCCTGGAGAACGTCCTGGAAAACGTGCTCCACTTCCTGACCTCGCGGCGACACCGGAACTGCTACGCCCTCTCCCCCAACCGTGCGACCTCGCGTTTCACTCGCGTCAAGTCCCTCACCCTCAAGGGCAAACCCCGCTTCGCTGACTTCGAAGAGAACGAAAGGGAGAAAGGAAAAAATAGGGTTATGCGCGATTTCGAAGAGGGTTTGGGAAAAATGATTGAGTTGATAAAAAAAAGGGGCGGGAAATGAAAAATAATTAAAATCAAAAATGAAAAATGTAATTGAACAATAAAAATGATATTATAATTAAATGTATTAAATTTATATATACTGATACGAGCAAGAGTTAGATAACCAGTACAAAATGACTATAATTAAAAAAAAATACTTGCTACTAATTATTTAATAAGCAGTGTTATATTGTAAAAAAAAAAGTTACAAGAATTATAAAGTTAATTAAAGGTTTTTAGTAAAATTGGCTCATAAACTAACTGAAAATTTATAAGTTATAAATTGGAAACTGAAAACTTATTAGTTAAGAATTGAAAAATTATAAGTTTGTGAACTAGCTAATTGAATTGGAAGTTTTTTGTAGGCTAATTGATAATTATAAAATGTCAAGAAATAATTCTTATAACGAGGATGAGAAAATGACAGGAAAGATAAAGTAGTTTTTAAATTAAAAAGAATAAAAAATAATAAGGATAAAAAAGTAAAAAGAATAAAAAAAAAGACTTACAAACTGAGTTATTTCAATTAATTTATAAAAATAAATTATAAACACCCATACTAAACAAGCTTATTTACATTGTGAAATTGTCAAGAGATCAAAGTAATTGTTAAATATGTTTTTATCTTCATTGTGAAATTTAAAATATATAAAAAAAATATTAATATATATATATATCTATAATATTTTTTTATAATATATCATAAATTATAGAATTGACTCTTTACTTTAAATAGCATCTCAACTTTATATCATCCTTCAATGAGGACTTGTGTTGTAGATAAAATAGTAGATTTATAATCTAACAGAAAATCTTAAAATGATTTATTTTAATCTTACATGAAATCGTGTTTTGTCCTAATCTAAGTTTTTATCAATAATATATATATATATATATATATATATATATATATATATATATATATATAACAACACATAAATTTAGAAAAATTAAAGCTAACTATATATAATTTTTTATTCATATTTATCACCCGATTATATAAAAATTGAAAACGAAATCAAGATAAATAAATTCAGAAGATAAAATCCAGAAAATCAATCTAATTCTAAATTTTTTGTTATATTTATAGCCTAATTCTAAAAGAAATATGGAAATCGAGGATATTCATCACTCATTTAAGTAAACATTGAAATTGAAATCAAAACAAATCTAGAAAGGTCAAACAAATTCTAAAAAAGAATATTTTTGTTAAAATTTAAATTCATATTTTTTAATATAAATGAAAATATATAATATAGTATGTGACAAATTATAATGCATATAACAATTTAAGAAAAAAATAGTGAAAATAAAAATAATTTAATTGTAAATAATGTTATAATTAAATTTATATTGACAATGAATGAAATAAATGAAAAATATAATAGATTGTGTGGCAAATTATAAAATTGCCTAAATCCTCAATTCTAGGAGATAAATTGACTATTTGTTTGAAATTTATTGTCTTGGAAACTTTTTCTTTGTCATATGAAAATATTTTGCACACATTAAAATTAAACACAAGATTTTCTAGTAAATTTTTTTTTTGCTAGGCAGATTTTCTACTAAAATAAATTATAATATGTGACCGCAAAATATTTAATCACTACATTAATTTATAAAGTTACTGTATTAGGCATTTTTTAACATCTAACTAAATCAAAAATCCCTAAGAATATTAATAAAAATATATTTTCATTAATTAAGGCTGAGTTTAGAGATGTAGACTTCTAAAATTAAAATAGATATCTATAACCTATAAAGGTTAATATTTATAAAATAGATATCTAGAGCCTAATAATGGTTAATATTTATAAATCTTATTATGTATATACAAGTCAATAGTTACACATTTCATACATAGTTAATTAGTCACATATTTTCACTTGATCTAAAAATTAAATAATCACATATTTAAATAGCCCAGAACGGGCCGTTCTCAAACTGGAACGGGCCGTTCTAGACTACTAAAATACCCTATTAAAATTAAATCGGAACGCCCCGTTCTAACACATAAATTTATGATCAATACGCAAATACAGAACGGCCCGTTCCCAAAGTGGAACGGGCCGTTCTAAAATACTAAAATAGCCTATTAAAACTAAAGCGAAACGGGTCATTCCATACGTGGCTGTTGTACCTTAAAATTTGATTCCAGAACGCGCTGTTCTGATGTAAGAACGGGCCGTTCTGGTTTCAGAACGGACCGTTCTGGTTTCAGAACGGGCCGTTCTGGATATACATGTTCTTTTTGTTGTTTTTCTTATATTTAAATATAAATGTATAATTTTAATATCTCTATGGTTCCTATGAGAAACCTAAGAGTATGTTTGGATGAGGAATTTTAATGGGGTAATTCATTTGTTTGAAGAATTTTAAATTTTTGAGGTGAAATACTTTGTTTCGATGGAGAATTTACAAAGAATTTGAATTCCAAGCATTTGTCAAATTCTTTGAAATAATAGAATTTCAAATTCTCCCAAAAATGTAAGAATTTGAAATTCCTCATATTTTTTCCCCTTATTTCACTTATATATTTTATCTTATATCTTCATATTTTTAATTATTGAATATTAAAAAATACTTTAAAAATTATTAAATATTATCTAAATTAATTTTTAAAATTATTAAATATTTAAAAATTGGTTAACATTTTTTTTATAAAATTTTATTTAAAAATCTCAACATATAAATATATTTTTAAAAGAAATTTTATCATGATAGAATCAAATTATCATATCCAAATTAACAATTTAAAATTTAAAAAAAAAATTGAATTGACTTATCTAAACAAAATATTTTAACAATGATATAAATTGAAATCAAAGTAATTCAAATACCAAGAATTTCAAATTCCTTGAATTTGTAAAATTACTCATCCAAACACACCATAAGGGAATGCAATTGTAAGAGACAATTATATGAGCAAGATGTTTATTGTATGGATTAGAGTACTTTGTGGGTTCTTAAGAGAACCCTGAGAGAAACAAATAAAGTATGCAAAAGTATAAATATAACTTATTATATATTAATATACTTTTACAAAAATATAAATATACATATCTTATCTACTATATTTATATTTTTGTAAAAGTATATTAATATATACTAAGTTATATTTATCAAATTATCAATTTATCTATAAATATACTAAAAATATTATTGATATTAATTTATTAGCAATATTAAATTATTAATAATATATAGAAATTTTATTTATTTAGTAATAATAAATATATATCATTTGTTACATTAATAAAAATTATAGTATATGTTAACTTAAATAAGCAAATAATTGTATAATTTTAAATTATTATATATATATATATATTAAAATTTTAAAATTATTAATTTTTTAATGGGAGAGATTCAAATTGCACAATTATGATTTTTGAGAGACTAAAATTGTTCAATTAAAAATTAAAGGACTAAAATTGCACAATTACAATTCTTTTAGGGACTAAAATTATCCAATTAAAATCTTAGGGATCAAAATTGCACAATTACAATACTTGAGGGATAAAAAATGTAATTAAGCCAAAATTAAATTAATATTCTTTTTTTTATTTCATAAGTTTTTTTAAAAATATTTTTAATGAATGTCTTAGTTTCTTATGTTCAAAATTGATAATTTTTTATTTAATTAAATGAATTTCATAATTTTTTCAGTCCTTTAATGAAATAAAATATTTTTAATTTTATTATTTTTTTTAAAAAAAACTTAACATATTTTCTTTAATTATGCATAATTCTTAAATATAAAAGTTTCATAAATAAAATTTAATATTTTGAGAGGGAACAATTTGTCACAAATTTTTTCACAAAATATTTTAACCTATTTGTGACGGAATTTTGAGAGGGAACAATCCGTCACTAAATTTTTTCATTTTAGTGACGAAATTTGTGACGGATTTTTTAGAGACGAAGTTCATTCCGTCACAAAATCCGTCACAAACATTTTTTTTTATTTAGTGATGAAATTTGTGACGGATTTTTAGAGACGAAAATTTTTCCGTCACAAAATCCATCACAAATATTTTTTTTTTGATTCAGTGAAGAAATTTGTGACGGATTTTTAGAAACGGAATATATTCCGTCACAAAATCCGTCACAAAAGTCAATAAATTCTTGTCCGTCACAAAACTTAAAATTCCCTCACAAAATGCGTCACTATTAGCGATGTTATTTTTTCCGTCACAAAATTCGTCACAAATATTAATTTTTCTAGTAGTGAGAAAAGAAAAATGGCTTACATGGCATACCATTACCATCAGCTTTAACATGACAAGACTAGCATTATTTTTACTTTTACGTAAAAGCAACTCCAACGACATTGAATAACTTAATTGACCAAATTTAGCCTACATTATTTTATATAGAAGAGAAGGCACTAATTATTTGGTTTTGTGTACTTTATGAAAGCATAGATGGCTTCTAACTACTTCCTCTTATTTGTTCTTGTTGCTGCTACTTTACTTTCTGAAGCAGATGCTAAAAAGACGTTATTTTCGGACTTCTACTCAATCTCATCCCGCACAATACAAAATTGCAAATGCCTTAATTCCTTCACCGATAATTTTGTCAATTAAGGGTTCAAAAGTTTTGTCCTATTATTTTTTTTTTTATGTAGAAGATTAATCCAAATATTTGTTTTAAATAAATTATACTTTTTTAGATATTTATTAAAAAATTTAAAGAATAAAATATTATTATTAGAGGTATTTTTCCTACATCACCAATGAGGCATTTACCTATGTGCTTCACCTTAGAAGCATTCATTTCTCATACTAATTTTATAAATAATCTAAAAAAAAATTCTAAAGTTGTATATTTGGATTAAAAAATTAAAAGTTGATATGCTTTAGATTTTAAATTTTCTGATTGGATAATTTAATTTCAGTTTCTTAAATTTCAAATACTTAATTTTCACCATATATAATTTTTTTTACCACATATAACAATCTCTTTCCAATTGTTCTACACTAACATCAAATCCAACCCTTAACAAAAGTGAAATGTGGCCATCTACCACACAACATAATTTTCCTTATAGAGAAATTCTCAATGACAAGTTGATAACATATACAGAAAGTGTTCTAAATTTGTGCTTAATAATGGGTGTCAACTTTTTTTTCCCATCCCCGCCTCCGGCAGGGTTCGGGTTTCCCCGCCCTGCCCTCGCTCCTGCTCCAATTTTTTCTTCTTCTTTTTTTCGTTTAAATAAATATGAACAATTTTAAAAAAATAAAAGAAAAGTAAAATAATATAAATTTCTACATATAAATATTTATAATTTTGGTTTATATATATAAAAACAATTTTTTAATTATAACATTTAGCGGGGCAGGGGCGGGGTGGGGACGGGGCGGGTATGGGAACGAGGGCGGAGTGGGTATGAACATCCCCGCCCCTACCACCGCTCCCTGTAACAGCCCAGCAACCCGCATGTGGATATTGTCCGCTTTGACCGCAGCCCTCACGGTTTTGCTTCTGGCAATGGCACGCATGCCACCCCAAAACGCGTCCACACAAGGAAGGTATTCACACCCATATATATGGCATGCTTCGTTCTCCTTCCTAACCGATGTGGGACTTCACAATCCACCCCCCTCAAGGGAGTCCAGCGCCCTCGCTGGCACACCGGCCCGGGTCCCGGCTCTGATACCAAATGTAACAGCCCAGCAACCCGCATGTGGATATTGTCCGCTTTGGCCGCAGCCCTCACGGTTTTGCTTCTGGCAATGGCACGCATGCCACCCCAAAATGCGTCCACACAAGGAAGGTATCCACACCCATATATATGGCATGCTTCGTTCTCCTTTCTAACCAATGTGGGACTTCACAATCCACCCCCCTCAAGGGAGTCCAGCGCCCTCGCTGGCACACCGGCCCGGGTCCCGACTCTGATACCAAATGTAACAGCCCAGCAACCCGCATGTGGATATTGTCCGCTTTGGCCGCAGCCCTCACGGTTTTGCTTCTGGCAATGGCACGCATGCCACCCCAAAACGCGTCCACACAAGGAAGGTATCCACACCCATATATATGGCATGCTTCGTTCTCCTTCCTAACCGATGTGGGACTTCACACTCCCGATTTTATCAATCGGGGAAAACCCAAACCCAAACCCGAACCCGATAAACACGGGTTTTCCCCATCTAAATCGGGGTGGGTTCGGGCGGGTACCCACAGGCGCGGGTTAGATTGCCATGCCTAATAGTGACGGAAACTGAATTCATAACCAATATTTGGATAAGTCTTCCTAGTTTGACTAGGGGTGTGACAATAGAAACAATTTTTTTACACGATTATGTTGTTCTCTAATGTCCATCTCTGTTCTAATCCTGCTGGACTTTGGTCGACCCTTGAAAGTTCTCTTGAGTTCTGAATTTGGTCCCTGGCACATTCTAGCGGTGCATGCCTAGTATTTTTAGTGATTTTCTTGAAAATTGCATAGAGGTGTTTATGAATGATTTTAGTATTTATGGATCCTCTTTTGATGCATGTTTGGATAGTTTGGATCAAGTTCTGAATAGATGCATTGAGACTAACCTTGTTCTTAATTTTGATAAATGTCATTTCATGGTAGAGCAGGGTATAGTTTTAGGGCATATCATTTCTAGTAGAGGCATTGAGGTAGACCCTGCAAAAATATCTATAATTGCACAATTGCCTTACCCCTCTTGCATGTGAGAGGTGCGATCTTTTCTTGGCCATGTAGGTTTCTATAGGCGCTTCATTAAGGACATCAGCAAGAAAGCCCTTTCACTATCCAGCTTGTTGTAGAAGGATATTGAGTTTAATTTTGATGACAGGTGTAAGGAGGCATTTGACTGCCTCAAGATAGCCTTGACCACCACTCCTATCATTTAGGCACCAGACTGGACAGTTCCCTTTGAGCTGATGTGCGATACTTCAAATTATGCACTAGGGGCTGTCTTAGCACAGAGGGTTGACAAATTGCCCAAGGTTATATACTATGCTTCCAGGACATTAGATGTTGCTCAAGAAAATTACACGACCACGAAAAAAGAACTTTTAGCTATTGTTTTTGCACTTGATAAATTTCGGTCATATTTGCTTGGTTCTCGTGTTGTTATTTTTACAGATCATGCAGCTCTAAAGTACCTGTTGAAGAAGGCTGATTCAAAGCCTAGACTAATTAGATGGATGCTTTGGCTTCAAGAGTTTGACTTGGACATCCATGACAGGAGCGGAGCACAGAACTTGGTGGCATACCATCTCAACAATATTGAGAGAGCTGAGGATGAGAAGACTTTGCCCATTCATGATGATTTCCCTGATGAACACTTGTTAAATATTTTTATTCCTTCCCCCACCCCTTGGTTTGCAAACATTGTGAATTATTTAGTTGCTTCTGTTTTTCCTCCTTTGGCATCTAGAAATCGAATTGATAAACTTAAGAGCGATGCTAAACATTATGTTTGGGATGACCCCTATTTGTGAAAGTTATGCAGTGATCAGGTAATCAGGAGATGCATTCCAGACCATGAGATTGATTCGGTCCTGCACTTCTGTCATTCTTCTGCACCTGGTGGTCATCTTGGCATTTAGAGGACAGCTCGCAAGGTGCTTGACTGTGGTTTTTTCTGGCCCACCATCTTTAGAGATGCGTGGAAGATTCACAGCACTTGTGAGCGTGTTAGAGAGTAGGAGGAGCCTTTTCTTGGAGACAGCAGATGCCTCAGCAACCCATGTTGTTCTATGAGGTCTTTGATGTCTGGGGTATAGATTTCAAGGGTCTTTTTCCTGTTTCTTTTGGTTTTTCATATATTCTCCTAGCTGTTGATTATATTTCAAAATGGGTGGAGGCCAAAGCCACTAGAACTAATGATGCTCGTGTTGTTGTGGATTTTGTCAAATCTAACCTAGAGCTATTGTTAGTGATCAAGGCACCCATTTTTGTAACAGATCCATGTAGGCCTTGCTCAAGAAGTAAGGGGTTGTTCATAGAATCTCTACACCCTACCACCCCCAAACTAATGGGTAGGCCGAGATTTCAAACAAGGAGATCAAAAGGATCTTGGAGAAGATTGTGCAGCCCAACAGGAAAGATTGGAGTAGCAGGCTGGAGTATGCTCTCTGGGCGCATAGGACTTCTTATAATGCACCCATAAGGGTGTCTCCTTACCAGGTTGTCTTTTGCAATGCATGTCATCTTCCTGTGGAGATAGAGCACCGAGCCTACTGGGCTATGAAGACCTGCAACTTCTCTATTGATCAGGCTGGAGGGGAAAGAAAGTTGCAACTGAGTGAGCTTAATGAGATCTGCTTGGAAGCTTATGAGAGCTCTAGTTCTACAAGGAGAAAACCAAGAAGTTCCATGATAGCTAGGAAGGACTTCATGGTTGGGCGAAAAGTTTTATTATATAATTCAAGGCTTGGTCCCATGGGTGGTAAGTTACGTTCTAAGTGGATAGGACCTTTTGTTGTTACTAACATTTTTCCTTATGGTATAGTTAAGATCAAACGTGAAGAAATACTTCAACCCGTTATATCCTTGAATCATGAATGAAAATGAAAATGTCACCATGATTGAATCACAACAATCATGAATGAAAAGGCTCTAAACAATGAATATCCTGCTTGACTAGCATGTGTTTGAAGTCACCCAACCATAGTAGTATATGTAGTGTTCCTGCGTAGAAACACTCCTCTTGTCGTTCTTCCTTCTTGATCTTCTAAGTCTTCGGTGCCGACCGAATACTATCTCCGCGGGGTGGGGAGGGTACCTGCAAAGGCACTCCAACGCTCAAGTGAGTATTCGGTATAGAGCAATAAGTGCTTTTATATTGGACAATAACGTACCTTTTCATATCACATCACCTGTGTATTTATAGTGACACAATTGGGCCTGGTGGGCCTTCAGTCTTGGGAGATGGGTAACACTTGAGTTAGTCTTAATCTCCTCTTAATCTGGCATGGTAATTAGCACATAATAAGTATCTAACTTGCCATGTGTTGTTTGTGATCTGCTCTTTGTCGAAGTCCTCGGCTAGGCGTAAGGCCGAAAGGGTGTTCGGCCTCCCCCGAGGCCGAAAGGGTGTTCGGCCTAGGTCAATGCCGAGAAGGTGTTCGGCCTAGGTCAATGCCGAGGAGGTGTTCGGCCTAGGTCAAGACCGAGGAGGTGTTCGGCCTAGGTCAAGACCGAGGAGGTGTTCGGCCCAGGTCAAGGCCGAGGAGGTGTTTGACTCGTCCTTGATGGCAGTGTTTGTTT